>NW_005364711.1:423709-462861 GCF_000412655.1 Myotis brandtii
TACGAGCCTTGATAGATTTCCAGCATATTAAAAAAACCAACCTCAGAAAGCGGCTTGAGAAAGCGCCGTATCTCAGCCTCTCTAGGAAGGTTTTTCAAAGTCAGCACCAGAGCAGAAGTGGGGAAGGAAGAAGAAAGGGTTTCTTTACATCATTTGAAAGCAGTTCCATGTCCCAATCCCTCCTACCAAATAAATGTCTTTTTTATCTTTCATCCAGGCCAGAAAAATCAAACCCCGGCCAGGGCTCCAGGAAGACCTGTGGTTGAATTTTGAAAACTTGCACAAGTGAAAGATGATACCAACATTCATTCTGGCTCCCCAAACAGCTTTCAAATGGGCCATTTTGAGCTGGACAGCCCTTGGCAGCCTGCACGGCCCCCCACCCAGCGTTCTGTGCCCATCGGTCCAGGTCAGTCAGCTGAAACACAGGAGCCTTTAAGAGCTGGCCTTGAGGGGAGTGTGCTGGCTTCGGGAGAAACAAAAGGCGGCGTTTCCAACCCAGCAATTTCTGAGCCTACTTTCAATCTACTAGGCATCTCCCATTATTCCCAAGGGTGCTCAACATTCTTAAAGCAACAAAAAATGTTTGTCATTCAGATCCTTTTTCTTTCTTTCTTCTTTCTTTCTTTTTTTGGGGGGAGATAAAGAGTTCATTCAAAGACCAGAATCAGCCTCTCAAAAGAGAAGACTTGCCTGGCTGTTGTGGCTCAGCGGCTGGTGTGTCAACCTATGATCCAGGAGATCAAGGTTCGATTCCCAGTCAGGACACATGCCAGGGTTACGGGCTCGATCTCCAGTAGGGGGGCATGCAAGAGGCAGCTGATCAATGATTCTCTCTCATCACTGATGTTTCTATCGGTCTCTCCTTCTCCTTTCCTCTCTCTGAAATCAATAAAAACATATTTTTAAAAAAGAGAGAGAAGACTCCCCTGACCAAGCTGCATCAGCATGAAGAACCTGGGACAATTGGCTCCTCAACATTATGAATTCGAGGGGGTCCAGCAGTCGTGTGATTGCCGAGTTATTTATAGTTGACACCACCCATGTTTTAAAAAAGTACTTGAGGTGACTTACTGTTCTCAAGCACGTACAGCACTGGACAATTAAGCGTGAATGGATGCTGTGAAAGAGGCGCCATCCCAGAAGAGAACAACGGTCGCCCAGTCGGGACAGAGCAGGCAGGCTGAGGTTCACGGCCGGACCACCCTGAGGCCTGTAACTGCTGCTGATTGGGGAAAACTGGAGCTTCCCTACGAACCCAGGGAGACACGAGTCTGTCTCTAACCTAGAGTGGTCAGTGGGCAGCAGGATGTAAAGTAAGACACGCAGAGCTCAGGAGAGCCCTCAGCCCAGGCCTCTAGAGACAGAGGCAGGACCAGACTGGCGACACCTAGTGTCTGGCCCAGTTACTTCAGGCTTCGGCTTGAGAGGGAGACCCAGGGTCAGGAGGTGGCCGGGCGTTAAGTTAGGGGGTCAGCGGGGAGCCTCCGTGCTCAGAGACACAAAGCAGACAGAAAGCTAAGCTGGGCTTCCCAGGGCCTTCTCAGAAAGGGAGTTAGGAATAAAGTCCAGTGAACATGACTCAGAACTTTAATTAAACTGTGGAAACTCCCCTATGGGTGATGCGGGTTATTCCTGGGCATCAGCAGTAAAAAACCTCATGACCAGATGGTGTGACGAACAGTCTGAGGGTCCAGTGAGGAAGTGGGGGGACAGAGCCCCAGCATGGGGAGAGACCTCCTGGAGGTCATGCGCCTGGGCCCAGGACACTGCCTCAAAGCTCAGCCCCTGTGCAGCCAGGGGAGTGGAGGAGCCAATCCTTTCGGAAGCTGAAGGATCGAAGGAAAGTTAGGCTGGCTGGCCCGATGTGAGTGCTCCATCCAAATGGTGAGGGAAGGTTGGGGTGGCGACGGGCAGGGCCCAACCCCTGCCTGAGCTGCTCTTTTTATAGGAGCGGTCAGTGTCTAAAACCATCTCCCAGCCAACCCTTGCCCCCAGCAGTGGACACCACTGATTCCAGCTCTGTTGTCTGTGGTCACTTTAGATCCCTTCTGGTCCTTTGGACCCCAAATGAGAAGCCTCTAAAGCAGTGGTTCTCAACCTTCCTAATGCCGCGACCCTTTAATACAGTTCCTCATGTTGTGGTGACCCCCAACCATAAAATTATTTTAGTTGCTACTTCATAACTGTAATTTTGCTACTGTTATGAATCGTAATGTAAATATCTGATATGCAGGATGTATTTTCATTGTTACAAATTGAACATAATTAAAGCATAGTGATTAATCACAAAAACAATATGTAATTATATATGTGTTTTCCGATGGTCTTAGGCGACCCCTGTGAAAGAGTCATTCAACCCCCAAAGGGGTCGCGACCCACAGGTTGAGAACCGCTGCTCTAAAGCAAAGGACCAACTGGGAAATATCTTGCTATTAACCCCCACACCTGGACTCAAAGGCTGAGTCCAGCAGCAGGTGGGGCGAGGGGGGTGGTTGTGGCAGTGGGGGAGGGGAGGGGAGGGCCTGAGAACAGCCTGTGGGTACGTGTGTGACCCATGGGTGCATTCAGCATCGACAGGCTTACTGCAGCAACCAGTTTACTTCACGCACCTCATTTCTCCCCTTGGATGAACACCAATTTCCAATCCAATTGTCACCTCTTCCCAGGCTGCAGACAATACACCTTGTCCACCCACCTGGATCGGCTGCTCCCGGCCCAGGTCTCCACCCCAGCACGCACTGAGGCTCAGCCAGGTTAAAAGTCTGTGGCCTCTCCAAGGGCAGACAGATTAGCAGGAGGAACTCAGGATGTCGCTGGGGCTGGGGAAGGCAGCTTTATTTAGTCTGAGAGAGACTATTGCTCCTTTGCTCCCAGACCCATTACCTACAGGCACCCAAGGCAGACGACTTTATTCCTCTCGTCCCTGCAGAAGGCCCTGGTGCTCCACAGACGTGAGCCACGGGCGAGTTCTCACCACTTTGAATAAACCAACAAAACCTCTTAAAAACAACCACTGAGAGGTTGAATAATAACCATTCTTTCTCTTTAGTCAGTATAATAAAATTTTAATTATATCTTCCAAGAGCACCCCCCATCCCCCATCAATTCCCACTCTGGCTTAATAGAAGAATGACTCCTGAAAATTTGGGGGGCGGGGGGGGTGAGGCAGGGGCTGGAAGAGGTCTGCAGTGTGGACTTAACCAGGTGAGAGAGAGGGGTTTGTGTACGTGTGTGTATAGGTCACAGATGTGCCAACTTCCTGATCCTGCTGGGTTTTCCTAGGAAAGGGGAAACGGGAAAAGGTCCCGAACCGCCTCTCTTCCCGCCGGCTGAACATTTCCCCAATTTCCCTGTCCGGCTTCAACTATCCGATGGAGAGAGGAAAACAAGAGAAGAGGGGATTAAGAAGAAAGAACAGAGAACGAAGGTGGATTTCTGCCTAACTTTTGTTTCTTTCCCAAAAATTCCTTTTGGAGGAGAAAAAAAAAAGATAAAAAGGAGACAAGAAAAAATTTTTTTAAAGAGGGATAAAAACAGAGATGGTGTTCTTTCTCCATGACCCCCAGATCTCCAAACACTGCTGTTTTAAACAGTGAGCAGCACGGTGTGCGAGGAACAGCGCGGGTGCAGGGAGCACACTGTTGACCCGATTCCCTGCACCGCTCAGCTGTCACTTGTCAAGCGCTTTGCAACAGAAGAGAAGGAAGCGTGAAAGGCCTCCAAGGAGATCTGCGCCCGCATCGCCCTGAAGGTCTGCTCTCCTGCCCACGCTGGCCTCCAGGCCTTGCCGGCCAGTCACCACATCCAGTTCCAAAATCATTTCTGCAAGCCCCTCTCCTGCACTGATCCGACTTACCAATGGCATTTTTCTGAGGCATTTATTCTGAATCCTGTTGAGATTCCTCCTAATTGGCTCAGAAAAGCCTGCTCACAGGCAACTGAGGCTGCGGTGGGGTGGGGGGGGGGGGGGGGGGGGGGGAGAAGGCAGGCGAACTTCCTCCTCCCCCAGGGGTGACCACAGCCAGCCTTGGGCAAGTGCCTAGAGGCCAGTCCCAGGTCTCAGGTGACCACAAAGGACAGTCTCCAAGCCTCTCTAACTCCTTTCTCCACTCAGTGGGGCCTTGAGCAACACCTAAAACATTCTTGCCAAGAGCAGATGCCTTACTCCTGAGCAGAGATGCAGGAACCTACCTGGGGATCAAGGTGCTACAGTCAAACAGAGTTCAAATCCCATTCTCCAACTCACACTGGCTGTGTGACCTTGGTCAAGTTACTTAACCTCTCTGAGTATCAACTACCCATTACGTAAATGGAGTGAGTGGCTGGGCAATAAAAAGAAATTGAGAATACATGAAGAAACCTCAGCAGTGCCTGTAATAATGACTATAGGCATCATTCATTAATTTACTCAAAAATATTCACCCAGTCCTTAATTTTAAAAGGTGAATCGTTTTACAACTGAGGATGGGCTGAAGGTGAGATGGGAAGGAAGGCAAAGAGCTATCACAACAGGGAGCCAGGGTGGTGAAACTATCAGAAATAAAGGGGAAAACAGGATCTGTCTCCACACAACCCAACCCAGACTTGATCTGCCGGAAGGAAACCCGTGCCCAGCACTGTGCAGCGAAAGGAGAGGTGAGTCTGTTTTCCCAGAGCTTCCCGAATCCTCCAGGGTAGGGACCAGGCCCGCATAACCGGCCAAGTCTTAGATGACACCACGCACAACTGTGCACTTAATACACGCTCTTTAACTATGTCTTTGGAAAAGTCTAAAGGCTTGGGGTCCATGCCTGGGCAGGCAGCTTCCAGGGCTGGAGAGACTAATGACTGTACGTTCCAAAAACTAATTCAGTGGGAGGTGACTTTTTGTTGAAAGGAACAGTGAGAAGTAAGAGGGGTGAGTTGGCAAACACACAGATTCTGCTGAGTGCCCACACGCCTCTCGCTCATTAGAAGCTCTGCTTGCCTCGGGTCACCTTGGAGGACTCCTCCGGCCACGGACCCAGGAAGCTTGCAGGCTCCAGGCCTGGCTGGTGCCGTCTGGGGCCATCCTTCTCCCTCCCCGCCCCCACACCAAACTTCTCTGGCCACTGTTTACAGCTCACCACACCACAAATCTTTATTTCCTGTCACCCACTGGCCGGAGCTGTCCCCACTCCCTGTTTCTCCCAGACAAGTTAATAAGACGGAGGGCTCCCTAGGGGCCTGGAGCCAGCGAGCATTATCACTCGGCAGCAAGGCAGAAATCCTGACACGTCGGAAATGACTTCAAGCCTATTAATTACCCTTCTTCTTCGGCAGGTCTTTTGAAAGAAAGCTTGACAAATCGAAAGGAAGGCTAGCACTGCCCCTCCGCCCCGGTTCAGTCCCACTCCGGCCCCAGTAACACAAGTATGATTTTTGCCTTTTTAAAGCAATTCATTTGTCAGGGCTGCACCCACCCAGGGAGCCCCACCTATGATGTGCATGGTTAGGGACACTAAGGGTAAGCTCATCTTATGGGCTAAGTCTGTGAAATCTAAGAGATCCAGGGGCTAGAAGTAGGGAGTGGTCAGGGCTGAGGGCCCCAGGGACATTCGTTCACTGGGACATGCATGGGGAACCCAGGTCCCTGACAACACATGTAGAGGAGAACGATACTGAGGTACCAGGAAGCGCCCACAGGGTCTCTCACTGGACCACATGCGGCGATGCTTTGATTCTTGGGCCCAGCATCCCTTCTGAAACCCTCTGGTTGAATCACCCAACAGAGAAGCACGGCGGGGGGGGGGGGGGGGGGGGGGGAGATAGCTTTTAATGCTAGAAAAGCTGGAGTGTAAGGGACCAACCACCTCATCTTCAATTTTCACTGTCAGCAGTAAGGGACCAACCACTTCATCTTCAGCTTTCATTGTCAACAGGAAGGGACCAACCACTTCATCTTTAACTTCCATTGTCAACAGCACTGACAACACTTGCTCGGGATTCCCTTCCTTAGTGAGGCTTATGCAGAAACCACTGGGTGGGCTATGTGAACTCTCCAGAGACCTCTCTTTTGTGCATATTTGTACACCCATCCATGCACCATCGCCAAGTGGATTCCAGTGGGAATTAGCAACTACTGACTGTCTCCCTTCCACCAAAGCAGTCCCCATATTGGACAGAACCACCATCCATCTCCAGCCACCCAACCCAAGAGCCCATAGTCAGCCCCAGTTGTCTCTTTCCCCCTCACAACCCACATCCAACCTGTCAGAACATCGTATGTCTCATCTCCAAAACCACTCCCTGAATCCCACTGCCTCTCCCCACCCCTGCTGCCTGGTCTGAGATGCCAGTAGCGCTCACCTGCCCTTCTGCAGTGAGCTCTCGCTGGCGTTCCTGCTCCCCCAAGTGCAGCCCTGCCATCCGTCCTCAATTCAGGAGCCAGTGGGATCTTCCCAGAGCAAACATCATATGCCTCTGCCCTCTGACCTCCTTCCAGTGGCTCCCATACACTCGCCCTGGCTCACAAACCCTTGGTGATCCCCCCGCTACCTACCTTCTCACATCGCCTGCCACCTGTCCTTCAAGCACGCCCAATCTTTTATTTCCCTCAGAGCACTTAACACCTAAAACTGCACACTCGAGGCTCCTTCTCCCGAAAGGTGAGCTCAGGAGGGCTAGGACTGGGTCGGCCTCATTACTAGAGCAGCTTCCGGAACTCAGAGGGCACCGGTACTAGTATGTACGGGCCATGACACTAGAGCATGAAGCCCAAGAGCCTGAGTGCAGCCTGTGCCTCCGCCGGTGCACTCTGCCCTGCCCTGGCAGCAGCCCACAGCAAGCACGTGGCTGGATCCGTGCAACCCAGCCTGCAGCTCCGGAAACACCAGCTGGAACCTGCCCCTCATCGCCGGACCACCCCTGGCACGGGACGGACCATCTCACTCTTGTCTATGCGGGTTCCACCCAGCCTTCCAAGGGCATTTTTTTCTTTTTAAAAATCTTTATTGTTGAAAGTGTTACGCGCCCGATCTCGTCTGAGTCTATTTTTGTTCATCAGTTTATTTGGTTCATTAGATTCCACATATGAGTGAGGTCATGTGATACTTATCTTTCTCTGACTGGCTTATTTCGCTTAGCATCATACTCTCCGGGTTCATCCATGCTGTTGCAAATGGTAAGAGTTCCTTCTTTTTTATTGCCGCATAGTATTCCATTATGTAGATGGTACCACAGGTTTTTTTTTTAAAATCCACTCATCTGCTGATGGGCACGGAGGCTGTTTCCAAATCTTAGCTGTGGTAAATTGTGCTGCTATGAACATAGGGGTGCATATATCCTTTCTGATTGGTGTTTCTAGTTTCTTGGGATATATTCCTAGAAATGGGATCACTGGGTCAAATGGGAGTTCCATTTTTAGTTTTCTGAGGAAAAGCCATACTGTCTTCCATAGTGGCTGCACCAGTCTGCGTTCCCACCAGCAGTGCACGAGGGTTCTCTTTTCTCCACAACCTCACCAGCACTTGTCGTTTGTCGATTTTCCTTCCAAGGGCATTTCGGCTTTGAATCTCCGTGCCTGGGCTTGATAAAGGCAAGACCACCCCTCCCTCCAGGGCCCTATTTTATCTGGTGCATTTCCACCATATCTCATTTTAAACTCAAACAAAAATCTTTAAGCCATTACCCAGGAAATCATCATTAAATCATGTGTTCATTTTTATTAGCGTCGCTGTAATTAAAGAGAATCATATTTCCGAAATCTTCAGCTGCACTTATCAAAACCCACCCTCCAACCAATCAATTAGTATTACAATAACCGCGTTCCCTTGTTGCCGCCGCTATTAGCATTTTGATTGAATGTGTGTTGAAAAGTGGCTGGTAACAGAAGATTGTGTTCAGAAAGTAATGTTTCTTTATTCGTTACCACCGAACCTTGTCTGGTTGTCTCCAGTCTCGACTCAAAGAGAGACAAGACAGTTTCCAAACGCAGTCATTTTGGTGGCGGATTATATTTTCACGAGGTATGTGATAAATTGGGTACAATGACTCCGGCATCGCCTGCTACACACGGGGGCCTCCCACGGGCTGTGGCCTCAGCACCTGGCAGCCCCGATGGGGTGCTGCACCCTCCCCACCCCAATAATCTAGGACAATAAATGCCAGGTCGTCACACATGGCACTTCAGGATAAGGCCTCCGCCAGATAAGCCAGTGGCCACTGTGATTCCTACAGATGATGATCATCATCATTACACACCCCCTCTGCTGCCAGGCGCTGGGAAACCTGTTATTCTAACATAATAAGTTCCCCAGTCGTCATCATCAGAATAAAAGCACCAGTCAGTGAAGAGATGGGTTAACAAGCTCCATTATGGGGAGAGAATGGCTGTCTTCTCCACATCACAGGAATTAAAGACAAGAGTTCATTAAAGCACTATCCTAGAATTTAAACGACCTGCTAGTGCAGACAGCTCTATTTATTGATGCCCCCCACCACCGATGCCTTCTGTGGTTACATGGAGATTTCCAGAAACATCATGCACAGAAAAGTTCCCATCATGGCATTCTCTCTGACTCCAGTACGCTGGCCCCGAAGCCTGGCAACCAGAGGGCACTCTGCTTGGACCTGTCTTAAAGGGGGGGGGGGGACAGGGTACAGGAGCAGATGCCCGGGATTGGGAAGGGCACGTGGTCCAGGCTATGAATATGGAGGTGGTTACATGCCACCCACCAATTTGTCCGCCCATCAGGTTTCAATCCACAGCAAAGGCCATGCAGAAGTTTGTCTTCACTGCAGGCCACCCTTTACCCCCCAAACCCTTCACTGCACATTCACCCACAGTTTCCTATGCCATAGTGAGGGGGCATCGACAAATATTAATGCTCCATTAAAAAAAAAAGTTTTCCAGAATTCAGTGGGGCTTGGGGGTGGACATCGACAAATATTCTCCATTAAAATAAAAAAGTTTTCCAGAATTCAGTGGGGCTTGGGGGTGGATGGGAGGAGAAGCACCATGCAGCTCCTTTAAAAGTCTTTCCTTTCTCTAAACTCAGCCTTCGTTTGCTCCCCCCAACTTGTTTCTCCCCTGGCTGCCAGCCAAGACGTTATAATAGTGTCAGGTAGCAATTTCATTTTTAAAATGCTCTTATCAAGGATTTAGGGTGAAAGATAGGAACAGCACAGTAAATCATCATAAAGGAGTGTAGAGTAAGGCATAGCATTTTACCAATCAAAACAGTTAACAAAAGGAAAAGACAAGGACAGGGAAACAGCGAGTTTAAGCATCATCTAAAAGGGGGAGGGGAGAGGCCAAATTAAACAGAGAGTGTCCTTCAGATTTCCAAGCTCCCTCTGGTAATGGGCTTGGCATAGTGGCCAAGAACGGCACTAACAGTCCAATTTCCATTTAAAATAGGATGTTTTTAGAAGGCACATATATTGTCAAACCGTCACACACTGGGGGCTCCCATCGAAGTCATCTGACCTGCAAGCATGTGCGGCTAATATCACTGCTTTATTATTTATCAAGTCAATTTCTTCGTGAAATGACTAATAACACAGCCGCAGCTGCTCTCCTCTCCCCACCCCAGCTGCGCGGCCCTGGCAGCAGCAAGGTCTGCTGGGCTACCTGCCGTGCCTCCCCCTCGCCCCCATCCTGCTGAAGAACCTGGTGGAAAGAGGAAAAGAAGGGATGGACCCAGGGTGCCATTTAGGATTCAAACCACTTTGCGGAAGCTGCTTATACTACCCAGGAAAAGTTAATGCCACTAATTGACTAGGCCAGGGGATATTCATTAGTCCCATAATAAAGGAACTGCAAACTTAAAGTAAAATAAAATACCTACTTTCCTATTCTGATCCTTTATGTCTTTGATTACAGTGTACATTTAAAACCCAACCAAGGGCCACATCCAATTCAAATGTGCAACACACACACACACACACACACACACACACACACACACCTGTGATGCAACCCAAGAGTGACAACAAAGCTTTCAACTCCTGCATATAAAGTCATTAAGAGTTATTCTAACTTTTTATACGTGCCCACCAATTTCTTCTGGGGCACACCTGAAAATTCACAGTAAATAAAAACATGCAATTAGATGATTTCCCATCTGCCAAGGAATGATTCAATTGTCCATTAAAAGCTAAAGTTCTAGAACTACATAAAGGGAAATTATCAGGTGTTGTTGGTACACATTGGTGTTGTAAAACAGGATTAGTGTTCCAGGCAAAATACAAAGCTCCTTTTGTAAATCTTACCCATTTTTTTTTTTAAACGTAAGACAGCATGAAGGAGGGAGCAAATTAAACCATAATTTTCAGACTACGTTTCCTTATTGTCACTCAGAAAAATTGCCAGGTGTTTCCAGAGAAGTTTATACATAAATATACTAGCTGAATCAGGAAATCTTTCCAGGGCAAATGAATCAACTTAATTAAAAGGAGATGTTAAGATGCCAAGCCTAGTGATTTTGGAAGCAGGGGGATTTAGAAATCTTGAACTACCGGCTTTCTACCTGGCCTCTGAGAACCAAGTGCGTAACATCTTAAATCCTGGTACTTCCCCCAGCCCAGGGCATCATGGGTCGGAGGGAGGAGTACAGGATGGATTTTACTTACAAGGAAACCAATATTTTTCGTCTTTCTTCCAAATCAGCTGCCAAAGGCAGCCACAATGACTTAAAAGCATTCCCCTCGCCCCCCTACTTCAGGAGAAAGTTTGCTGGGTAATCGCTCCTTCCCTAGGTTCTGGAAGAAGCCAGTGTTCCCGAACACTTCAGTTCTCCAAGCCCTCTCCAGAAGGCACCTGCAGCTCCCACATCTCCCTCCAGACCAGACGGCAGCGCCTCCATTTTGCTAGAGCAGGTCTTGGCGGGTAGCAAGCAGCAAGGAGGCTGAGGTGGGGAGAGTGAGCCGGAACCAACACAAAACACTGGTAGTTATACCTCCCACTCCCCACATGGATCACCAAAGGCCGCTCACGTGAAGGAGTCATCTCCCTCCCCCGGCCCCAGCACAGTTCCTACACTCCAGGGCACATGCCAAGGAAGGCCCATCTCACTGCCCAGACACAGGTCCGAGTCAGAGACCTGCTCAGCAGCACTGCCTTGGTGGGTTTAAAGCCAGAAGGATCCTGGGAGATCTGGCCCAGGGGTTCCTAGCCCTGACTGCACATTGGCATCAGCCGGGGGAAGAGTAACACTGATCAAAGCCAAGGCTCCACCCTCCGAGTCCCACTTAACTGACCAGGGGTGGGCCCAGGCATTGGTTTAAAAACTCCCCGGGGAATTCTAATTGCAACAGAGGCAGTGCAGACCTCTGACGTGACAACCATCATTCATCTCACGGGCGTCTAATGCTGAGCTGTGGGATGATGTACGTCACCCAACCTTCCCAACCAACCCTGTCTCTGAGTGAGGAAACCCAAGTTGGCCACGCAAGTTAAGTAGCTCACTGGGCTATAAGGGAAATCTAAACTCCAACTAAAGGAGCGTAAGGGGAAGAGGTGAACTTTGAGGAAGCACCCTTCTCTGCTTTACTGTGCAGCTACGGCAGCACTGACACCTCTCTGTCCTCCTGCTCGGAGACAGTCCCGCTGGGCTCTCAGGGTCCACCAACACTCCTACTCAGTGGACACACAGCTGCCGGGAGTGGGGCGGGCGGGAGCCCAAGACGGGCGAGAGACACACAAAGCAGGGGCCACTGTTGCTTCTGTGTCTATTCTGGGCCCAGAATGGATGATGTCACCTCCAGCGGCGGTGGCAAGCGGAGTCATGAATCATCCACGAACCGGCCCAGACTCCGGGATAATAAATCGGATGTCAGCACTGCGCACTTTGCAGATCTGGTGCAGAGGCGCCAGTTCAATTATCTCCCGATATCAAGACGGGGTGGCAAGTTGAGGAAGAAATTTCAAATTTGTAGGGAGTGCTCAAAGGCACACAACTTTGATCACTGTGAAATCACGACAGTTACTTTTATGTGCCGCCGGGTTTGCCAAGCAAACCTGAGGATTAAGAGAAGCACATCCACCGGGTGCTCCAACTATTCATTATCGCGGTGCCCACCGGCCAGCGACCAGAGACCTGCAGGTGGTACCACGTTGACCCTCAACTGCATTAATTTAGCTCAGAAACTCACTCTAGGATTGAATTTGGCACATGTTCCTGCCTGGAAGGGTTTCTGGGACAGCAGAAAGAAACCAAGGAGTCTGTTAGGCAGGTTCAGTGTTGTCTCGCTGTGTTTTTCTTTCTTATTTTTTTCCAGGGTGGAAGTCGGGGCAGGTATGGAAGGGTGGCAAGGTTTGCATTGCCGTACATATGAGCTCTTCTGACCTCCTCTTTCTTCTTCTTTTTCTTCTTCCTCTACTTATTTTTTAATGGTTTGTTTTGTTTTGTTTTTTGGCCTTATTTTTATAGCCCTAAACAGCTGAGTTGAATGAACCAACTGGAAACACCGATTATAGTTCACATTCTTGGAGCTGGGAGTTTGGACAACTCCCAAGTGTACTGGTTATTCCTTGGCTTATAAAGAAATGACTGAGCTCTAACAGCTACTAAATAAAAATGTAAACCTCAGCGTTCTTCAAGGGTCTCTGGACCAAAAAGTACTTGAACATCCTGAGGTCAATTTCGGGGTCTTTGGCTACATAGACGGTCAAGGCATGAACCATGTCAGGATTTGAGGGGCTGTGTTCTCCGTTGGGTAGAAGGTCTTCTCTCTCATTTCTCTTGCACACAGTGTTGCTGAGGGAGCAGCTGGGGCATGGACAGGAACGTGCCGGGAGCGAGGCTAGGAGTGCCCACTGGGGCTGCAGGCCAGTGGTGAGCAGGGGAATGTGTTCAACAAACAGCAATGCTTAGCCCTCTGGATTAGTTTCATGTGGCTGCTGTAGCAAATGCCACAGACTGGAGGGGCTTAAAACAACAGAAATTTATTCTCTCGCAGTTCCAGAAGTCTGAAATCGAGCTATCAGAGGGCCCAGGTTCTCTTGAAGGTTCTAGGAGAAAATCTGTCCCATACCTTTCTCCTAGCTTCTGGTGTTGCCAGCCATCCTTGGCTTATACCTGCATAACTCCACTCTCTGCCTCCGTGGTCATGTGACACCCTCCCTGTGTGTCTCTCTTCACCTGTCCTCCCTCTTCTTAGGACACCAGTCGCACTGAATTAACTTACTGCAGTATGACTTCATCTTAACTTCATTACATGTGCAAAGAACCTATTTCTTTTATTATTTTTTAGATTGATTTTGAGAGAGAGAGAGGAAGGGAGAGGGAAAGAGAGAAACATCAATTTGAGAGCGAAACATCAATCGGCTGCCTCCTGCACGCCCCCTACTGGGGAAGGAGCCTGCAACCGGGGCATGTGCCCTGACTGGGAATCGAACCAGCAACCTTTTGGTGCCACACCGGCCAGGGCACAAAGAACCTATTTCCAAATAAGGTCACACTCTGAGAGACCAGAGGTTACGACTTCAGTATACGTACCTTTCGGGGGACTATAATTCAGCCACAAAACCCTCCCATCTTGGAAAACTTGACAGCATCTGGCAACAGTTAACTAGAGCAGTGGTCACCAACCGGTGATCTGTAGACCACTGGTGGTCCGTGAGGTCCGAAAGGTTGGTGACCACTGATCTAGAGCAGTGGTCGGCAAACTGCGGCTCGCGAGCCACATGCGGCTCTTTGGCCCCTTGAGTGTGGCCATGAAGTTTCAATCGCACTGTACGTGCGCACCTGCACGTGGTATTTTGTGGAAGAGCCACACGCAAGGGGCCGCAGTTTGCCGACCACTGATCTAGAGTGTTAACCTTTTCTCCAATTAGCATGCCTTCACCTTTATTCCCCAGGGAATGACAGTAACAGTATTCTTATTAGTGGTAAAAGAACAGTACTTAATTATAACAATAAAGTTAAATTTACAGGTAGTCTCCTAAGCATCAGATGCTTCCCACAGATTATCTCACTTAAGCCTCGCCAGTCCATGAGTTAATAATGTTAGTTCCATTTTACAGGTGAGAAAACTGAGGTTGAGAGGAGTTTAGTGGCTTGCCCAAGGTCACACAGCTCATTAGTGGTAGCTCTAACATTTGAACCCAGTGGTGTGACTTCAGACCTAAGCTCTAACCTGACTGTCACAGGGCCCAGACACCCAGGGGCCTCACTAACTGGGGTACAGGACACAGCTGCCACATGGTATAAGGTCCCCACATGTTTATTAATCATAATTTGGTTTAGGGAGATGCCTTTAACTCTTTTTCCTGTTAAATTAAAAAGCACTCTGACCTCCTAGGACAGTGATGGCGAACCTTTTGAGCTCGGCGTGTCAGCATTTTGAAAAACCCTAACTTAACTCTGGTGCCGTGTCACATATAGAAATTTTTTGATATTTGCAACCATAGTAAAACAAAGACTTACATTTTTGATATTTATTTTATATATTTAAATGCCATTTACCAAAGAAAAATCAACCAAAAAAATGAGTTCGAGTGTCACCTCTGACACGCGTGTCATAGGTTCGCCATCACTGTCCTAGAACGAAGGGTCTCCCCTCTGGTCTGGAATAAACTCAAGCAAACTGGTTTCCTTTCAGACCTGGGCGAGTCTGGCTAGTCTATTAATAGCACGTTGTCTGGAAGGAGCAGGAAATACTAAGAAAATCCTCATCTATCTATCTGACTCTCTGTTTATGGAAAAAAAAAAAAAAAGGACGGAGGCGACTCAGAGGCAAAGGATTCTGGGCTGCATACAATCATGTCTTGTAAGGAGCTGCCCAGTCCCTCCGCCCGGCAGGACAGAAACCTCAGACGAGGCAGGGCCCATACCTCCTCCAAAGTCTGAGACACCACATATCGTACCGACCCCACAATCACAACCAAGTGTAAAAACATTTACACAGAACGTCAGAAACAAGGTACAGTGACAGCAGTTGCTGTGCTAGGGATGGGTGACATTTATTAAAAAAATTCCCACCTTGTTATATCACTACATTTACAATTTAGGTTGAAATGAATTTTAAAAGCTCACAATAAGAAAGTAAATGTTTGAATAGGTAATGAGTGCACATGGTACAAAAATGCAAAAGGTAAATGAGTATTCAATAACAAGTTTCCCGCCTCTCTGTACCTGTGGTCACTGAATCCTCGTCCACAGAAGCAAATGCTGTCTTTTATTTATGTATATTTGCAATCTATGAGTATATGCACATGCACGTAAAACACACTCGAGGACTTGCTGTCACACTGACTGATGTATGCCTCAGGCGAGCCCTTATCATCGTTCCTGTTTATGGATGAGAAGCCTGAGCCACAGAGGAGTAAAGCAACTTGCCACGGTCACACAGCTATTACGTCACAGAGCTTAGATTCAAGGTCCAGAGCGTGTGCCATTTCACTCTGGCCCGTTTTGTGGGTATCCTCTCGGAAATATTCTATGTACATGCAAGCAGGTATTTTGTGTGTGAGGAGAGGGGGAAAATTATTTTTAAAGACTAGAGTCTTAAAAATTCAAACACAGGTTTTAGTTTTACCTAAAGAGGTTAAAACTGATGGTCTCCTTTAAGGGGGAAAAGAAAGAAGTAAGACAACTGGGCACTGACCGCTTGCTGTGGGCACTTTACCAGCTGATTCACTACCTCCTACGGAGAGGGGAGCCACTCCCCAGGGAGCCACGCGGGGCTCAAGGGGAAGCTGGGCTGAAACTGAGCATGGCCAGCATGGAAGCCGACACTCTCTCAAGCACCCGGTGCTGACACACAGCTGCAGATGAGCTGGCGTACGCCCTCTGACCCGCAAGGCTCAAAGCGGAGTTACCTGGGCTTCCCCAGGAGCCTCCGGGCCCAGCAGGAGGCAGCCGACCCCTGCTTCTGGTTCCCTGGGCCGCCCCGCGATGACCCCTAGCAGCACCATGATGCTAAGAAAGGGGGTGCTTTCAATCAGGTCACCAAGCTGAAGGCTCCTTTCTCGTCAGGCCTCCACGCTCTTCCCTCACCGAGATCTTAAAACATGTCACGAGAGTCAGAGCCTGGGCCTCTCTGGGAACAGGGCCGAACAAAAGCCTCGTTGTCCCTCTACAAAAAGTCATTTCTGGGTCAGTGCAGCTGCTGACCCCGGGCCCACTCCCTGCTCCCGGGGGCCGCCGCCAGGAGGGGGGCGGGTAGACCTATTCGCTCACCGCCCTTTTGGTGCCAGAGCTTTTATTCCAAAGGAAAGAAGTTTAGGGTTTACACTTGTGCTAAAGAAACCACACAGCCTCCAGGGAGCCAAGGTCCCCCCGGTTCACAAGCTCCCCTGGCCCTGGGCACCCCTGTCCCCAGCCCCGTTGCTAGCGAGTTAAGGGTTTTGTAATCCTCCCCGTCTATGGAGCAAAGCAGGTGAAGAGAAACCAAGCTACTGTGTCGATGAATATCTCAAGAGACAGCCCGGAATGGGCGCTTCCGGAACTCGGTTAGCTCAGGGGGAAACATTAAAGCGCATTCCTAGCTTTCCTGTCAGGAATAAAATCACGGTCTCAGATCGATGCTGCCAGGGCTGGGGCATCTCCAGGAATCTTTAATGCCCTCCTCGACACGTTTTCAAAGTCACATTCCCCTTCAACCCTGCCCTTTTAATGGGTTATTTGCGAGGTCATGTTTGCACCGATTTCTCGGGAAGGCTAATGGTGTTTATTTAACGAGAAAATAAAATGTGCAGACAGCTTCGGGCGCTGGTCTCTGAAAGATGGCTCAGGGTGGGGGCTGTGGCTCTTCACCCACTCCCCGCCCTCACCCTCTATTGCTGCATACTCCTCATGGACTCCTTGATTGTGATTCCGCAAACTCTCATCCCACTTTCTACCTCAGCACTTGAGGAGGAGCGGAGATGGGTCAGGTGACAGGCCAGGCCTTGAGGGGCAGGTACTGGGCGCCAGGGGGTGGACAAGGTTGCATGGCCTCTGGCAAAGCCCACATCTCAGACCTGGGGTGGAGTGCGATGGGAGCAACTAGCACAGGGATGAGCGGCAGATCTGAGAGGTGGGGAAATGCAAAGGGCACCAGTCCCCCCGGGGAAGGCAGACCCAGCAGCAAATCCTCCAGCCGTGGGAGAATTTTATAAGATGCCCTCAGGTCACCTCAGCACCAGTGTCATCACCAGTGTGATTCCTCGAACCTTAATCCTACTTTCTACTCCATCCAAGGACCCTTCCCACCCAAACTCCTTCTCCCATCCCACAATGTCACAGTTACAGGTTGCAGAGTCCCAAGCCTCCTTCCCAGGGAAACAGTCCGAATGCTGGGATCACATTGGGAAAAACACGAATGCGTTATCTTCAACATCCCACCCTCCGAATGAAGCAATGCTGTTTTATTTTTAATTTAATTTAACACCTTTGTGGAACTCTTCATACATGCCCGCCCCCTGCCTTAGGAAATAGGCACCAAAGCACATAAATCACTACAGTGATTCTCAATCATTTTAGTGTACATAAAAGAGTCGGTACGGGCTTCAGAGGTCAATTTCAAAAGTGAGTGTCTGGCAGGTAGTCAGGACATTAAGGACTGTTTTTTCTCCATATAAAAGCATTATCTTCTATCACAGTTTCAGCTCCATCTTCCTGGCACCATTTTCATAAATAAACTGATTACACAAATTATGAAGGCTTTAAACTTCAGCCAGCTGCTTTTGGGGGCAGAGCCGTTTTAAGGCTCACGGAGAAGCCAAGCTCAGTGCCACTGCCCTGCGGCTGAGCCTGCAGAAAGCTCCTCCCTCAGGCTTCGTGGGTCCAGCACTGTGCATTCCCAGCCCCCCTGGGAAAGGCCCGTCTGCCGGTCGCAAAACCACTGTGGGGCTGAGGTCGGCACAGCGAGGGGCCCTGTGGGGACTGGACACTGTGTCTGAGCCGCGGTTCCTCTCCAAAGCCATTAGCCTTGCACTTAATAAGCGACTGCTAACAGTTGGGAGAGGAGTCATCCATCACACTGATCTTTATTTTCTCTGGTGTATCCTGTTCCTTGCCTCTGGCCCTGTTCTAGAGCAAACAGGCCTGCTGGGTAATGGAAGCCACAGGGAGGGAGAAGGCTGCGGCCCTTCTGTACCCACTCCCTCTCCAGCTGACCCTCACCAGGCACCCGATAAGCTTCAGAGACACAGGCTCATTTTCCGTTGGGCTCCTGACCACCCAGGCCTCCCCTGATGGGCCAGACATAGAGGGGCCCAGCGGTGCAGGGTTCATGGTCCCCGAGCCCTGGGGCCAAGGGGAGCGACAGCTGAGGCTCCCCTGGAATGATGCCCATGGAAGGGGCTCCCTTCCCCCCGAAGGAGGTGAGTGTGAGATGTTATTTCAGCAACCAGCTTCTCCACACCCCACGTTCTCAAACAGGGCTGACGTGGGGAGAGAGACCTGAACCACAGCCCTTCCTCCCCCTGGGCTCGACCTCTCAGTCTCTGCCAACCAAAGAGGGAATAGAAAGGACAGCAGCTTGTGGCTTCCTCCCTCCTGGCCCCTCCCCGCCAGCTCCACTCTGGGATCGATACTAATGCTGAATTCACGATCTTATCTGAGTTTTGTAAGGATAAAGCAACAAACTTCCCCCATGATTAAATCCTGGGATGATCAGCCCAATATTTTCCAGACCACCTCCAATAACTTCCAGAGAGCAAACGAAATGACCGAGAAATCTGAAAGCCACCACCCGCCCTCTCCTGTAACAAAGAATCCCGCGGAAGCCAGGAAATAAGGTGGCGGGCGAGGCTGAGGAAGGCCCCAGCTTCGCCCAGTGGCTCAGCTCCTGCCCGGCTATAGGAACCTATTGGGCAATCCAAAACTTTATGTGCCTCAGTCTCTCCCTCTGGAAATGGAGGTATACTGTAGTCCACTAAGAAGAGTGGGCACGGAAGGTGCTCAAGTCCTTAAAATCAGCAACTCCCCTGCTTAAACCCCCGCCCAGCACGGTGCTGGGCTTCCATCTGACGAGAGTGGGACTCGGGCAGCTGGGTTCACCTATGACTGTCACAGAGATTCCACAGTGCGTGCGGGCACTGTGAGGAGTACTTGGTGCCTCAGTGCACAGGAAGTGCTGTTTCACATGGCCTGGTGAACTCAGAACCCACTAGACCACATGGTGTGTGGGGGAGGGGACCCAGTTCCCCCTTCAGGACCCACTGCTGGAGCAAGGCCCCGGCGGTCTGCCCCTCCAGGATTTCCTCAGGATAAGCCCAAGGTCATATCTGCATCCATCGACTGATGAACATGCAGGTGCAAAGCCCAGCCCTCTCACCCCAGCTGGGGACAGCTGCCTTCAGAATTCCCCAGAGCATCCCAGGTGGGCTCTGCCTCTCTTCTCCGCCTCACCAGGGACACTCCTGCACGCTAACCCTCCTCTCGGGGGAACAACCTACACCTGCTCACCTCCCTTCCCTAGTAAAGAAAATTAAAATAGAAAAAGGAATTCATCTTGGGCAGTCTCTCGGATAGAAAGCTAAAAGCTGGAAGCATATGTCCGGCCCTGAGCAGCTCCACCCAGTGCCCAGGTTTCCAGAGCAGGAGCCTGAGGTGTTCAGAGAGGCTAGGGAAATGTCCCCCACTGCAATCAAGGGGCAGCGGAGCTGGGAGAGGGTCCCTCTGTGTGAGTCAGCTGCTGCTCGATCTTCTTCCTGTTCCAGGGCAGGGGACACACATCCTGGGGGGGGGGGGGCACTCACTGTCTCCTGTCCCCTGAATCCTTTCCCATGGTGCCAGCAGGTCCAAGTGCAGATGTAATATGGGAACAGAAGAAACTGCTGTGCCAATGTAACTGAGGGCCACCCTCGTCCCTAAAGGACCAACAGGGAACGCGGGCAGGAGGGGGCCGCTGTGGGGCAAGGAGTGGAAATTCTGCCCTGACCTCTGTCTCATAATGGCAGTGTGGCCGGCTGCACCCAGCCAAGGCCAGGCCCAGGCCCTGGTAGTTTCCCTGACAGCAGCTGCCACAGCTCCAAGGACACAGGTTTTCAGAATGCCTGGGTTCAGGACGAGCCAACGCCCCAGGCTGCCCGGCAGGCAGGTCCGGTTAGAAGTTGGATGTGGGCTGAGCCAGTGCTGGGACGACCGGAGAGACTCATGGCCGGGCTCTTTAAGAAGCGAGCCCGAGGCAGCACCCGTCTGGGAGGTGTCCTCAGCTTCTGCTGCTGCAGCATTTTCCTCTTGATAAGATCGTAGCAACCAGGAAGCTGAGGAGGTGAAGGGAAGGTTGGGCAAGGTGGCTGCAGAGGATTTTATTTTCTTGTGCTTATCACCTGATTCCAAGTGCACATTCTATCAGGCCAGGGTTGGCCCCCTCTGGATCCATACACATAATTTGTTTCTTTCCTCCCCTAACTGCTCTGAATCACTGAAGTATCGCCCCAGCTTCAGCCCCCGGTTCAAGGAGAAACTCCTCCTCAGCTGTTGAGGGGCTGGGAAAGGTGTAGGGGCCAAGCTCCCACCCACCCAGAGGAACTGGGGAGCAGGCTTCCGCAGCGTCAGGGCCTTCCTGGTGCAACTTCTGGGCGCACCTCCCTCCTGCCTCTCCTCTCCTGCCCCAGCAGTATCAGGCTGGGCCCCACGGATGCATTCATGGGTGGGCGATCTGTGCATTCACACACAGCCCCCCTGCTCAGAAGGGCTCCATTTTGGGTTGAATGCTCTGGTGTCATCTTGAAATTCTTAATAATTGCTGACTAAGACACCCCACCTGTCATCTTGTTCTGGCCCCATTAGCGATGTAAGGAGGGGGGGGGGGAGGTCTTGCATCTCCCATGGGAATTGGAAACTCTGGCAGGGCAGAAGGAGGCCAGGCAGGGCCTGCTCGGCTGAGGCAGGACCATGCATGCTCCAGGGCCTCTGCCCACCCCCCACCCGCCCATGCCCACCAGAAGTCCTGACTGGGGAGGGCCTGCTCTGAGCACTGGGCCGTGGATTGGGGCTTCCTTCACCGCACAACAGGAAACGCCTCCCTCACCCAGTCACAGAGGGGCCGCTACCCCATCGCTGCACCCAGGGATGCCCCCAGCAGGAGTTAGAAGTAAGAGAGAACATTTCCCGGCCCCCGGGAGCCCGATGTCCTGAGTTTCTGGCCACTGAGAGTCACTGCACTCCTCAGAGGACAAACCTCATTCCCTGCACATCTTTGAGGGTGAAATGAGAGGCTGATCATCTCCTCCAGCCCAGGGCCTGGCCCAGAGCAGAAGATTAAAAATACCTTTTCATTCATTGACATTCAAAGAAGAACGACAACAACACTGCCTGGAAGCCGCTGGGGAATCTCCCAGGAGTACAAATTCTAACACTGAACCCCAGATGAGTGCCACGTTCAGAGGGGCCTCGCCCTCTCTGGATATAGACACACAAAAACATTCTTAACAAACCCATCCCCATGTGGAGACAACAGAGAAAGAGGGGAATCTGAAAGCGGTGGTCCTCGGTTTGAGTGCCTGCTCTGACCTTGGGAGTGGCAGGTACTCCTGAGCTTTGGTTTTCTCAACAAAATGGAGAAGATGATAACATAATGAGAAGAGCTAACATTGAGGCACAGGTGACAATGAACAATACCTTAGGAAGTACTAGTATCATCCCCATTTTGCAGATGAGCAAACTGAGACATGAAGAAGTTAAGTGACTTTCCCAGCATTACAGCCACCCTCCTGCGGCCGCTGTGAAGATGTAAAGAGACAAGGCCCGTGGAAGCCGTACGGACAGATGCAGTGTGGATGCTGCTGCAGGATAACTGTCACCCTCTTGCTCTCACTCCTGAGCAATGCAGGGGACAGAGGCAGACATTTTCACCTGTAAGCTCTTCTTTTCTCTCCTTGCCTCCCCTTCCTCCTCACCCCCCACTCCTCCCCAGTTCTTCCCAACATACATGCCGCTGACACCCCAGTTTTCTGCCCAATTTTCCATTCTCCCTTTTGAGGACGCTGCAGATGATGCATGAGAGGCCGACTACCCGGTGCACTTAGGACACCGCCTCCTGCTCCCTCCCCTGCCAGCGACGATTCCCACTCCTTCCTCCCTTTCACTCAGCCTGCCTGCTCGGAACAGGAGACAGACCGTCAGAGCTGGGTAACTGCTTCTAATCACAGGTGACAGCAAGAGTGTAAACAACACAAGAAACATCTAAATGCAATCCAAGTGGCAAGGAAACACCGCTCGCTCACTCCAGCTCCTCTCAAGAGCGCGGCTTCCTGCTTCCTGCCACCGCCCCTTCGGAAGCTCTGCTCATTAACGCCCTGTTAATAGGAATCCTGCCCTGTTAATAGGAACCCCCGACACCGGAACAGAACGCTGAATCATAACCTTTGACCCTACTTCCTCTGGGGTGGATTTTTTTTAGCTCCCTCCAATTTTCTGTTTAAAGCAATAATTTTAACATGTTCTTTTGGGGGAAATGGAGGTCAGAGACCCCTTTGAGAATCTGTCCAAAGCTCGGGATACTCTCCCAAGAAAAGCGCAAACATCAAACATTCTGTGTGTTGTTCCCAGGGCTCACAGACCCCAGGTGGAGACCCATTTCCTGAGACGTGGGTGGGGCAGTGAGAGCACAAGAGGAAATGCAAGCGCAGCTGCACCCCAGACACTCCGGAGGCACAGGGCACCCCCTGGTCTGTGCGGCTCCCACATCGCACCAGCCTGCAAGGCTTTTCTTGCTTTTTGGCTCTTTAGATTGACAGTGTGCTCCAAACCACCTCCTCCAATGCAAATTGGAAACTCAATTGAGTAATTACTGTGAATGATTTCCACTCGGATCACTCAGTGCTGAGGTTCGGCGAGGACTGAGCAAGCCCGGATGAGAGAGGTATGTCTGAACGACGTGGCGTGTGGCTGCACAATGCAGTGACAGCGCCCGAGCCGAAAGGAACTGGTTGTCTGAACTGTCTAGTCTCTGGTCTCTTTGTCGCCCTCCATTCATACTGGTCTTCAACAGATGGTCGACTCCATCTGCTTCATTCTGGAATAGTCACTGTACCTTCTGTCTGTGGGACTGAGGTGAGAGGGGCAACCTTCATACACTGGGGGTCTTACCTCTGTGCCTGTTGGTGGTCTTATCGAACATCAGCATCGCATCCTCCACCTGCAAAACACATACAGAATAGAGCTGCGTTAGGAATGTTAACAAAATACACAAAATAGTCTATAGGGGGGTTCCATGATAGAAGTCCTAGTTGCTCATTAAACACTATTTGGAAATACAAAAACTTAGAAAAAAGATCACTTGTCTTTTAGTCTTTCCACTTAGCACAACCACGTGTTGGGCAGCAGGCTCAGCCTGGAGCGACTTCCGTGTGTGCTTATGGTTAGAAAGGACTGAGCACTGTTCACAGGAGCTCAAAGGCTCACAAATGGGCTTGGGGCCTGAGCTGAGCTGGCTGAGAAAAGAAATCATAGGTTATTCATTCCTCACTCCTCCCAGACCATAGTCTCCGACGGGGGGGAAGACACTGGATAAAGCAATAACACCAGGTTTAAAATGGTGCCTCCAGATAAATCAAATCCATTTTTCCAGACGCTATCAAATATAACAGGGGGAAAAGCAAAGTCAGGGTAAGAATGGAAGAGGGGGGTAGGCAAGCCAGACACAAACCTCGGAGGGACTGGCCTCACTTAAAACTCTCTTCTGGAGTCAGGGCCCCGTTTTGTTGCTAAGCAACCGAGCCTGCACAAACAGGCTCCTGGGGCCTTCTCCTTCTGGTCCCCATTTCTGAAGTCAGTCACTGGGAGGAAAATGGCCTTGCATGGTGAGTGCTCCTCCAGCAGGGAGCCGCCCTCTCTCTCTGGGCATCAGGCTGATGGGGGTAGGAGATGCTAGTTGGAGACGGGGCGCCTTCAGCAGACCTCTCCTGGGCCAGAGGCTCAATCAGCCTCCGGGCGCCTGCTGAGGCCACACACAACACAGCGTCTGCCTCCCGAGCACCACTCAGGCAAAACCACCAGAAGACCAACTGGTTTGTTTGTACACAGAGTAGTCGCACTTGAGCATATGGTGTTGCAGATTCAGACCCTGGGCCTCCATTAGAATTCCAATGCCTGGGGTGCGGGTGGGGGGAGGGGGAGGCCTGCTGGGTATCTCGCAGGTAAACGTGACATCTGTTTCCCACCCTTCTCCGTATTTTCTAAATGTTTGCCAAGTCCTTATTTTGAGCTAAAAATGTCTAACAGTAAGAAAAACAGCCTTCCTTCTATGTTGGCCATATTTTGGTGCTGAAACTCAGATCCCCTTAGGAAATAAATATTTGGATTTTTACAATAATATATTTTCAAACCCCCTTTTCATCAGTACGTAACTGGCTCCCTCTTTTTCTTTCTAAGTCTGGGCATTTTCTGACGCTGCCCTCCAACGTTCGCTCAGCCTGGTGAGCGAGGGGGAGGAGCCGTGTACATTTTTTAGGGCAACCATTGTTGGAACGAATAGAGCTCTTTCCTCTGTAGTCCAGCTGTACAATGGGACTGGCAAAGACCCCCGAATAGATAAAGTGTCAGGGCGAGAGAAGAATTCCATTAACACTTTACAAAATAAAACATCTAAGAAATAGCTAGAGAGGAAAGAGAAAGGGGGTTAAAATCAATCTGGATAAGCCCCGGCGCTTGGGGGAGAGAAAACTTTTCAGCGATTGCGAAACACATTAATTCAGAGAAGCCATCAATGCGATGGAAATCTGGCAGAACAGCAAGAGCTGAAACGGGAAGAATTTGAATACACAAAGGCTGACTGAATAGAATGAAAAGCATGGCCTCACATGCGGGCTGTTCTCACGGTTCTATGTGAATCAAACAGAAGCGGCTTGTGTGCGTCTCCTCCGTCCCGGGGAAATGAGGGGCACAGTCAAGGTAACTGGTATCCAATTCAGGAGCCTGCAAGCGGATACCTTTGTGTGTCTGACGTCTTTGTTTGTCTGTCTGTCTGTCTGTGCCCCCCCCCACCTCTCTCTCTCTCATATACACACACACACACACACACACACACACACACACACGAAACCCAGGTAGATCAGCTGGCTGTGCAGCCACCACTTCAGCATGCAGACCAGGCATTTCAGGTGCTGGACGAACACAGGGCCGTGTGGGGCTGAACACAGGTTCCCCTGACCTCAGGTCACTAACTCTTAACCCTTGTGAAATGCATCCTCAAGGAATACCACTCTCCTTCGCAAGGTGAGCGCTGCGATTTCTTTTGGGTTGACAGTGCCCTCCCCTCCCTTACACGTTTCTTTTTTACTAAAGATGGGGGCCCACCGGCCTCATGGTCCCGGGGATCACAAGTGAGAAGGAGGGGAGGTATCTGAACCTCAGCATATTTGTTCCACATCCTGGCACATGCCCAGTCTGTTTTGAGAGAAGAAACTTGTCCTGACCTTGAGATGTGCCTTCTGACAACGTTATACAGGTTGGAAACGCAGCCCTGACATTCTAGGTGGTGCATCTAAGTGAACGACAAAGCAGGAGAAAGTAACTTGGATGTGAGATGGCTGAGGACAGCCAATGTGGTCTGAACACCAGGGTGTCCTGAACATATATTTCTGTCACATTCTCCGAGGCGTACACCACGCACACATCACATCCGAGGGTCAACAGCGGGAGCTATAATGTTAGCTCGATGGCCTGGGGTTGGGGCAGGGTTTCTTGAACTCCATCCACCTCAGAGTTACCTGGAGGGCTTGTGAAAACACAGACCCCCAGAGTGTCTGATTCAGTGCATTTGCATTTCCAACCAGCTCCCGGGCAGTGCTCATGCCGCGCCGGGCCTGTGGACCACTTTCTGGGTGCTACTCTAGGGATGAGAAACAAGAGCAAAGGTCAAAGACACTGGGCAGAGCCGCTTCCTCCTCTTTGCATACGCTCGGCGCTCGATACAGGAAACAAATTTCTCTCCCGGGGGCAAGAGATGCACTTCAGTCTGGCAGTCGTTCGCCCCTTTGTTCCCCGTCTCTTGGATGTTTATAGTCTACCATCCTGAGAATGATGATGGGAAAGCACGATGGGAAAGAAGACAAGAAGAGGGACTTCTTGGCAACCAATGCAGGAAAAATTCGGATTCCACCAGGACCCTTCGAACAGATACACCAGCTCACGTGTGCATCACTCAGCCAATTCAATCTCCATTAGAAAACCTAGCTAATGGTAACTTTACTTATTAATTTCATGCATCAGATATTTATTAGGCACTCACTGTTTGCAGAACTTCAGCCTAAGTACAAAGAAGAGGCAAATTATATAGGTCCCTGGTGGGGGGATTGCTCTCATGGCCTCACACCCTTTACCCTGTAATTTTGCAGCTCCTCTCCCCAAAGAAGCAGAGTCTACCTCCTTATCCCGTGTATCTGAACTTGACTTGTTATGGTCAATAAAGTGAGGTGGAGAGAATGGTATTCCCAGCCTGCAGAGGGTGTGCCTGTTTCGGCTTGTTCTCTCTTGCACCTCCGCCATCCCCCTGAGAAGGGCATGCCCAGGCTGGCCCGCTGGAGGGTGAGAGACGCGTGGAGCATGGCCAAGTCCCCTCAGTTGCCCCAGCTGAGGCCTGCCTCGCTGACAGCTAGTCAACCCCCAAATGTGCAAGCAAGCCCAGCCACGATCAGGAGAACCAATCCCCGTGGACTCTAGACACGTGAAATAAACAGCTATTGTCTGCTGCGGAGGTTTTTGTGGCTGTTTGTTACACAGCATTCTTACAGCAATTGGTAACTCGGACATGGCCCCTGTTCTAAAAAAAAAAAAGTTTTTAGGATACACAGGCAGTTTCAATAATTCCAGACAATGAACAAAGGCAAGAAAAGGGGTGGCAGGAGATAAACTGCAGAAAGTGGGCTGAGTCAAGTTCCACAATGCGAGTGGAATACAGGTATGAGGGTGTGAAGGGACCACTTCTAAATCTCACCCCAGCAGCAAGGGTGGAGGCTGAGATCCCAGGAGCACCAAAGAGAAATTGGCAACATGCTCCTCACTAAATGAGCACCATGAAAATCAGCAATAATTAGCACTCAAGTCAGTGGGTGATGCCTCTCTAATCCTAATTCATTTAATGAATGAGCAAACCCTCTCTATAATGAGTCAAAAGATTTATTGTGAGCCAGACATCCTTGCTGGGTGATTTTAGAAGCAGCCAGATGGTGCTGACCGCATCCAGAGGTGAGACTGTAGCCAGCTCCTGTGCTAACTGAAGAGGAAAACCTTTCAAGTCACAAAGCAAAGAAGCTCCCGAAAGGAGAGATCAAAACTTCTTTGTCAAGTTAGATGGCCAAAGGCTGGGACCCTAGAATGTACCCCCGGACTGTTGCTTCTCCTGCCTGCGGTTTTGGCTCCCCAACGACATAGTAAGTGAATGACGTTGATTCGGGAACAAAGAAAACTTGTTCCTAGGAGGCGGCTAAATGGGAGAGTTGCTGGTAATAACTCAGCAGGTGCCGGGAGGCAGCGGACCGTGCCGGGCGGGGTTGCACAGAGCCATGGGCAGGACCCAGGATCTACTGCCATCTCCATGGATCTCACTGAGGACAAGTCACCTCCCATCTCTGTCTTTCAGTTGCTCATCTGTGAACGGAGGGAATTGTATGAGGTGGTCACCTAAGATCCATTCGCACAGACTCTCTACCTGGAATGCTAACACGGACCGAAGAACCGGCTGGGACAGCTGGGAGCATGGAATTCACCACCAGTCCTCTGCAAACTCTCCGCTCTGTGAGGATGTCCCAGAGCTTTGCTGTGGCCAGCACACCCTGAGAAATTTCCTACTCCTCTTGGGATATAAATACAGACACCCACACACCATACATATCAAGAACCCAGCAGGAAATGGCACTTCAAATGATCCTTAAATTATCCGGCCAGACACGAAGAGGGAGAAGGAAGAAAAAAAAAAAAAAAAGAAATGCAGCTCTTCAAACTCCCCCGGAACAAATGCCCTTGAATTTCGCTTCCTGCTCCCACTCAAACGCTTCAAGTGTTAGTTTAAATAAATGCTTGTAAATGTAATACCACAATACTATAGCGTGGGACTTCACAGGCCGCATTACGCTCCATAAACTCAAGGCACTAAACTCGAAAGAGTGGAGACTTGTATATAGGAGGCCGGCTGCCTGCCCAGGACAGAGGAGCTGGCGTTTGCGCTGGACTCAGAGGCGGCCTCATCCCCGGGCTGCCTCAGGCTAGGATGGTGCTGTTCTCCACGTCTCCCCAACCAGTCTGCAGAAACAAGGCACACCTGCCCCGAAGTCCAGAAATGATGTCTAGTTTATAGAAATGAGTCTGGTCAATAAGCTCCAGCCACCAAAGCGTGAGGCTGGTCTCTGTAATCACTGTCCAATGGGAAGAATGGAGGAGAACAGGAAGCCGACGGGGAAATCCCATCAGCTCACTGAAGTCTAGATAAGTGGTTGTCAACCTGGACTGCTCACCAGGATCACCTGAAGAACTTCTAACAGCCCTGCTGCGGAGGCTCCACCCCACCTGTTAAACAGCACTCCGGAGTGGGGAGCCCAGCAGGGGAGCGCTTAAAGCTCCCCCGTGATTCCAGGGTGCAGCCCAGGCTGAGAACCCCTGTTCTCAATGGGTGAATACAGCTGAGTTGAGCCTTAATCACAGCGCATACATGTGAAGATGGGCCCTGAATAGAAGGGTATTACGTGGGCCTTCGGCTGCCTACAGATGGGCTCTTTATCGCCTGCCAGAAGTCAGGAACAGCCAGGCTCTTTACCACATGCTGCGTTCAGGGGACTCGCCTCACCTCGTCTTGGTCTTAGGATAAGAGAATCAAAGTTCTGTTCCGAAAGAAGCTCAGAAACTGGATACAGGACTTTAAGAAGACATAACAGACTCGTTGCTTTCCTCTCACCACCACCAATACTTTCATATATATTATTATCGTATTGGTCCTCACAACAACCCCTGTTTCTTTGTTATGGGGTGGGGCCACAACATTAGTAACAAAGAAACAGAATTTCCGGAGGATGAGGCCCAGAAATCAGGATTTTAAAAAGATTCCCAGGTGATTCTAATGTGCAGCCAAGGTTGAGAACCACTGGGTTAGGCACTTCCTTGCTTTATTCAAAAACTTCTAGTTTGCATCCACCTGAAAGTGCATCTTATTTTAACTCATGCCCATGCCTTTAATTGAATAACAAGAGAAACAGTCCACTCAGTTTCTTTTCCTAAGCTCCCCTTTTATTGTAGTAAAATACATATGACAAATATTACCATTCTTTAGTTTGGAGCGCTAAGCACATTTTCCTAAACTCTTCACAGAAGGCCAGAGAATCCCCACTGGCAAGACTCTTCTTTACTAATCCTATTTTTTTCTACTTTAACTTTTTTTTAAGTTAAAATTCTTGTGGGGTCATTCCTTTTCCCTTTTTACTTAAAATATATATATATTGCCCTAACCGGTTTGGCTCAGTGGATAGAGCATCGGCCTGCGGACTCAAGGGTCCCAGGTTCGATTCCGGTCAGGGGCATGTACCTTGGTTTCGGGCACATCCCCAATGGGGAGTGTGTAGGAGGCAGCTGATCGATGTTTCTCTCTCATCGATGTTTCTAATTCTCTATCCCTCTCCCTTCCTCTCTGTAAAAAATCAATAAAATATTTAAAAAAAATAAAAAATAAAAAAAATATATATCCATCAATGAGAGAGAAACATCGATCAGCTGCCTCCTGCACACTCCCCACTGGGGATGTGCCCACAAACAAGGTACATGCCCCTGACTGGAATCGAACCCGGGACCCTTGAGTCCACAGGCTGACGCTCTATCCACTGAGCCAAACCGGCCAGGGCTCCCTATTTACTTTTTAACTTAAACACATAAACACCTGTGTTCACCAGACAGCAGTTAAGAGTTGACAAGTGGACACTTGTCCATGGGAGTTGAGAGGTTGGGGTCTCTAAACGTTATCCTGTTGATTCAGAAGGCAAAGCCTCCTGCTCAGAGATCCTGAGTCCACAAGCAGATATCAGACTCTAAGTTATGAAATGCTCGTGCCCCTGAAATGATTATAACAGCCACCACTCACTGGAGCTTAACAGGCAATTTGCAAAAAGCTCATTTAATTATCACAATAGCTCTGAGGTAGATATTATCACACCCTTGTACAGGGTGGGGCAAAAGTAGGTCTATAGCTGGGAGTACATGAAACACAGAGTTTATTCTTGTATCGTTATTTATTATTGCATAATTTTCCATTCCAACTGCAAACCTATTTTGCCCCACTCTGTGTAGGTGAGGAAATTGTGGCTCACTGCAGTTGACTTGCCTAGGATCACACATGCAGTACCTGGTGGAGTCGAGATTTAAAACCAGATAAGCCCCTCTGTCTTTCTACTGGTCTCCCTTAACTGTCTTCTACTTTTTTGAATCCTCAGAGCTTAGCATAGTACTATTACTCTAGATCAGTGGTTCTCAACCTTCCTAATCCACGACCCTTTAATACAGTTCCTCATGTTGTGGTGACCCCCAATTTCATTGTTACAAATTAAACATAATTAAAGCATAGTGATTAATCACAAAAACATTATGTAATTATATATGTGTTTTCCGATGGTCTTAGGCAACCCCTGTAAAGGGTCATTCGACCCCCAAAGGGGTCGCGACCCACAGGTTGAGAACCACTGCTCTAGATCAAGTATGTCAAACTCTTGGCTGGTAGGCCACATGACTCATTTAAGGAAACGAGGCATGCGGCCGTCATGAGTTTGACATGCTTGCTGGTGTAGATAGTCAGTTGGAGCTTGGGGGAGTCTCTCCCACTGACCAAGATGGCTCAAGAGGAGGGGCTTGCACTGAGTGTGCCAAAAGCTACAAAGGTAATTGGATAGAAATAAAAGCCCTCCCCTCCCTATCCCTGTTAGAATGGTGGGCTTGAGCAGGAAGAGAGAGTGGTCTTTGAGACAGGAACCTGCCGTTCTTCTAGGTCGTGTGGCTCCTAAATAAAGCCTCTTTCCTTTTGCCTCAGCACCTGCTTTCGCTTTTGCTGTGTCAGGCAGCTGAACCTCTATTGTTTTTTGTTTGGTTACAGTGTCATTGTCTCCTCAATGAATCAATCAACCAACACTGCCTTAGAACCCTATCAAAAAGTTAAGAGAGGTGATGGGATAACAAAGGAGAGAGTGATAGGCTCAGAAGTGGGAATGATCAGAAAGGCAAAGTGAGAAGAAAAACAGGGGGATGTTTCCTTTTAGAAAGGGAGAGCCACTAGCAGAACCAGGACATCCTTGGGGGAGCAGTCCCAGGAGGACCCACCTCAAAACTGAGCAAGGGAAGCGAGAGTCTGCCTGGGCAATGTATAGCGGGGGGTAGGGGCTCCCTTCTGTCTGAGCTGGCAAAGCCCGGGACCCCAAGAGAGAGGCCTGGGCACCAACTGATGGAGGAGAAGCAGTTGGTTCCAGCAGGCTTGACAGCTGTCACACGGAAATGGCATCTGGCCTAATGGCCTCTTGTGTGAGGCGCCTTCGAGTGGCGGCTGCTATGCTCTGGAAACCCATGGCCTGTTTACGGCACTGGTTGTGAGCACGTGCGTGCGTGCATGCGTGCATGTATGCAAGTGTGTGCACAGGCTGCCAAGTGCTCCTTTCTTCCCTCTCCAGCCTCTCTCCATCAGGCCTTACCTACCATGAAAAAGGCCCAAACCTGCCAGCTCCAGAGGAGACAGGCGAATCATTAGTGGAGCGCTGATGTGCCGTAACACTCTCTTGCATTCCCATTAAACAAATACTAAATTGCTAATTGCCAAAATAGATCTCTACGACTCTGACCGAACAGGGGGAGGGTTTATAATTACCAAGTGTGAAAATGCACAGCCTGTAAATAACCACCTCATCTGTCCTAATACAGGCTGATATTGATGGGCATGAAATAAACATCAGGACCAAATGGAAAAATCATCCGCATCTCCTGTGGCCAATGCAATCTCGAATGGTGACAAGCGTAGCTGCAGCCATAAGCCTGGGGAGGGGAGAGGGGTTTTGTAGGCTTGGAAAGTCTAGGTTCCAATCCTGATTTCAATCCCTTGGGCCACTTGCATCTACTTCCTGCCTGGAAAATGGGGTGGATCGGGGGGCAGGACGTGACGATGGGACAGAGGGCTTCTCTGCACCTTGGAAAGCCCAGGGCCTTGAGGAAGGAAGCTGGTGGGTGCACGACCCTGTGGGTGAACCTCCACCTGGGCCCCTTTACCAGAATGGCCAGTGAGGATGGAGAATGAGTGAGATAGCGAGCTTTGCCAAGGTGACCCATTTATTCATCAAGCCAATATTGCTTACGACTCTGTCCAACACAGAGTTGGTTGCAGAGCACAGATGAAAACAATTCAGGTTCAGAATGACCCTTGGACTTTCTGACACGCTTGTGCCAGGGAGGCTCCCTACCCCCCACTGTCTCCTGCCATTGGGATGGAAGTAGACTGTTCCAGCAGGTTCCAGAGCCCTGCCTCTCTCCTGACTGCACCTGGGGAGGAAGGAGGTGATGTGAAGAGGTCACAGGGACCTCCAGAACCCCAGGCCCTTCCCTCCCCACCAGCCTGTGATGCTGAGGAATTCAGCCCAGTGTTGGAATGAATGCTGGGAACTGGGGGAGAGGAGGTTCCACTAGTCTCAGAAACTCAGACTCCGGATTAGAAGTGACTCTCAGTGTAGGAATCCCTTCTCCAGGGGCTCTTCTGAACTCTTTCTGGAGCTTCAAAAACTCAGTGTCTCCACCCCACCTCCTTGATCCAGCTGCTCAGGCCTGACTTCAGCAGAAGTAGCACTGAGATGCCTGAAATAGTAGCGTCCTCGGATCTGAAGCCCCATTTTGGCACATGGCAGGATCCTGTGAACTGCGTGGTGTCAGGCACCTGAATCAGAGCACCAAGCACCACCCGCCCCAGAGCTTCTTAACGGGGCTCAATGGCATCTGAAGAAACACCTGCTCCTTCCCTGTAAGGCAGCCTGAGAGAGAGAGCCAATCTCCTCGGCCCCCTGGTCCCTAACGTCACCCCCAGGTGCTCTAGTTCATGTCCTGACCCAAAGACCTTATCAAATAACAGCAGAATGAAGGAAGGTCTGAACCACCAACTATTTTCAAGGAATCCTGCTTTGTTACTTTTAAATTCCCAAAGCATCTTCCAAAATGCTGCTGAGAATGAAGTTCAAGTGCAGCAACAGGCTACAGATTCGGTCACCTGGCAAAGTTACTTCTCGTTCAGAGAGATCATCAAATATTTGAGCTGGAAAGAACCAAAAAGCTGTAAGTCCAGCTCACTTGTTCTGCAGAGGAGCAAGCTGCCTCTCCGAGATTCCACGGCTCCAGGTAAGGCCCGAGTGGGGAAGTAAAAGGAGCCTGGGCTCATATCCCACCCACACACAATCTTGGGCAAGGCTTTCCAGAGCGGCGAAGTCTGCGTGTAAAAGGTGTGATGATCACAATGAACTTTCCCCTCAACCTTAAGAGAAATGACATACAGGAAGGCACTTGCTATGGCCAGTACACAGCACACACAGGCGTGGTACTTTGCTGTATGTACTGTGCTGTAATGAGGTGTATGCAAATCACCCAGACTTCACAGAGGATGGGGAAAGGAAGAACACCCTAGAGTGGAACTCTCCTCACAACAGAAAGAAACAAACTGCTCCCGGCACACAACTTGAATGCATCCCGAGGGAATTACGCTGACGGAAAAGCGTCAGTCTCAAAGGCTCTTCTATACTGTATGATTCCATTTCTAAAACATTCTCGAAATGACAAAATTATAGGGATGGAGAACAGATTAGTGGTTGCCAGGGACGGCGGGGGAGGGAGGTGGCTATTGCATAAGGAGTTTCTTTTCAGGGATGGAATGGTTCTTGTCCTGACCGTGGCGATGGTCACTAGAGACTACACAAGCAATACGATTTCAGAAAACCGTGCACATGTAAGCGTGCACGCTCACACACGAGTGCCTGTTAGAGGTCATGGCCTACCAGCACCAATTCCCTGGTTCTCACAATGTGCTAAGATTATGGGAGATATCATAGGAAACTGGGTGAAGGGTACGCAAGAGTTCTTTGTGCTATTTTTACAACTTTTTGTGAGTCCGACACTATTGAAAAATAAAAATTTATAATAACAAATTTTTAAAAACCACAAGGGGGCTCATTATTTCAACAAACCCAATAGCAATCAGTTTATAATACCAATAATTCTGCCTTAATTTCTCTTGATTTGGATACAGTGCACATAAATAAGCATCTTTCTACAGAGGAAAGACACATCCTTTACCTGTGTCTCATACCTGGCACGGGCATATCACGCTCTGAAATACTATTTTATCATCACATGAGTATCTGTCTGTGTTGGCAGTCCCCCACCCGTCTCATTGTCTTCCCTGGTCCTCAGAAAATTTGATAGCTCTGCAAACCTGCAGCACCCACTGGAGTCACTAATACATAAATGAGCGCACAGTAAGTGTTTATTGATTTTCAGAAAGATTTTGCAGGATAAAGAAAAAAATTTCAGATACAAAAAACATCAAATCCAGTGATTTCCAACTTTCTTTTTTAAGCCACCAAGGCCCCCCTCTTTTGTTTTCATTTTTGAAACAGGGATCTTATGCTTCGAGATACTTCATACATCAAACACATTTTACTTATTACTACTTCTGAAGCATGGAAATGTACTTGTCAAGACTTTTCATAATTGTAAAATTGGGGTTCCTGACAGCACGGGGTGACTAGGGCTGTCTAAAGCAAGCATACCTGGACATTTTAGTTGGCTCTCATGCTGTTTGGGGTAGGGTAAGCATGATGGCTAATAGATTTTTTTAGGACTTTTTTTTTTAATCCTCACCTGAGGATATTTTTTCCATTGATTTCTGGAGAGAGTGGCAGAGAGGGAGGAAGGGGAGAGAGAGAGAGAAACATCGACATGAGAGAGACACATGGACTGGTTGCCTCCCGCATGCACACTTACTGGGGCTGCGAAACCTGTAATCCAGGTACATGCCCTTGACCGGTTATCAAACCCATGACCCTTCAGTCCTCAGGCTGACACTCTAACCACGGACCAAACTGGCCAGGGCTTTTCTGAAGTATCGAAGTCAACCTGAACACCCCACGTTCCTTCTGTTGACCCCCAGGTTGGAAACCATCTCACCTGCTCCTAATGTCCAAATAATGGCTCAGATCTCTGTAAATGAATATTGACAGGAAAACCAACCCTTCTATGTAATCCCCAAGCTACACAACTCTCTAAAGGGGAAGAAGGAAGGGAGAGAGAAAAACCCTCGTCTACCCTTAAAAATAAAGGTACCATTCCAAGCTGCTTCAAGACCCAACAAGCATGTTTTTCTTTCACTTATTTCTACATCAACACTCTGAAGGATAAAGATCTTTCTCATTTCAAGAGCTGTCAATTTGCTTTAGTGCTATGTTTTTCATCTGTTTGTGGTAAAGAGGAATTACAAAGCAGGCAAATGAAATAATGCACTGCAATCTAACATATTTTGGCAATTCAAATTGGGGCCAGGGAGAAAGGAAATTAAACAAGGATGACGGGCTACACAGCACACCTGCGTTGCACCCCATGGGCCCGCCCCTGCCTTCCCGCCACTCGCTAACTTTATGATTTGATGAAGTCTTCAGTTCTTTGCTGAAAAGTGCATTATTTGCTGCACCCTAATTTTTAGAAATCATTTATACAAGCTGCACAACTCCTAAAATATTTTGCTTTCTGAAGCAGAAAAACTTCTTAGCTGCTGGTAAACTGTCAGGTGTTGTTACTTTAAATACCCTGTGAAACAGCGCAGAAGCCAGCAGCCCTTTTCCATAGATTCATTACTACCCTTCCCCATATCAATTAACAAAGACAAACGCTCGCCACACACCAGACTGCGAGAAGTCCTTACCCCATATCAAGCCTAAGGGTTCCATGACAACAGAACTTAAATAAGAGGGGACCTCACTCTCCTCCTCTCACGGGTCCTCCTCTGCCAGTGATGGTGCCCATGAAGATTTTGGGCTAATTCACTTCCGTTTCTTCTTGTTTTTAATTAAACTGCTCCTCAACTGCACAGATTGGTTATGTTTTTTCCTCTTTCGCTCCAGGGCTGGGATTTCTGAGAGAATGACATTTCTAGGGCCATGATGCCCCGGCAGACCTCAGGTGCTATGTGGCACACAGGTACCTGACCTTGGCCATCAGCGGTGAACCACAAGGAGTTGGCCAGAGGCTGGGGAGCCCAGGAGACCAGGCCCCTTTGAGATACTGGAGTAAGGAGGATCCCTCTCCCCTGGACCTCCCTGGCCCCTAACTGCCACCACCAGCAATCTGAAGTTGAATGGTACGTGTGAGAGTGGGCCTGTGTGCAGTACTCTTTTGCAGAATCCTGTAGGGAGCGGCTATAGGGTCAAGCCTCGGACTGACCTGTGGCAGGGCCACATACAAGTCCCAGCTTGGAGGGCAGAGCCCTCCTAGCACAATTAAGCTTGCCCTTATAGTCCTCCCTTGTTCCTAGGTAGCTAATGTCCCTAGGTAGCTAAAGGTGCAGCAAGTGCTGCCAAAACAAGGCTTGAGTAACGAAATAGATTTGAAACTCACAAGAACATTGTAAACATGTTGACCACTCTCCTTGTTTTGCTTTGTGTGATCTGACTATAAAACAAAGCTTCGGCTTACAGGCTGGGTCACTGTTTCCTCATCCAGGCAGTGATCCACCTGGTCCCAGCTGTATTCTCTTGTCTGTCTTCTTTCATCCTTCCCCGCCCCTCCTCAGGCTCACCCCTGGCCGTGCTGGACGCGGTTCACTATGTTCCCAAGGTTTTCACACCGGTTTCGATTGTCTGTCTTCTTTAATCCTTCACTGTCCCTCCTCAGGTTCACCCCTGGCCATGCTGGATGCAGTTTAGAATCCCATCTGCTTGTGGACACTATCCTCCTGCCAACAACACATGTGTCCATACTCAGTGTTTACCGGGCACTGGGACAGGGATCCCAGCTCTGCTGATGAAACAGCTCAGTAGTATTAAAGAGCAGGAAAGCACTGGAGACAGACTCTGGCTCTACCACTCACTAGCTGTGCAACCTTAGGCAGGTTACACAACCTTTCTGTGCCTCCATTACTTCGCCTCTAAGTTGGTACTGATTTCATAGTGCTGTTATAAGCGTTCAAAAGTTAATTCATGTGCAGCATTCTGGCACACACGAAGAGCTAAATGGCTGTCATCCATTATTATCATCACCTCAGTGAGCTGGTCAGGAGAAATGCCTAACGTTGTTCATTGTACCCGAGGCTCTGCCTATTTCCACTGTTAGCATGATGACGCCAAGTGAAATTAAAGCTGGGGGAGAGGCCGGCTTGACCTGAGCAAGCAGTACCAGGATGAAAGGACGTGCTTGAGCTGGCCACCTGCCCTAACATCACACATGCATGGAAAACCAGCGAGAAGGACAGACAGACAGGCTTGTGCTGGAGGAGGTGGCTCCTGCTGCTTGCAACCAAGTGTTCACGACTCTTTTGCTTCTGAGTTCTGTGATGAGGAAATAAACTCACTGAGCCTCTCGCCCCCTGGACCTGAATCTGAAGTCCAATGCTAGGGACGGTCCTCCAGGGCCATCCTACACAGAAGGATTCAGTCTATACCTGAAGAGGCTGCGTTAGCCAGGTACCAGCTGGCGGCAAGAGAGTCAGGGCCTAATGTTCCATCCTAGGCCAGTTACAGCCCTACCAACGGGGATAGATGATCTCCTTTCCTTTAGCAAAGCGGTAGGCCCTGGCTTAGAAAGAAAGAATTTTGTCACAGGCAAAATTCTGTTCTTCATTCATTTTAAAAAATCATTCAAACCACCCATATTTACTAAATGTCTATCATATGAGGGACAAAGATTCTAAAATGAGGAGGGTTTGATTAACGAACCTTTAGATGTCTAAAACTGTTGCTTTACCTGCAACTCACGAAGCCCGGGGGACAGACATGACCACCTCGCAGTATGTGACAAATGCTCCGAGAGGTGTAGCCCCCTGCAGCGCACACACAGACATTCTGGAGTCTTTCATCCTTCATTCATGCCCTCTGGGGCTCTGAAAACTCACAGCAAAAATAACACTAATTTGGCCAAAGGAAATAGATGGATATCACCCCAGACCTAGAGCAACAGGTCTGCGGTGATATCTAAGCCAAGGGAGCAGGGCTGCCGTCAGTGAGGGCCTGGCCCCCGTGAGCCACAGAAGGGCTGGGCCTCCATCCTAGCCGTGTGGTCTGAATTTTCAGAAAGGAACGGAAGGGCCAAGATGTGGAAGCAACACAAGCAGCTCATCAACAGATGAGTGGGTAAAAAAGCTGTGGTACATTTACACAATGGAATACTACTCAGCCATAAAAAAGAAGTAAATCTTACTTTTTAAGACAGCATGGCTAGACCTAGAGGATGTTATGCTAAGTGAAATAAGGCAGACAGAGAAAGACAAATACCTCATGATTTTATTTATATGTGGAATCTAAAGAACAAAATAAACAAACAATAAAAACAGACTCGTGGATACTGAGAACAGATTGACAGCTGGCAGAGGGAAGGGGGGCTGTAGGGCTGGGTGAAGGAACTAAGAATACGAATTGGTAGTTATAGAATAGTCACAGAGATGTAAAGTACAACATAGGAAACATTGCCAATAATATTGCAATAACTACATATAGGGCCAGGTGGGTACCTGAAGTATCGGGGGACCACTGACTGCTCCGTCTCCAGAACACAGCTCCTTCAGCGCCCAGCCGGCCAGGTGCAGGCCTTTCTCACAGGACAGCAGCAGTGCCCTGGTCTCCCAGGTCCTAGCCACCCCTCACTGGTGCTGCTGGGCTCATTAGCATAACTGCGTGAGTTGCACTCTTGTTTCCCATGGCAGCAAACCTTTCCATCCCTATTGAGGACCCTGAACTTTGCCCTCAGAGGGATTTTCCATTCATCACTTCAAAATGAGAGTTCCCACTTTAGTAGTCATTCATGAAGCAAATGGGTTGATTTTCCTGGGGCAGGATGAGGAAGGATAGGCTGTCTGTGCAGATAGCTCCACTTCTGTGCACCCTGGGGGCGGGGTGTCTGGGGGGTCCATACAGGCGGGGGCAGCAGGTGACGGGGCAGTGCCAGTAGAGTGTGGCCCTATCAATGTGTGTGGGTGGTGGTGGACTTCCAATCAATGCAGAGCTGTGTGCCCAGCCCACTAGGAGGCCTTTGGAGAGCTGCCAGTGATAACTACCC
>NW_005364711.1:463102-478343 GCF_000412655.1 Myotis brandtii
GGGGGTAGGGTGTGAGGATGCAGGAGGCTTCAGGTGCTCCCAAATATAAGTCACTGCTAACCTGCAGCAGGACCTAAAAGGTCAATTTCTGCTACCCATGTGCCCAGAGCTAGATCATCACTACCTCATAAATGACCCTGGCCCTTATCTTGCATCTGCTGGCTTGTTTGATGCCTAATGCACAGCAAGGATTAAATAAAATACAACCTCTGTCTTATTACTTGACAAACGCGCACATCAGGATGGAAACCAAACGGTCACTGTACCCTTCCAAGAACTTACGTGAAAGGCCCTGTCGTTACCGACTAAGACTTCAAATGTGTTTTTATTAGAATGGGGGGTGGGGTAGGGAGGGCGGGATTCCCTTCTAGTCAGTTCCCAAGTCATGCAAGACAACTAGTCTTATTATTTTATAGTCCTGCTGCATTCTGGTCCAAAAACAGCATAATCAATCTTGGCCACAAGTCACTTGGAACTAACTCCAGTGATGGTTTCCAAAAATCACATCCACTTTCAAAGGCCAAAGATTTATCACCAGTGAGGATATTCAGAAGAAAATGCCACAGAGTTTGACTATGAGTTCACAGGGAAAGCTTTGAAAACGCTCAGAGCAAAGGCGAGATCTTTGGAATAAGTACACAGACTCCCACTTTGAAGAGGACACATTGCATTTGTAGGAAAAAGCTCTGTTCTTAATGCTCCTAGTCATTGTGGGGAGGGCACGGGGGAGGGGAAAAGGCGGTGGGGGGAGGAAGAGAGACAGAGAAAGACAGAGGGAGACAGACACTGACAGAGAGAAATACAGACAGACAGGGGAGACAGGCAGAGAGACTAAGGCTGATTCATCATAAAAGAAGCTTGGGGGTGAGATAAAAAGAAGAGAAGTAAGAAAGGATTTTGCATAGCCTAATACCAAATGAATTATGGATTCGACTGTAGGAAAATATTCACAATCTCAATGCACCACATTAGCATCCTCAGGAGGTTGGTGAGTCTGGGCTGGGCCCACGCTTGCTTGAAAATCACTGCGCAGATCGCCCCTCGCCCCGGCACACACCACTCCATGCGTTTCTTAGCTGTCAGAAATCTGCCTTCCCTTGCCCAGCCCCCAAGGCTGACCCTTGTGTCCCTGAACCTATACATGGAGGGTAAGGGAAGGTTTTCCATCAACGGGCATGAAAAACAAGCTCCAGTCTTGCTCAACTCTAATCAGACAGGCTGAACTCCTCCAGATGTGCCGACAGCTGGGGAAAGCACGGCAGAGCCCTCCATCCACACCCCCGGGCCAGGAGAAGACCTCTTCTTGCAGACTGACTGGTCCTCGGGGACAATGCAGTGACCACTTGAACTCCTAGGGGCCACGGCGTTAGGCACAAACCACAAAGAGAGCACCCACAGCCAAGGAAAGAAGCGAGGCTGGTCCACTCCTGAGGCAGCTGGGAAATAAACGGGGCCGTAAGCATCTTTATCGCATCTCTGTGCATACAAATCCACAACAGAAAATCACGGATTCCTCTCATCTCCCAAACGAGCCATAATGACCCCACAGGTTTTCCCCAAGTCCTCGGGACACTCTGCCTGTGCCAGTCATCACAGGGATGCAGGTGCAGCACCTGCGAAACGCCTTTCAAAGGGAAGGCGCTTGAGCGCCGGAGCTCTGGACGCGGCTAATTGCCCCAGCAGGTTCTTGCTCCGGACAGACCCAGGTGAGATGTCTCAAAAGAACACGTCCAACCTTCCGTCGCCGCGGAGATATCTGAGGCTCGCCCACTGTCCTTTTGTCAATGCCTGCTGGGGACGCGTGAAGATAAGACGAGTATTACATTATGATGCTTCCTCGTGCATGAAAGTCTATTTTAAAGAGAGTCTGGAGGAAGGGAGGGGGCCGGGCAGGACGGGGAGGAAGCCTGAAAGGGGAGGTTTGGAGGAAGGCTGCGTTACTTAGAAAAGTCTCGGCTGCAGAATAAAACTGTGCTTTACTTGCAAAGGAAAACTCATTGAGTTTCTCTTTGGTTCCAGAGAAAGCTACAGCCACAGAGTTCCAGAGAAACTGCTTTTATTTCCTGATTTGCTTTCACCTTGTCCCCTCCCTCGACGTACACACTAACTCTTCAGTAAAGACACAACCCAAGCCAAGATGCCATCCAACCCAACCATATCAAATAAGTATGAACATGGCCTTTACCTGAAACTTCACTCCGGGGTTTACCTCCCCTGCAGAATAGTGCATATGCTACAACGCTGCATAAGGTCTTATTTGGGGAACTCCGGCCAGCCATTCTTTTGGAAAGCAAGAACTATCTAGAGAATGAACGTTAATTCTGTTAATTTAGTCAACAAAATCTGGAAGGCCCCACCTCCTCTTTTATTAAATGGAGAAACATATCCAGGAAAACTCAGAAACTACCCCAAATCCCACCCCTGCATTAGGCTCAGTGCACACTCTGTCCCAGGGTTTCTAGGCACCACGTGCTTTGCTCCTCTCTGTGTAACTTTTCCTGGCTCCCTTCCTTCTCCCAACCCATAAACCTCCAGTGTGTCATCCCCCCGCACTATCGTCACCCCACCCTCTCCGTCTGAGCTCCTCTCTGTGCAAGAATACAGCTTCCACAGCCACCCACCTCTCTGGGGGCTCCTCTCAGGCCTGTCCCCAGAGTGCCAGCCTCCCTTCTCTGTCATGGGTTTTCTTGCCACATGGATGTTCCTCAAAAACCAATACCTCTTGCCCAGCCAGCATGGCTCAGTGGTTGAGCATGGACCTATGAACCAGAAGGTCACAGTTCGATTCCCGGTCGGTGCACATACCTAGGTTGTGGGCTCGATTTCCAGCGTGGGACTTACAGGAAGCAACCGATCAATGATTCTCTTTCATCATTGATGTTTCTATCTCTCTCTCTCTCTCCCCCCTTCCTCTTTGAAATCAATAAAAATATATTAAAAACAAAACAAAACACCCAATACCTCTTAACAAGGACATACCACTCACTTTCTGCCCCCAATTCCCACAACTCCATTTTCACCAGTGGGCCACCACCTCCCACGACTGAAAGCTTTATGCCATCATTGGCCCTTTCCTCTTCCAAGCTCTCTGTCCCAGTCCGTCACTTCTTCTTTGGTGTCGCCTCCACCCCACCCTTTCTTAGCTCTTCGACATCCTCCGAGTTCCAGGACTTTGTCACTGTAAGTCTGGACCTGCCACACGATGACCTCATTCCTGTGATCGCTGACACTCTGGCTGTGCTCATCTCTCCAACTCAGTTCAGCCTGGACACTTATCCTAAAGGACCCCTTGGAGCCTTCCATGTGTCCAGTGCCCAAGGGGACATGTCCAAACACTCATAGCCCAATACCAGCTGGCCTCGACCCTGCCTTCCAGACTCGGGTCTCCCTGTCCCCCCCAGACACACGGCCCCTGGTCCAGCCCCCTGGTTACCCTCTCTCTCCCGAATTCCCTCCAGCCCCTTTGCTTATGGAGACATGGCTTTGTCCGCCCTCCACAGTGGGGAGAACAGATGTGAAGCAACAGGAGGGGAGGGGCTTGTGCAGGAAACAGCAGAGGCAACAGCGCTGGCCCCAGTTATCGTTCCAGCATCATGAAGGAGAAAGCAGAGTCTGGGCAATCATAGAGGTTGGGGCCATGGTCAAGGGAAGAGAAACTGTCAACAGAAACCTCTCTCCCCAAACCATGAGCAGCACCTGGTGAACAGAAACCGCATCTTAAGTCTTCTCTGCCCGTCACCACCGAGCAAGGACTCAGGATTATTTCTTCACTGACAGACAGATAAACGGCAGCTGTGGAGATGGAGCAATTGCCCTGGGACTTTCAAGACCTGGACTCTTGCTGATGTGTGGAATGACCTTGAGCTAGCTGACAAATGTACCGTGCCTAATCTGTTATAAAAAAGGGCTTTCAAAACATTTATTTATTTATTTGTTTATTTATTTACTCCTAACTGAGGATATGCTTATTTATTTCTTTTTTTAGAGAGAAGGATGGTGGGGAAGGGAGGGAAGAAAGGGAGAGAGAGAGAGAGCGAGAGAGAGAGGGAGAGAGAGAGGAGGAGAGAGAGAGAGAGAGAGAGAGAGAGAGAAACATTGATGTGAGAGAGAACATAGGTTGATTGTCTTCCATACTCGCCCTGGCCAGGGATTGAACCTGCAACCTCGGTGTACAGAAAGACACTCCAACCAACGGAGCCACACCAGCCAGGGCAACATTTATTTTTTAACATATTCATTACATGCACATAACAGGAACTGCCAACGAGCCTAATAAGAAAATACAAATCACCATTATTAATATTTTGCTGTTTATTTTTCGTAGCCAAATGTCTACGTGTCTGTGTTCAACAACATTTTTTAATTTTTAATAAAAGGAGTTGATGGGGAAATAAAGAATACTTATTAAAGTAATTTGCCAACTCTCGTGTCCTTAATTATTTTGAATTCATCCCCAAGTATGATAGCTGAGTATAACAAAACCCCCAGTCAGTTATAGTTGATTTCTGAGACTCACGTCAGTCCTGAAGCCACCCCTGAACTGACTGATATGACAGCTTGGGAAAAGCCAACTGGGGACAATCAATGGAGCAGCCGAGACAGGCCTGGTGAGTGTGCATGAATTAAAAGGAAAACTCCATTGTAATAGGAACAAGATTCTAATCACTACACCTAATTACAAAGAGGAGTAAATCGCTGAAAAAAAAATTAAGTGTCTCATACAGAACAAACAAAGCAATTAGTCATAAACAGAAGCTCGGGGTTTGGCGAGCAAGCAGGAGCCGGACCCAAGCCACCAGCTCGCTGCACATCTGCTCCCAAGGCCACGCTGGGGCGGAGGATGGGCTGGAAGGTCAGAGCTGGGGAAGGGCGGGCGCAGCCACCCACCCACACAGCCTCACCGAAACCTTCTGACCACAGCAGCAACCCACCATCAGGTGCTTGAAGGCCTGAGCCTGGAGCCCAGACTTGCCCGGAAGGCAGACTAACAACAGGCAATTTAATATGACAGAACCATTGCCTTCATTCTCTGTCCGGTCCCTCAGGTTGTTAATAATAAAAACAACAAGAATAACAGCAGTTAAGTCGTATTACACAGTTTCTGTACACACGACACCGTGCGAGGCATTTCGCAGCGTGGCCTGGTATAATTCTCACAGTAACCCTTTCGGGAAGCTACCATTAGCATCGCCTTCATTTATCAACAAGGAAACGGAGCTCTAGAGTAGTGGTCGCCAACCTTTGGGACCTCACGGACCACCGGTTGGTGACCGCTGCTCTAGAGGGCTGACCAATTTGGCTACATTCACCCACTTTATAAGGAGCAGAGCCTGGACTAAACCCCACAGCGGACCTCAGGGCTCACGCTCTTAAACTTGGTGCCATGTGGCCTATAAAACAGGAAAAGATGCCCATCTCTCCAAACTGAGGTCAGAAACGAGGTGTCCAGTGTGAAGTGCCTGGTGTACACAGAATGTTCAATAAATGTTGACTGTTGGTTCTGAGCCCTTTATGCTTCCTGCCCCACCTGCCCTCTCTCTCCTGGGGTCCCCCTCCTAGAGGCCCTGGGACAGTTCCAAATCCACTCTGCAAGGAACCCCCGGAAACCCTGAGACACACAAAGGCTGTGCCTGGAAGGGCAGCTTTCTGGAAGGGTCTGTGGGATAAAAACCTCCAGGAGTTGAAGTCCTTCTAGGTCCATCTCATTCCCCCAAAGCTGGACTCGGGCTCTCAGAACAGCAACGGGGGGGGAATGAATCGGCAAATGTCCCCTGGGTCATTCCAAAGTACTTCTCCCAACACACCGGAATCTGTTTCAGGCACGGGGAGATCGGTTGATTCTGCAAGATTCATGTGACAGCCCTGCGGCACAGGCAGAGGGAGCTGGGGGCTGGCTGGCCTGGCCTGGAGAGGCCATGGAGAGGATGGAGAGCGAGGCAGGTCCCTGTTGAGGGAGCGTCCTCCCCTCACTTTGAACTAGATGATAAAGCAAGAGCTTCTGGCCGACCATGTGTAGCAATCAACACATAAAAATGAGCTTGTTTTCAACAAGCCTGGCAAAGGCGCTCAGCTCAGCACAGCGCACACTCCCATGGATGTCCTCGATCCGGCCCAGCCTCTGGACTGTGGCTCAGCACCGGCCGACTGGGACACTAGCAGAGCAGCCGAGGGTCTGGGTCCCAGGGTCACAGACATTTGACTTCACATCTGACTCTCAGGAACCACAGTGACCTTGGACAAGCAATGGCACAAGCTATTTACTCTCTGAACCTGAGTTAATAGAACGTTCTTAAAAGGGTAATGAAATGGGATTAAATGGAAGGTGCATTTACACACATAGAAACACACAGGTGTTGGCTTCTGGTGCTGTTATTATTACTATTATTATTATTCTTGGTTAGTGTTTTTATTTATTTTAAGGGCACAGCGGAGCTTGTCCTTAGTTGAGTGCACTTGCCAACAGAACTGATGGGACAGAGCTCTGGGTATAGTCTGGTCATCACACGCTGTACAGACCCAGGCGAGCCTTCCTCAGCTAACAGTGGCTGTCAAACACTGGCTGCTCTACCAAGAAGGCATCCGCCAACCCTCCCAACAGGAGGTGAAGTCTCCATCCCATCCCTTTATACTAGGTGAGTTTGTGACTCACTTGTGTCCTATGACTTTCAAGGTCAGGTCAGAAAAAGTGAAGCCACTCCTGCCTTGTTTGCTGGGACACTTGTGCAGGAGCCCTAAGGTGCTGTATAATGAGTCCCGAGGACACCATGATTTGAGGAAGCTCAAGCCAGCTTTTGCAGAGACCACATGGACAAGTCCTGAGACCACATGAAGAGAGAGATACCTGGTCAACCCTCTGCTGTGCCGGCCACTATCTAACAGCAGCCTCATGAGATACCCCCCAACCAAGCCCCTTGCAAATTCCCGTAGAAACCACAAGAGATAATATAATGATTATTGTTTGAAGCCAGCTAGTTTTGGCATGATTTGTTATGCACCAATAGATAACTGGAACTCCACGCATATGCACACACGCTGTAAACTGATGGGTAAACATTAAGAATGACTAATGCTATAATACGTTTTATGATCATGTCCTCTTCAAGTCTGCCCTTGATTTTGTCTTTGGAAAACGTGTGTTGGGAATAGGGTGAGGAAAATGCATATAGACTTGCCTTTAGCTTCTGAGAAATAAAGCCCAATTGTCCCCAAAGGAATGGTGTCAATATGCAACATGACATCTCAATTCATATAGTGGCATCATTTAGAAATAGAGATTCTATAAACTAATTAAAAAGTGACTTGCAACAGGAGGATTTTCCCCCAAGAAGCCAAGCTAATTCTGTGCACAGATCCTGAAAACCCTAACGTCCTGTGTTCTGCAGAGGTGCAGCAGAAGAACCCGTCTGACCCGCTCACAGGCACAGGGGAGAATCTGAGACTGAATAAGGACGTAGATGCCGAGTCTGGCCTGCCACCCCCCACCTGGTCTCGGGGTGGGGGAGAGATGCCTCACAACCACGAAACGAGTGTGCCCGGGGTGGCCAGGTGCCTCGCCGTTCAAAACCACAGCTTTCCTGTTCTCATCTCTGAAGTTCCTGGGAGCAAATTGAGATCGTAAGGCCGTCAGCGGCCTAGGCGCTCATCATCTTGACAGATACTTAGCTATTCATTTAAAAACAAGCGAGAGAACAAGCGTCAGCTGTATTTTTTAATTACTCCTGGATAGGACTGGGAATGCTTTGGCATAATTGGGGTATTGAGATTTTTTTCCCTTTGAAGGTCTTGTTGCCGTAAGAAAAATACTGTGTTTATTCTAATTACAACCGCACTTCTTCTAAACCATCTTAGCAATGGACAGGCAAAGGGCAATGGACAGTTATTTATTTATTTTTTAAAAGATGTTTTTATTGATTTCAGAGAGGAAGGGAAACCAAGAAGAGAGATAGAAACATCAATGATGAGAGAGAATCATTGATTGGCTGCCTCCTGCATGCCCCACACTGGGGATGGAGCCCGCAACCTGGGCATGTACCCTGACTGGGAATCAAACCATGACCTCCTGATTCAGAGGTTGACGCTCAACCACTGAGCCACGCCTGCTGGGCTGGGCAATTATTTTTTATAGGGCAGTGGGGGTAACAGGTATCAGGGCCAGCTCTGCCATGAACGTGTGTCCTTGGGCACGAACTCTCTTCACATCTTAAATCTCTCATTTAAAAAATGGGAGACTTGAAGAAAGTTCCATGTGTTCCCTTTGGCTCTAATCAATGTGAGGTCATCCTCCCACTTCCTGTCACCCCCGGCCCATGGGGTACGATGTCCCAGGACCAGTGACCCTGGTATGGAGAGGCTTCCAGGCCAGCAGTGCAATGGTTCAATCATCTGCATGTTGCACAGATCACCGGGTGCACTGGTTCAATGCCCAGTCCCAGGCCACTCCTCCAGAGAGTGTGATTCCATAGTTCTGGGGCATGGCCCAGAAATCTGCATTTTTGTATGCACACAAGTCTAGTTGAAAAACATGGCCTTGGGACTCATACACCAAGTCCTGTCTTCTTGATTTCCCAGCCAGGTAACCTGAGCAAGGTGCTCCACCTGGCTGGACCGCTCCATTCCAGGAAGTACAGCCGCCCGGCTCTACTGGAGAAAATGACCCCAAGTCCCTGTCCACTTCCTGCCACAGAGCTGCCCAACACAGACCTGCTCCCTTCTCGCTCTATAAGTGGGGCACCTCGGAGAGGCTTTTCACCAAGCAGGACAACGGCCTCTCGGAAAACAGGTCGGGCAGGAAAAGCTACACTGCCCAGGGCCCAACACAGCACTGACCACTGAGCACAGCCAAGCAGCTCACAGTTCATAGTAGCTGCCAACAGAACAAGTTGTAATCATACACCTGGCAGCTGGAGAATATAAAAAAAAAAGGTTATGCTCCTTATAAATAGCATTTCTAAAGCCTTTGGGTGCCCTGCCCTGTTCAGTGCTGAGCTATCCTGTTCCCTGGCTCCTGGGACCTGACTCAACCCCCCAGAGGAATGTGAACGCCCTGACTGGGCACCAGAGCGGGGGAGGGGGAAAGTTGCCCACAATGCTGCTGGCCCAGGCTCTGTCCTCCTGCTGCCCCAGGCTCCACCCTCCTGCTGCCCCATGCTCTGTCCTCTGGGAACAGATGAGGAAGCAGTTCACCTGAGCACGCCCATGTGCAGCCGGACACCTGTGCTAGCCACACTGGCCTTTGTGACCAAATGGCTGGCAGAGCACATCAGCTCACCTCCTGTGCTTGTCACAACAATGAGGCTCTGGAAGGTGGCACTGGCACTGCCACCAAGAAAATGCAGTGGACCAGCCAGTTCATCACCCTCGTGGACAGTTCAACGGGGCCAGGAGGGCAGGGGACCTACACTGGGGGGCATGGGGCGGGGGGCAAAGGATTGGGCTGGGGGACACAGGAGTTCATGAAAACCATCCTGCAGAAACATTATAAAACCTGAAGCACCACATGCCAGGGATGGCCAAAGGCCTCAATCCCCGTGGACCTGCAGGACAAGTGGCCAGCACTGTGCTTGGGAGAAGGGGCGGGAGTCCGGGCATTCGCCCGGTGATTGACAAGCTGGCCCTCCCGCACTTCTACTCTGCTTCAGTAACCTCCCATATTATGCTGAAATGACACAAGCGACAATAATTAAGCCCAGATCTCTGTGGATCATTCGCAGTGATAATTCCACCTTTGTAATTCAGCTCCAGATAAACCCCTTTTGTTCTGCCTTATAACACAGATTCTAGTATCATTCAAGTATATTAACTGTAGCCTATTACTGTCACAAAAAATGCTCCCTGAGCCATAGCAAAAGACTCCCCAGACAAAACTTTATGTCATGTTAATCCAAGCTTTAATAACTATGAGGATATATAACTGTATTCTAATTGTGCTCTGCGTTCCTGCATACGAAAACAGGAGATATCAAAAATGACAGCGTCGGATCACTTCAAATAAAAACGCATTAATTCCCCACTCAGGGTGCTGGGATGCTAGGGTGAAGGGACCCATGGTTATATGGGAACGAAGTGATATGGGGCTTCTGAGGCTAGGGAAGACATTGGGGCTGGCATGGGGCTGCCGGAAATCAATGCCACCGAAGGCTGAAGATGGTGAACCAAGTCAAGGCGGTGCAGGGGAAACAAAGCAACCTCGTGGGCTTTGCTAGGTAGCTACGGGAATCCTGGTTCCGAACCTGGTTTGGATCCCAAGTCAGCGTGTGACCTTAGCCAAGTCATTCCCACTCCCTGGGCCTCCCTTTCCTCCTGAGAAGCGGGCGTGATGTCAGACCCACATGAGGATCTGGTATGGCTCCTCCCTCTCCCAGCTCACCAGGACCAAGTGATGTAGAACTGCAGCCCCCCAAGCGCTCCCAATCGCCTGTACCTGCGCTGTGTTGTGCCTCTGAAATGGTTGTCACTTTCTAACATGCTGTGTGATTTACTTATTTCTTACATTAGCTGCTTATCATATGTCTCCCTCCACTTGAATTCTGGTCTGGAACGAGACCTGTCTGTCTATTCTGCTCACTGACGGATCTTGGTGTCCGGGATGGCACCTGGCACACAGCACGTGCTCCACGAACCTCTGCTGAGTGACTGAGCGGCCCTACCACGAACCGGGTACGTGGCCCAAGACAAGTTTCTTCAACTCATTGAGACTCAGCTTCCTCACCTGCAAAGAGGCAGAAACCTGCGTCCTAGTGTTGCGGAGAGGATCCCAGAGCAGCTTCGGAAGACCTGGACGGGCGACGGGCACCACGCAGGCTCACCAAGCATGTTCTTTTCTAGAGAAAATCACCGTCCCCTCCAAGACGCCATTTTCACTGCTCAGACCAACGCCGGGCCCTTACTCAGTCACCGGTCTCATTACCCTCCCAACACACTTGCCACTTCCCCAGCCCCCACCTCACTCCTCGTCATGGCCAGGCCACTTCCCTGGCACCGGAAGAGGACTGGACAGCACCAGGCAGATAGGCACAGTGGCGTCACGGAGCTGTCTGGGCATGGGAGTCCAGAAGGTCAAGAATTTGGGCAAATCATGAGCTTCTTGGCCTTAGAGTGACCTTCCCTATAAAATCAGGTCACGCCTTTTAATGGTAAGGATGAAACGTAACAAATGAACATGCTCTGATAAGAATAATTACGTAACCCCTCTAAGCCTGGTGTCCTTATCTGTAGAAAGGGGGAACACAAGAACCCTCACCGCCACATCTCCTGGGATGTGCTATGTGGAGGCCTCCGCTGTTTAGAGGGACCAGAGGCAGATGCCACTCTGTGGTGGGAGACCTGCCCTCCAGTGCCAGCTCCCAGGTGCATGCAAACCACGTATCGGCTCCACAGGACCAGTTTCTTCATCTGTGTAAGGGGGATTCAACTCAGACGTGCGGGAGGGCCACCTCACGGTGCTGGGGGACGGGGGACAGCGGATCCTTCATAACCGGCCAATCACATTCACACCCATATGTAGACGGCAGGAAAAGGCCCCCAGGGGAAGGGACAGCAAGGCCCACCTCCTCTCTGCCATGTGGGCAGCTGACAAAGGTGTTACTCAACACAACAGGCAGCCTGGAAGATCCCATAGCTAATGTCTTCCCCCAGGAGACAGATCTTCAGCTGGTTCAAAACTATTCCCCACAGACTCGGGATCTTGAGTGGTGGGAGGGACTGAGGCGGCCGAGGATCAGAAATCCCGTCAAGCACATCATGACTCCAAGTCCAGGCAAAGCGGTGGTGCCCACCTGGACCAGAGCGCCACCGGGAGAGGACCGCCCCCGGCAAGCGCTCCTGGACCGAGACCTCAACCGCCAGCCTCTTTATTGACATTTCTGTTGCCCTTAACAACCAAACAATAAAAGAACCAGAAGGTGGCAAGTGAGCACAGTGATTTCATTTATCTCTTCCCTCTTTTTTGCTACAGATCAACTATGCGGCCAGATTTTATCATGAGACGAATCAGAACTCCCAGTGGCAGAGCTATCACTCTTTTCATCCTTCTTCCCACCGATGCAAATGACATGACCGCCCCAAACGCCTACTCCCCAAACTCCCGAGGACAACACACGGGCAGCATGTGGAGGAAAAGTCTGCTCTCCGAGTCTCCACAGCGCCCACCTGGCTTGCAGAACCCACTGGCTGGCACTCCGAATGGTGGCGGCTGGGACAAGGGTCCCGGAATCCGTCTCAGGTTTCCTCCTTTGAAACAGGAGCCCGAGTCTCCAGTGCCAACGGGGTCTACAGAGGGTTTCACTTCCAAACCTGTCCGACGCTCTCATCCCATTCTAATTCTCCCCTCCCCAGAGTGGAAACCCGGTGCAAACTGACAAAGAACAGAGAGACTCCAAGAAAGACTGAGTCCAAATGGACTGGCCCTCCCACCCAGAGACTGGCCCAGGCATGTCAAACCGGAGAGAGCCGCTGTTCCCTCAGCCGCCTGTGATTCCGTCAATACCTATCAAAAAGTATTTTTTCCCTTGCCCATCCAACATCGGCTGCCAAAGACTTGGATATCTATTTGAGAGCCTGCCGTATTGATTAGGTCAAATGCTACAAGAGTTTTATTTCCTGATTTCTTGACCTTCAAGGCCCCCGGAGGGCTTACCTAATACAGCAATGCCACCGTGAGAGTAACTGTGGGAGAGACACTCAGTAACTCACGTCCCCCGGGTTGACGTGTCGGTCACCGGCCGTCCTGGTGTGGACTGCCTCTCAGATCCTGCTCCCGCTTGTCACGGGGATTACTGAGGCCCTGACAGCAGAACAGATGCCTTGCTTTACCAGGGAAATACAAATGAAAAAACTAAAGCAATTCAGAACATTATAAATTAGAAATGATCTTTTTCATCTCTGTTAATATGTGAACTCCAGGCAGCAAGCCTGGTTTCAAGAAAGAAGGAAAAAAGCTTTAATCACAACAGGTTTAGGTGGTATTAGGAGCAAATTACAGCACTAATTCAGTCCTCAGAGGAAGAAAAATAAGTTTTAAAAGTGCAAAATGATGATTCTCAGAGCAATGTTCACCGTCCTTCCGGGTGGTGTTCTAAATTCGTCATCCAGGGAGAAGAACCGAGGCAAAGCCACGGGCTCAAAGGGCTGCCTGAATGGCAGGAAGAAGGCAAACCGTGGCTCCACACTCCCATCATTAGATCAGTCCTTTGAACAAACATCATTTTCAGCATCATCGTCGTCATCACCACCGCGGTGTTTGGCCTCCCCTGCTGGAATGCTCACTGATTCCTGGTGGGAAGTGGGGGTTGGCAAGCACTGGTCTCCCTTCCCCCCTTGCCAGGGCAAGAAACATGATCTCAATCCCCCCACCCCACTCCCGCCACACACCCTTCTCTGATGAACTCATGCCATTTGCACCCCAATCTGACCCCCAGGCTCTCCCAAAGGGCCCTCAGATGGCCAGGACCCTCTGGCTACTGGAGTTCTCTGTCAGGAGACAGGCCAGGCCTACATTTAATTTATCCGGAGCCTATGATCAGCCACAAACGGTCAACCCCAGGCTGGCTGTTGCTGCCCAAGCGTTCTCCTGCTCTGCTTTCCAGCACCTCAGCTCATCTGAACATTGCTGTTGACGCCAGGGTCAATGTTCTGCTGAACTGCAGTGAAGTAGATTGTGAGAGTCTAAGAGTGAACACCCTAGAATCTCAGGGTTCCTGCACCCAGGTACTCCATGACCTGTCTTTTCCATCGCCCCTGCTACACTCTGTGCCTGAGCATGCTCTAAGAGGCCTCTAGCCAGGTGCTAGAGAAAGGAAAGAGGAAGAATCCGAATGAAGTGACCAATGGGGTGCTTGGCAGAACTACTCCCGAGGTCCGAGGGCAAGTCCTTGATCCTGGCGCCAGGACTGCCATGAGCTGTGAGCATGAAGCCCACGAGGGGCAGTGTGGCACTTCCCATCTGCCCCCTCCCCCCCCCCCCCCCCCCCCCCAGACGCTGGCAGAATGCACCTTGGCTCCAAGGAGTCTGAGCCAGTCTAAGTTACTGGTTCCAAACACTAAGCTGCTGCCGCTGGCTAAGGAGGAAAAAAATAAAAAAGAGAGAGGATGCTGGGGGTGAGGGTGGAGATAGAGCTAAAAGGGAAGTCAAATCGGCCCCCCACCCCTTTGGAAGGCACTTCAGACACTGGGAACAATCTGGAAGTGGGAAGTGGGCAGACCAAAATGTTTACCTAAAGTTCTTTTATGCTGTGTCTCACTTCTGCTCTACAGAACAACAAAATATCAGGGCATCTCACCAAGATCATGGTCACTTCTGGGCCTCTGGTATCTTGAAGCAAGAGCCATGGCATTTTATCCCAAATGCATCCCCTTTGGCAAGAATGACCCATCTGCTTTGGAACCAGGACACATGTGTGGCTCCACCCCAGCCACTGCCCCTTACACTCACTGGTCTGTCCAGAAGCCCAGGACTAGGGGCGGTTTTCAAACACAAAGGCCACTTTCGGTGTGAGAATATTTTTAAATGGCCCCCAAGTCTCCAGGCTCCAATTAGCGGGTGTCTGCAGAACACTTGCCGGAGGAGATGTGAGAAGCTGAGAATGCGGTGCACGCCAGGGACAAGGATTCTGGTGTGCTGGCCACAAGATATTTGGCAAACTTCCTCAGGCCCCAACAACAGACCTAAACATATCAGGATCAAGAGAACAAAGGGGAGTCCCTATGGTGCCTAAAAGGCACCTGTGGTCACGCATCCTGGGCAAGCCAAGAACGAACGAGCTCTGAGACCACCGTTTCACTCATATCTCTACCACAGCCATTCCAAGAAGCCCTTGGACCCCCATTTTGCAGATGAGGGGACTGAGGCTTGGGGAGATGAAACAGTTTGCCCTGGGAGAGCTCCAAGGTCTGGGATCTTTCTGCCATGGCTTGCCTCAATTAGGTACATTTCTTGTTCACCGGAAGTCGAAGCTAAGAGGGTTTTTCCAAAGAAGTTCTTATGTCTTTGAGTCTCCCCTTAGATAAACTTGGCTGCATCTAAAGCACATACAATCCCTTCCTGCAGTTCCATCGCCTGGGCTTTCCAACCACCCTCTCTTCATCCTCTGCTCACCCCAATTCTTAGCCCTTCAAATAATATAGGCAGACCCATTTCTTGCCTTGGTCCTTCTTCCCCAAGTCCCGTCTTAGCAAAGGCTTACCATTGGCAGAATGGCGCTGCCACAGAGCAGAGGGCAGCAGCCTCCGGGTGTCCCATTCCTGC
>NW_005364711.1:478636-514875 GCF_000412655.1 Myotis brandtii
GACACACAGCGGTAAACACAATTAGAATGGCAGGTGTGGGGTGGTGCCACAGGGCAGGTCTGTTGGTCTCTTGCTGCACTTCCTCACACACTGTGAGCCAGTCCTTACCAGTCCTCCTGCACCTCCCACATCGCATCGCCCTCTGCCTGCTGAACGCCTATCCTTCAACTACAGCCCCAGGGTCAGCTCCTGCCCTCCCACCCGTCTGGGTCTGTCTCCCTCTTTGATTTTCAAGCACCAGTACTCCCTGTACTAGGGACTGTCACTGGCTCCCCCACTAGACTCTAAGCTCTCTGCAGGCAGACTTGGTTTACCTCTGCAGGCTTCACGGACTTTGGACACATTATGTATTCGCTAAGTCTCGCAATACATTCAAAGATCAGCAGACAATAAAAAAAAATCTAGGTAGCAGCGATAACGGAGCTCTTTCAAACCGATTCTTGTTTCCACACTCAGGATGGGACACCACTTGTACCCTCCCAATTCTGAACGAACCAAGGAGCTTGGAATTTATTGCCTAAAAGACAACTCATGAGGAGGAAAAAGAGGAAGCCAGCTCACCAGCTAATAAGCTTTCTAAACACACATGTGGATGACGAGTTGCACAAAAGTAGGTGATGTGACTCCCATATATTATTTGCATATAACGTAAGAAAATCACTTTCAAGTTCCTTGAAGAGAGACGTTATAATAACACCATTTCTTTCATCACTCCAATGACCCAGGCCATTTTCAGAGCCCGGCTCTGGCAGTTAGAAAGCCTGGTGCTGGCTCGGCTGGGTTTTGTTTTGCTTTGCCCTTCCCTACAGAAAGGAGACACAGCTCATTTGGATTAACTGAAGTGAAAGGAGGCAATATCTCTGCTCTAATTCCACAAGGCTGGGAGAGCCCCTTGGAAATTCACGGCTGGTTCTCAAATGCTTGGGAACCTGTTGATTAGAGGAAGGGTATTATCTGCATTTGCTGCAACCTTCTTCCTTCACCAACTGGGCAGTGAGCGCTACGCCCAGCCACCTGGGTGTATAAGTCAGAGAGCAATTTGCATGAGTAAAGAAAACTCATTTCAGAGGCAGCAAAGCTGTTGTTCTGCATGGCAACCCTGGGAGATGAGAGGGAATAAGCCCTGGTTGGAGAAACAGATCCCCACCCCCAGGCTTCCCAGAGCTCCGACTGAAGGAAGGTGAGTCTGGTGCGTTCACGAGGCAGAGGCAGGGGGTCTGCAGGTGTGGAGTGGGCTTAGGACATGGTGTAGACCCTCCCGGTGACACCCTCCCTTCCACAGCCAGAGATGGAGGGCTGCATGGAGCAGGTGGCATTAGAATTGGGTCTTTAAGCAAGGGTGAGAGATGGGGCAGAAATGAACAACCACAGGTGATCTGGGAGCCACTGGAGCAAGTCAGAAGAGCCATTAGCAGCTCATGGGGGCTGGAGGGGGCTGGAAAGGTTGGACCTATAACCGGGAGGGGACACAGGAGATCCTCCACCACGTGAGGACGCCCTGCTCTCTGAGGGGCCTAGGCCTCATCTTTGTTCAGGAAGCCACGGGAAACCAGCAAATGTTTTCAAGGCAAGGAATGACATGAACAAAGCTGTTTTAAAGGCACATTTCTCCAATCGCAGTTCACTGAATAAACCAGGCGAAGACGTATAGAAAGAAGGCAGCAAGGTGGCTATCGAGCCGACCTGAGTAAAAAAAATGTACTTAGCATCTGAAATAATCAGGTGAGGGAGCATTTGAAGATGATGACACCAAAGTCAGAGAGAGAACTGGATTACAGAGAGGAAGGTGGGTGCTTTAAAAAAAATTGGGGGAGGAGGGTGAAGGAAAAAGGAGAAGAAATATTTGAGATTTCTACAGACATCATTGGACTTCCAGGCTTGCCATCCAAAACATAGTCCAGGGGATAGATACCAATGTGGACTCATTCACACAACGGAGATAATGTGGTTGGAAGTGCAGGAGAAGGTTCAGAGGATGGAGCCCTAAGGACATCTACCTCAGGGGCAGGAAAAGAGAAGCAACCACCACAGGAGGCCAGGGACACCCAGAGAGGCAAGAGGGGCGCCGGGCAGACCAGCCTCCTGGAGACAGACTGGTGACGGCAACAAGTGTGGACTCTGGAACCAGCCTCAAATCCTGGCTCTGACACCTACTAACTGAGAGAATTTCTTCATGTCTCTGTGCCTCAATTTCCCCATCTGTAAAATGGCTCTCAACTGCAATTCGATCCTATGTATCACACTTGGTTTTGTAGCTAGAGCTGGGACCCTGCAAACCACATACATATTTCTGCTTTGCCACCGGGTCCCTGTTAGGCCCTGCCAATAGGGGGCGCTAGAGCCTCTAAGGCAGGAGGAGGAAGGAGGGACTTGCCTCTTCTGGCCTGCTTCCTGGCGGCTCCCTGTCAGCTTGCGGTTCCTCTGAGCATCACCCCAGCAATGCTGCCAGCGGAAGCACCTTCCTGTACCAGAAGCTGAATCCAGATTGCAGCTTCTCCTGGCTCTTGCCGCCTCCCCTCCCTTAGAGACAACAGCACCAGGAGCGGAGACTCCCTCCTCAGAGGTCTGGGTCCCTCCTCCTCCAAAATTCAAGTTTCAACAATTCTCAGTCCTGGGGGAGGGGGGGTGGCTGCTCCCTGAAGTTGCCACCTCCATGGTACTTCTGAGCAGTGGATCTCGGATCATGCTCCATCCCCCCGCCCCCCATCCACCCACCCGGCCAAAATCAGCATCATTTGAAAACTTATTAGGAACACAAATCTTAAGGCCCTATTCCAGATTTATGAATCAGAACTTCTGGAGTGGGGCCCAGAAACCTGTGTTACTAAGCCCTGCAGATGCCTGATGCACACTGATGTTTAAGAACCAAGGCCTCAGAATGTCTGTTTGCCCTTTCAGTCACCTAGTTACCTTTGTGTACCAATAACAATTCTTTCTCTAACTGGTGTATTTTCTATCCCTTGGCTAGAATATAACTCATTCAACAGGGAAAATAGTATCGGCCTCATAATAATGATACTAATACTTATCATCACTAGTATATTAGGTCACAGAAGCCAAAAGCAAAATTAAGAAATGTTATGGTTAATGGAATCAAATATAAAGGGATGCTGGATTAGGTAATTATTTTCTTTTCACAGCAAATTTTAGAATTGGATTGAGAGGAAAAAAAATACCACCCTAACTTACACACACAGCCTGACTCTCTTAGAAAATACTTCCTTTTCAGTCAATTCCTACATGGATGCCGTGTAAAACCACTCCATCTATCAAGCTGTCAGAATGAACTGCAAAATTCTTAATAGTCTCTCGCACAAAATGTCCACATGGTCCAATGCATCTAGGGGGTCTGGCCCTAACTTTCTAACTGCAGGCACGTTCAGATGGCCTTCAGGCGTCCTCGTAACAGCACTGCTGTTCACAAACAGGGCGCCAACACAAGTCATAGACAGAGTCTCAGGATGTCAGAGAAGGAAGAGACCACCCAAACCGGCCAGCCCAAACCCCTCACGCTTCAGATGAGGATGCTGAGACCCCAGAGGGAAAGGGGCATGTCCAAGGCCAAAGGCTACCAACACCCAGCTAACACCAGTACCAAGTTCCCCAACTCCCCCGGCACCCAAACTCCCTTCAATTCCATCAAATGTGAGTGACAGGCAGGGCCGTAGCATTCCATTTCGTAAGTACAGTAATTTAACAAGCAGCAGGAAACCGCACTGTAAATGGGGAGAGGAGGACTACACACGGAAGGCTGGGGTGAGCTTAGGAGGGAGCATGGCTGTCGGCAGGCAGATTCCCTTGCCCATCAAAATAATAAATGAAGTCAGGCATTTACAGTAGCATGGACGCCAAAGCCACTGCGAGCCCACGGTGTTTTCAGCATCCAAGACAATGCATTCTTAATGCGTTCTTAAACAGATTCTGACTCAAACCCTGAGACAGCTGGGCCTCTTCCAAGAAGTGTTAGCCACTGCGAGATATCTCTTTCAGTTCTCTCCACTAGATCTCCTTGGAATTTGCCAGATAAAGAGGCAATTTATCTTGTGGCTGAAGGTTGTACGTAATGCATTATCTGCCTCCCACCAGGACCTGTGCATCTGCGGAAGGCCCTGATTGGGCCAGACGACTGACTCGCCTCCATCTTAAGGTGCCATAGCAACATGAAATCAACAAGGAGAGAACTGTTAAATGAATAATTTACTGATTTCATAAGAACCTGTCTTGCAATTTATACTTCTATTATCTTTCCTACCCATGCCTTCACTCCTTTGTGTAAAAGCTACAATCAGGCTGAACAACATTTGAGAAGCTAATAAGCATATATACTCCTGTACTCAAACCAACAGGTATACAACTATGATGCCAAGTCTCACCACTGCTGCCTTTTCCTCGCCCCTTCCGCAAAGGGGTGTATGTGAGGGAGCAGCTAGCTGACCTCCAATAAGCTTTATGTTTTCCACTGAAGCATATTTTCCCTTGGGATATTGGGAGCAGGGTTGAGTGGCATTCGGAAGTATTGTGTAGAAGACATATCACTGGCCGCAATCTACCAAATGCCACTTTAAAACTTCCCCAAAGAGACCTAGTTACTAGCAAAGGAGAGAAGAAGAAAAAAAGGAAAGTATAGTTTCAATGACAACTATGGTATTTTAAAAGCTCTTTCAATATCATCAGTGATGGCATTTTAGTGGCACAACCACATCTTGTCACTCAGCCTCAATTTAAAGGATATTTATGAAGAAGACAATACGATGAAAGCAGACTTATTTGCTGACTTATTTATTTGGGTGGAACAGGTTAGAGATTATTTCGGTTCTGCACTTTCCAGCAGAAAGGGTATATGCTTTTGAGATGCATTACCTGCCGCCTGCTTCTCTCCAGGCTCCTCGAGGATACCAACCTGAGAAGCAGCAGCCACTAACTATAGGGAGATGCAGACTTTAACACCTTGTCACCGAGAAGCCAGCTTCCCTTCCTCCGGTGTGGTTTCCGGCCGGGGGAGACCAGTGCAGAAGTGCATTAATTATCATGAACCCGGCGGAAACAGGTCTCTCTCTCATTCTCCACCACCCTGTGCAGCAAGCATGTCAAACTCGCGAGTCTGACATGCTTGCTGTACGGGGAGGCACTGAAATGCTATCCATTTCCCTATTACTGTCACCTCCAGCTTTCAAGTCAAAACCCAATGTCACTGGTAGGACACACCCACCCCTTTCTTGGAGCATGCAGCTCCGGAAGAAGTTCTGTAACCGTCCTCAGGGTGCTGAGGGCAGAGGCTAAAGCGACCTCCTTGTCGCCGCTCACCTGCTAAGGAACCATGGCTCTGTGACCGGAGTGTGGGCTGGCATGGAAAGGAACTCAGGTGAGTTACTTTTGCAGACTTCATGGCCCGAGACTAAGACAGCTGGGCCCAAAGCGCAGAATGTGACAGTTCTGATAACACAGGATTTTTGTGCTAAATCTCTTCCCCTCGTCTATTTATAGAGCATCGTCTCTACAGCTGAAACCCAGTCAAGCACAGGCAGGGGTAGGCCTGTTAAGTCCTGCTCACGTGATTCAATCTCCAAATTCTGAATATATTACTCAAGGGCTTAGGGTAAGGCGGATACTCGGATGAAGGTGACGAGAAATCTCTTCTCCGGCTTCAGAACTCTCACGCTGCTGGCTAGAGCCTGAACCTCGGCTGCTGTCACGAAGGGTCCTATTTGCTGGCTTCAGAAACACTAAGGAAGTTATACTCTTTGTTTGGGTTTATTTTGGTTTTTGCTTTCACTGGTTACATTGACAGATGCTAATATTACCTCTTTATATCTTAACTTGATTGGCTGATATTTAAAACGGTTCTGGTAATTTGAAGTAAAAAGGATTTCAGTTGTGTGACCCGAGTTCAAATGCTGGCAGGTCCTTGGACACATTCCTCAACCTCTATAAGCCTCAGTTTCCCCACGTGTAAAAAGTAGGTTTTCATTCCTCAGATCCATCAATGAGGATCATAGTCACATGTGCAAAAGGTGCCTGCCCAGCACATAGTAGGGCTCAGGAATGGCAGCTCAGATGTGCCCACAGAGGACCTTGTCATCCTGGTGACGCCCCACCACAAAGAACAAACAAAACTCCAAAGTGCACGGCTCCGGTCAGCACAGGCCTCAGCCTTGCACCGCTGCTTCGCCTTCACGCGGGAACCAAAGCTCCTAACCCTAATACTTTGGACTTGTCTTTTCTGGAGGAAATGTTGACTTACCCATTATTAAATATATACTGTTTGGGACTCAACCCTAAATGTAAAAATGAAGCATTTGGGAAGTTTTACCCAAAGCAGGAATGAGAAACAAAACCCATTCAGGGAAAAAAAAACAATGTAATTAAGGTCACTGAGTCCAGAGAAGAAGGGCTGAGACCAAAGGCCAGGGCTACGGGCCTGGGAGGAGCTTGTGCTCCAGGTAAAACCCTCGCTCCCCATCTCCATGTCCATAGGCAGGAGTGAAGGGGGCTGCCTCCCCCTCTGCCCCATTTGTCCCCAGAGGGCAGGACAAATCTCAGGGTGAGTTTTATCCCTGTTGCCATCAGACTCCCCAGCCCTCAGCCCCCAAAACTCCCAGGTCACTTCTCAGGGCTCCATGGGCCAGGGGGTGCCACCCCTCCCCTTCCCTGTGGTGCTCGTCCCCCTATCCCTCATCTCCACCAGACACAGATGGTCCTCTATGTGTCTGGGTGGCAGCCCTTCACCAGAACGGAAGCTCCATGGGGCTGGGCTTTGTCTATTTTGTTCAGCGATGCATCTCCAGGGCCTGGGACATGGCCATGCAGCAGGCACCCAACAACTAGTGAATGAATGAATGAATGAATGCAGCAACAACGAGACCAAGCAGCCCCTCTCCCAAAGCATTAAACAGCTGAGTCCTTGCTTGTTTTCTAAAGAGAAGAAATCTGTAGTTCAGTGGTGGGAAGAGGGACCAAAGCCACAAATGACTTGGCTTCTTGCCCCAGGTCAACACGGGACTGGCTCACACCAGAACCAGTATGGGACCCGAATTCCTTCCGACTCTGAGGACCACGCGGTGCTTCCCTGGGAAAGCCGGGGCCTCATGGTGGCCTTCCTCACAGCTCTGGCTCAACAACGTGAGAATTCAGAAACCCAGTGACGTAAGTGCTGGCCTTGAATGTAACACAAGATGTTAGTAGGAACCTATCTATCTCACGTGGTTCAGGGGGTGAGGGTGGGGACAGATAGTATTGTAATTCAGGCTTTAGAGGCCTGCGGCCTTTTCTTTCTTGAGAAAAACGAAAATATTTGGCAGTGTATCCTAAAACCTTCAAGTCCTGTAATTTGAAACAAAACACAAGAATTACGTAACAAACAAAGGCTTCTTCATTAAACAGTGAACCTACGCTCTTGTTTGGGGACGTAAGTAGAAGCCAACAGGGCACTGAGGGTTCTGGAATCTGGGGCCCACAAGGCACCGTCGGTTCTGACTTGCTGATTCTGATCAATGGATCCTTCTCTCCAGCACAGCCAACCTCCCCAGAGCTCAAGAGCGGTCACTTGGATGGACTTTGCTGGCTTCCGGCCTGCAGCCCATGGGCCCATCGTGGACGTGCCCTGGCATGTGTACCCCCTGCTAAGAGGCTGCAGAGCCAGAGAGGAGAGGCCAGTGAGAGCTGCTCTGGCTGGGCAGGTCTGGGCCCCATGCTCTCCATGCACTGCCTCTGGCTGGGCAGGTCTTCGGGACCAGGCTGGGCAGGTCTGGGCCCCATGCTCTCCATGCACTGAACTCCCCCGAGCTGCAGCCAGCATCCTAGCAGGAGGAGGAGGAGCACAGCTGTGGCTCCCTCTGTGCTCCAGGCTGCTCATGAGGGGCTCCTGAGCGGACTAAACCTGAGCTGTGACAGCCTCTTACTTTCAAGCCTTTCAGATGCCGATCGCCACATGCTCCTGACCAGGCATCGCCCAGGAGAGACAGAACGCCAAGTCCCCAACAGCAAAGGACAGAAAGCTTTCTCCAAGAGCCCTAGAGCTTTCAGGGGCCGTTCTTGTCCCAACCCACCTCCAGACCCCAGCACTCAAAGTGAAACCTCTGGTTGGGGCCCCCTGGCTGTCTACTCCCCTTGGATGAGTTGACATCAGTGCACAAGCAAAAGCCAAGCCAGAGGCAGTCCAGAGACTTTGCAGGGGTTGGGGAGGGGAACTGGGGGGTAGGAGAGGAAGGAGATGCCTAGGGATGGGTTGCGGTCAACCACTTCTCTGTCTGGTCAAGGCCATCTCCGCAGCAGTGCAGGGTCTCAAGAGGAAACTCATTTCTGACCAGCAGTGTCGAGTGCTGGGAGAGGCCTGGCTCAGCAGCAGTGTGTTTTCCATGGGACTGCTGAAGTCTGAATCCATTAACGGGCAGTGTGTCCCTTCTGTGGAGCCCTCTGCTGTGTTTACCTCTCCAGAGTTCAAGTAAACAGCCTCCCTTCCCCACCCCCAACACAGCACACACCCGAGGCCGCACGAGGCCAGGTCTCTGCACCTGCCAGTCTCATTTTGGTGGGATTCCTCTGCCTCTTCCCCTCTGAGCAAAGCCCACACCAAGCACCTGACAAATAGTGAAGGGAGCCACCCAACAGCTGGCCATGTGGGATGAGGCCCTGGAAAAAGAACTTGTTTCTCAGCCTTTAAATGGGAAAAGAATGAGAACAGATATGCCTGCCCAAGTGCCTTGGGTGTGGGGTGGGAGACCAGGCTTTTCCTTACGGGGCTCCAGAGCACCAGTGTTGCTCCAGGAAAATGACAAGCTCTCTGAACCTCTGTTTTCTCACCTGTAAAATGAGAACACTATCATCTTTTAGGAGCTGTTGGGAGACTAAATAAGATAATAAAGCTGAAGCCGTTCCTCACTGCAGCAACTCTGGGGCCCTAGTGGATGGAAGCCATCAGATGGAAGTAACCTGGATCCTCGGATCACCACATGGAAGGGAAGCCGACCAGAAACCTCCACACTGAATTGCTAAGTGAGCAAGAAATACAATTCCATTGTGTTTAGCACCAAAATATGGTGGTGGTGGTGGTGGTGGGAGTGGTCATTATTTCAGCAGCTAGTGTTACCCTAACTATTAACTAGTTGTGTTTAGCACCAAAATATAGTGGTGGGGGGAGGGGGGGAGAGGGAGTAATTATTTCAGCAGCTAGTGTTACCCTAACTATTAACTAATACAGGTAGCAAGAAGGACGGCTTCTTGTTTGGGATTTGAACCCAGGTAGGCAAACTCCAGGTCCTTCACCCTTAACTCCTATGAAACAGTTGAATAGTTTAAAGCAGCGGTTCTCAACCTGTGGGTCGCGACCCCTTTGGCGGTCGAACGAACCTTTCACAGGGGTCGCCTAAGACCATCCTGCATATCAGATATTTACATTACGATTCATAACAGTAGCAACATTACAGTTATGAAGTAGCAACGAAAATAATTTTATGGTTGGGTCACAACATGAGGAACTGTATTTAAAGGGCCAGAAGGTTGAGAACCACTGGAAAGCTTCCATCTACAGGAGGGACCCATCCTGCACCCTCCCTGGCTCACTGCTGGGCGCAGAGGAAGATGCCGGGAGGAGGGGAGCCTCACCGTCCCCAGCTTCCGCTCAGGGTCCCCAGGAAGCACACCAAGCTATTAACCAGAGGGAGCTGCTGATACAAATCAGCTTGGAGAGCCCTGCATGTTGTGAGTGGCAGGCACTAACCGTTTGCATGACAAACCTCCTAGAAGATGCCGGTTAAACTGCCCTTTTGTGCCAATTAAAGATTCTCCAGAACACAAAGATTACACACCATTCTGCAGCGCTGACAACAATAAAACAATTTTAAAGGCTATTCAGATCTTCAGTTCACAGCTGACACTGTCAGGAGGGGGAAATCGGCTGTGGCTTTGTTCTTTGTTGATGTGGAGTCTTAAGATTTAACCAAGGATATTTGGGGGAGGAGTGGAGACTGGCAGTCAGGAGGGTTTTGAAATGCATTCTTGGACTTTTTAAAGAAGAAAATGAGCAACCTGATGTCTTTTCTTGTGGGTGTTTGTACACACACACACACACACACGCACGCACGCACACGAGAGAGCCCACATACTTTCTTTCTCACTGCTCCTCTCTGGGGGCCCTCAGAAATGACTCCCAGGCATCCTGCTCTATTTAGGATCTGCTACACCCTGAGATATGGGGTAGGGGTGGCACTAGCAGATATTTTTGGCACCAATTGAAACTATGAGGGCAAAGGCCCAGGAGCTTTTCCTTCTGTGTTTGTTTTACAGGCAAATTTGCAATACAGTGAAAGATTTTTAAAAAAGTCTCAGGGTTTTCAGAAATGAGAAATGCATTCAGGTCCTTAGACAAATCGAAGTGTGTGTGTGGGGGGGTTATTTCAGGTGCCCATCGGGTCCTGATGAGGAATGACCGGAAGCCCCACAGGCATCACGTGAGTTTTATTCATCCCACTCCTGAGTGTAGGCAGGCGTCTTTGGGGCACCCCCAACACTCACCCATGGGCCTCACCACCTGGCCATCCAAACACAGGAAGTGAGGACCTGCTACCCAGCCAGCCTGTGAGTGTCCCACTGGCTGGCCCCTCTGTGAGGACAAGGAGCCTCTCCTAGTCGTTGGTAAGTCCTTTAGCTCCTGGGCACAGTAGAAGCTCCTGCCTGTGGCTTCCCTGTGCCTTACACATAGTGGATGCTCAACCAGCCCCTCAGATGGCCATTGGTCACCTTAGATTTAACAGTAGCTAGTGCCATAGTCCCTTACAGAGCAACCGGGCATGGGGCAGGCTCTGAGTAGAAAAAGAAACATGGTTTCTAAGCCTTGGTTCTCAACCAGGGGCAATTTTGCTTCCCAGGGGACTTTGCAATGACGCCTGAAGACATTTTTTATTGTGATGATGGGGGTAGGGGTGCTACTGGTATCTAGTGGGTAGAGGCCCAGGATGCCACTAAACAGCCCCCATAACAATGAGTTATCTGGCCTAAAATGTCAGACTGGCCAAAATGAGAAACCCTGCCTGAGCTGAACAGCTCTGCCACTTACAAGCTTTGTCATTCGGGTGGGACACTGGTGTCCCTGAAGCTTGGCTTTCAGGCAGGTATAACGGGGAGAGGCACAGCCACCTACAGGGGGATCAGTGAGGTGCTGAATAAATTAATGTTATGGCACCAATAAGCCAGCTGCTATTGTTACTAGTACATGTCTGGGGGCCTCGGCAAACGCTGCTGCTGGCCCGTGTTCGGGGGCAGGAGGGAGGAACAGCTTGCCCTGGATGCGACCAATCAGCAAACACCCCCAACTTTGCGTGAGAGCCCCTGTATCTCTTCATCTGCCTCCGTCCTGAACTCCATCCCCTGAAGCAAATTCATTCATAAGAGAAACATTTTCCCCATAAGGAAGAGGAGGAGAAAGGAAAAAATAAAACCAAGAAAAGTCAAATCATAATAAGTCTGGGTCAGCTCCCATCAGCTGGATATGATCAAAACCATATTCACATTCTGTCTGCGGGGCTAAACAGAAGGCTTCAAACCGGCTCAGGAATGTCAGCCCCCAGCGCCAACCCCCCCACCCCAACTTCCAAAGGGCTGGAGAAGGCGCTCTCCCCTCAACTCCCCCGGGGTGCCTGCCCAGATGGGAGGGTAGTAGCCAGATTCTAGGAGCACCCAGCCATCCTCCGTTCTCAAACAGCCCCTTCCTCCCATGTGTCGGTGGTCAGAGGAAGGTTCCAGAAGAGAGGCCAGTGCACAACTTCTGCCCATACCCTCCCCACAGAAACAATGAGAGCTCAGGCCATGGCTGCCAAGTTCCTCCGTCCAATTTGGTGGATAGAGGAGGAGAATTCCCAGAGGCCCCCCCAACGGAAATGCCCCATGTCAGGGAACGTTTGTTTTCATTTCCTTTTGCTGTCAATGAATTCTACTCATGGCTACGGCTTGGGGCTGGATCCAATCCACACAGAAGCTAACCAGAAGCAGTTGTTCCCTGAAATAAATCTCTCTTTGGGGAATGAGTTATATATACATCTGTGTGGGGGGACCTCCACACATGTACTCACACACGCACGTAAACTACGCATTACAGACCATGTGCATGGGGCGGACCCTCAGACAGGCAGCCCTGAGCCTCAGGGAAGAGAGGGCCATGTGCTGGTTAGTTTCAAAGGACACTGAGAGAAAAGGCGCGATGGGGAAACTCAGTGGTGGGTGGTGCCCTGTGAGTAGGAAAAAGTTCATGAAAGCAGAGTCCGACAAGGTACAAGGCTACCACAGCCACAGGGTGTTCACTGGGCCACGCTAAGTACTTCACATTCATTCCCTTGTTTCAACCTCACAATGACCCAGTGACAATAGGTATTATTATCATGACTTACTATTTCCATTTTACAGGTCAGCAAGATAAGGCTCAGAAAGATCAGGGGCTTGCTTGAGGTAATAAGGCTGGGAGGTGGCAGAGCCAGGATTCAAACCCAGGTGTGGCTGGTCCCAAATCCACTTGCCGACCTCCAAGACTTAGTGGTCCTCTTCCCATCACCTTCAATCAGAGGTCAGAGGCCTCCCCTGCGCTGGCCGATTGCAGCTGGATCGCTGTCTTTTGGGTCCCTTGTCGATCTCCACACCCTCTCTAAGGGATCTGCAGGGCTTCTCCCTCAAACAGCTGTGAGGGAAAGCCGGCGGCCACACCGCGCTCCCACCTCCACCAGCAGCAGGTCCCTCCATCCTGGGAAGGAGGCAGGCGCTCCTGCCGGCTTCCTGTGAACCAGCTCTGACTTTGGATTCTCGTGGGTCTATGTTAAAAGACTTCTTTCATGAGATGATAATCCTCACCTAATCTGTCTTTTGTGGGACCCCGTCATTTCCACTCTCCAGCTTGCTTACAGCATGGCCCACTCCCAGGCAGGAACAAGAAACAGATCTAATGCCCTGTCATGAGTTGCTCCCCCGCCCACCCTGCTGGAGGGGGTTGGGGTGGGGGCTGTGCTCCTGGGTGTGAGCAGACCTTGAAGCCTGCTGCAGTGTCAAGGGCTGAGAGTGTGTCTGACCATCTGGACTGGACTAGATAAGCATTTTGCTCATAGCAGACCCAGGCATGGACAGGAGGGGGTGTGTCCACAGCTGCATCCCCTCCTGCAGCTGCACGCCTTGAAAATATTCCCTGGCTCAATTTCTTCATCTGAACAAACAAGAAGAATGCCAGCTTGGCCTACCTCATGGGGATAGGGAGCAAATCAAATGTGCTTCTTAAGGCATTTATGAGAAACAGGTCATTTGGAGTACAACACTGTACACAGAAGGTGCTCCATAAATGCCTCAGATGGACTGGCTGAGCCAGTTAGAGCCAGCTTCACCAAAGATGCCTTGACTGAGCTAAAGGTCAACACAGAGGTCACAAGCTCCAGCGCCTTGAAGGCCAGGTAGGTGGCATCAATAAGACAACAGGGTGGTGGGGTCTGGGGCAAATTACCCAAAGGGGCAGCCACCACCCAGAGAGTCAACTGTGTGCCCACACTGTGTGCAAACAACATCCCAAAGGAGGTCCCCCACCTCTGCCCCAGGCAGGGCCCTCAAAAGGGCCAGAACCCAGCTGGGCAGAGCTAGCAGAGCAGAGGCCTGTGGAGAATGGTGGTCACCCTGTACCAGGCACTGTGGGGGTGCTTCCCATGGACTGCTATGGACTGTGGTAACACGTTTATCCTCTGAAGTGCCCTATACCTTGTACTATTATTAGCCCCATTTTGCAGATTAGGGAACTGAGGCACAGACCGTTGAAGTGACTTGGCCTAGTCACAGTGGTGAAGCTGGGAACTGAGCCCAGGCAGTCTGGCTTTAGTGCCCACATTCTTCACCACGTTGCTCTATTGTCTTCTACCCACAGGAGCTGCTGGCCGCCAGGCATACTGCCATCCCCAAGTCCCTACCCTGCACCCCCAGCCAGGTTTGGGGGCTCACTTATTCATTCCACAAATATTCACTGAGAAGGTGCCACCTGCCAAGAGCTGTGCCAGACACCGGCAAACAAAGGAGACAGTGGCCGTCCTCAAGGGGAAGATGGGCCAGCGGTATAATATGGAGTGGTGGGTGCTACAAGAGAGGAAACCCAGGGCAACATGCAACAGGTACCCGCCCAGGCTTTGGGTGAGGGCGGGCTTCCTGGGGGAGGCAGCGTCTCACCCGGGTCCTAGAGGATGTAAAGGGAGAGGTGAAGAAAGTACTGGGCAGAAGGCATGATGCAGTGAGGCACGGTCAGGAGCTGCAGGAGGGCTGAGGCTGGGGGAGCAAAGAGGTCAGGTGGGCATTGCTGGACAGAGACCGTGGGCCAAGCGGGCTGTCTGGATTTTATCCCAGGGCTACGAGCAGCAGGATGCAAAATCCAGATGTGCACTTTAGCAAGATCCCTGAGCAGAGCTGCCGGAAGAAGGGAGACTGGAAACGCGCCACCTCCCACCAGGTTCAAGCAACCTTGGTGCTCCTGCCCCTCTGATTTGGGCCCCAGCTTCCCAGCACAAGCCGGAGCCTAAAGATTAATATGGCTCTGCAGTCAAAGAGGTGACCCTGGGTAAGAACGGAAATCCCCCACAAGCCTTAACCCTTTCCTCCCCTCTGACCATGGTCCCACGCTCCCCATCAACTAAAGCCTGCTCGGGGAGACCACTGGCTGGGCACCCTCGTCATTTGTGTCTAAGTGTAATGGGAAAAATTGACTGTTTGCTTGGTGCAATAGGGCATGACACTGTTTACACAGAAATAATAGCCCAACTGTGATGGATTCTAAATCTCCATTACAGTGAAAGACTTGAAGGAGTAAAGCAGTTAGAAAAATAATTGGTTTTCTTGTTTAGTTTAAAAATCCTTTATGCTCCCGGATCATGGACTTCGCACCTCCCTTTGGAGGGGCTTGAAAATAGAGAACAGGAGCCTCTGCTGTTCTGGGGGGCTCTCGGGAGGCAGCAAGGCCAGGGTGGCTCTGGGCTTGGGAGCACCGAGGGTTGGAGCGGGCAGTCTCCTGAGGCTGTCACCAAGCGGGAAGCAGCCCCTCCCCAAGGCAGACGTGGAGGTGACAGCCAGTCCCCAGCCCGTGTCTGGAGTCCAGCCCCAGTGGGATGTGCCAACTGACAGCAGGGGGAGAGCCTGGGGATTCTGCTTTCAAGGGGGATAGAAACTGCCAGAAGGTTATTTAAAAGAACAAAAGGAGAAGGGAAAGAACTATGGCCTCAACCAGGGAGAGGTCAGCTAAGGACCCTGAGCCACCTTATTGTATCTTTCCAGAGCTCTTCAAGCCTCCACTGTGCCCAGAAACAGCGACAGAGCCAAGGAAGACACCCAGACGAGGTCTGCGAGGTCATGTTCTGAGCATTCGCTGTGCTAAACTGATCGCCTCTGTCCCCAGCACTTGAGGGCACCCCAAGGTACTGCCGTAAGCTGTGTGCCTGAACAGGACTGGCGCCATCATCTCAGCAGCCCAGGAGTCTTCATATATCTTCCTCGGGAGACGGCAGTGCCCCCGCCCTCTGAAATAACACCTGTACCCGTATTGCAGGGCAGGTGCCATGTGCTGGCACTGCTTGTTTAAGGACTCTGCGCATCACCTCACTGAACCCGCACAACACTCTTAGGTAGAGATGATTTCCCCCATTTTACAGATGAGGAAACCGAGGCTCCAAGAGGTTACATAAGTCACCTAAGGTTACTCAGGTAGCAGGCAGTGGCACCAGAGATCCACACTCAGCTCCACCTGCCTCTAGAGCCTGCACTCTCATCCACTATACCTGACGCCCCTGTGCTCGAAGCAAATGCTTTAGTTAACAGATCCCAGTGCTAAGGAGGTGGAACTTGTGGCTGGACCCAGAGAGGATACATCTGGCTCTTTGGCAGGGACTGCCAGATACCCCAACCATGAGCCAGAGAGTGTCAGTGTGCAGGGCCTGCAGGGCAAGGGAAATGCCGGTGGGACTGGGGTGTGTAAGTGCAACACTCCCCTTTTAAAGGGAAAGAAACTCTATGAGAATGGCCTTCTTGGAGGGTCAGTCAGTAGCAGGAACTGTGAGAGTTAATGAAGGTCAAGACGTAGTAAGGATTCTGTGGCACCAGCGGTCTAGATCATCTCTCCCAGCTTCTAGGAGTAGACCCAAGGAATGCCCTAGACCAGTGGTCGGCAAACTCATTAGTCAACAGAGCCAAATATCAACAGTACTTCTTCAAAATAGACTCGCCCAGGCCGAAAACCGACTTCTGCGCATGGGCCACGAAGTTTCAATCGCACTGTACGTGCGCCCGCACGTGGTATTTTGTGGAAGAGCCACACTCAAGGGGCCAAAGAGCCGCATGTGGCTCGCGAGCTGCAGTTAGGAATTGAACGCAGACCGAGCACAGCATGAGAAACTATCCTTTCATCCACCCATCAGTCCATCAATTCACTCATCTATTTATCCTTCATGTGACCTATCCACCCATCTGTCCTTCCTTCCTTTCCTCCATCTACCCATCCATCCTTCATCTGTCCTTCCTCATGTGTCTGTCCTTCCTTCCATCATTCCATCTGTCCTTCCTTCCTTTCATCCATCTACCCATCCTTCTTTCATCCGTCCTTCCATCTACTCATCTATCCATGCATCTATCAATTGTCCATCTATCTGTCTGTCCTTCCTTTCATCCGTCTACCCATCTAGCCTTCATCTGTCCCTCGATCCATGCATCTGTCTTTCCTTCCACGCTTCCTCCTATCCTTTCTTGTTTTCCTCCCTTCCATTCGTCTATCCATTCACTCTTTTACCTTTCCTTCCTTCCTTCTCTCCATCCAATACTTATCAAGAGTCCACAGCTCTCAGATTCAGTAATCTTCTCCTGGCCCTAGGACTTCCAGGAGACCCAGAAATGCACTCCTACTTGGGAGTTCTTCCAGGAGGGGCACTGCCTGTCTTCAAGGGTGAGGACTGGGTGGATCTGAGGCTTTTCTAACCCGTGCACCCTCATCCCAGTCTAAGCTTCTGACTACACAGATGCCCGACCACCTTTCTCCCTTTTCAAAGGGAGCAGGTAAGTACTGCCGGTCCAGTCCTGGCTGATCAAGTTTCCGGAAGAAGATGTACAGTGACTCCTCATATAAACCATCACTCCCTCCTGCTCACAAGATAGCAGACACCTTTGAAAAGAGTTAATAGGATGAAATATCACAGCAGCCAAGATTCACTCCACCGCACCCTCTTGTTAAACTAAAGAGCAGGGGGCACAGAACTCAGATGAACGGAAAAGACCTTAGGTTGGTCTGACTTAAGACCGGTTTCTCAAATATGATTTATATTTGAAATTTGGACCTAAATGTTGCCGACAGCTACCTTTGAAAAAATTCAATAAAGAAAAAAGGAGATGAGAGTAGAAGTGAGAAAAATGCAGGCATTTATGAGTTCAAGACCCTGTGGGACACTCCTGAATATTTTAAATATCTTGGGGGAAAAAATGAAAACAGTTTCTCCCAACTTAACCAGAGAAGGGAGTCTCTTTCTAGTCTGAAAATCCTTTGAGGCAATTCTTTAAATTATTTACTAGCTTTTTGATTATATTTTATGGTGGGGTGGGTGGCAGGGGAAGAACAGAGGAAAAAGAGAGCCGGGCAAGAAGTACGTGGGAGAAACCTGGGCTGACATTTTCAGTATCTGCCTGGAATATTTTAAAAGCCGCCTGTCTGTTTGAAATTGCACAGTCTTCAGCAACAATGGACCGCTGCCTCCGCGCTTCTTTAGGTCATATTTGCATACAAAAGACCAGCTGCTGAGCAGCTATTATGCTGTGAAGCCACAGTGGGCCTGGCAGAAGCCAGGTTACCAGCAAGTGTTAAGAACCCACAGAGACCCCATTAATTTTTCAGGAATTCGCAGGCCCTGGCCTTTTAAAGGCCAGTGGGGAGAAATTCCAGTCAGAAGTCTCCCCACAGTCATTGCCACTCCATGTTGGGCCCGAATTGAAAAATGAAGTGTGACCGGGCCCTCCCCCCATTGGGGGAGACTCCCACTCGTGAGGACCACGGTGAACCGCGCCTTCACGGGTGCGTGCGGAGCCCGGGAGGGGCCGCTGTGTATGCACCCACGTCTCCCTCCAAGGTCCAATTTCAGGAGATTTATTCCAGTTGTAAGCCAGTAGGTGCCAGTTTTTCAAATCAACCTTATGATTTCAAAGCCATGAAAGTGCTTGCCACCTAATAGACTTTGGAAACCTTCTCCGGGGCTCAGAGCTGCAAACGTTCGCTAAAAGCATCGCAATAAAGCCTCGTGTTCTTCCATATTCTCGGGTCTGAAAAGAAACGGATGCACTGCTAAGTGCAGCTTGGGTTTCCGGGCTGTTCCCAGCCCACAAAGGTAGAGAGTAAAGAAGGGGGTGGCGCAGGAACAGGCTGGAACTCAGGGAAGGATGGGCACTCAGGCTAAGAGGTGGGTTCCATCTCCACCTCCCACAGGGCATTGCTAGTCTCCCAGCCTGGTGGCCCCTGTAAAAGGGAACAGACAACACCTGCCACCCCTGGGCTTCGGATCAGGTGCAAATAACACAGGTGGCGCTAACACAGAGAGGCCCCTCGACATCAGCTCCTTCCTTCCTTCCTTCCCCCGGCCTCCACCCCAACCCAGGATCCCTCAGTCCAATAGACGTTTGGATCCAGAGCAATTTATTTCACAGGCAAGAAACTAAGCAGCGCCGGATGAAACCCAGACAGGGACCTACCTCATTTTCTCAGCTTAAGGAAAGGAGGCCCGGAAGATCATGCCATTGAAAGGGGCGTGTGTGAAGTGCCTTGGGGCGGGGCTGGTTCTCATCTAAGCAAAATGCCTCCTCCATGCTTGAATGTAGGATTTCAGAACAAGTCACCAAATCATGTCAAACAGAAATATGACAGTAATGAAAGGGATAATCATAATATCACCTGCCTAAATCTATTCTAGGTGGTTCCATCAAAAAAATATCTTTTTTTTCCAGTCTATGGGCAACATCACCGTGGTCCAAGATGTGTGTGTGTGTGGGGAGGGGGGGGACATCTCCCAGGGAACAGAGTAGATATAAGATAGATAGATACTGTCAGCAGGAAGCACGGAAGCCATGCCATTAACAGGAAGGCTGCACATGCTTCCATACACAGCACCTGGGCCAGGTGGGCCTGTCACACCTGACGTTGCAGAGGGATGTTTTCTACTCAGAACTGAGGACTTTCAGCAAGGTCAGGCATCTCCCTGCCAAGCTGAGCAGGAGGCTCTGCAGGCTGCCCGCTGGACCAAGCTCAGGGAAGAGGAAGGGACAGAGTAGCCTACAGGATTTCTCAGGGCTCCAGGAAGTGTACCAAGGGGGGCTGGTATGGAGGGTGGCCCCCTGCCCCCATCTCCTCCTCCTAGCTAATGACGCTGGCCCACACCCAGTGGATGGATCAGCTGTCCTCATTCTCCCTTCTGAGGGGGGCTGGTGTGGAGGGTGGCCCACCTGCCCCCATCTCCTCCTCCTAGCTAATGACACTGGCCCGCACCCAGTGGATGGATCAGCTGTCCTCATTCTCCCTTCCCTCCTAGAGAAATAGACTTAACCAGGTTCTTCGCCTTTCTGACTAAAGACTTGAGATGTGACCACTTCCAAAAAAGAGAGCCTGTTCCTTTAATTTTGTTTGTTTGTTTATTGATTTTAAAGAGGGAAGGAGAGGGAGAGAAATTTAGAAACATCAATGGTGAGAGGGAATCATTAATCGGCTGTCTCCTGCACACCCCACACTGGGGATAAGAGCCCCCAACCTGGGCATGTGCCCTGACCAGGAATTGAACCGTGACCTCCTGGTTCATAGGTCGACGCTCAACCACTGGCCGAGCAAGAGAGCCTATTTCTTAATCCCACTTCTGAGACAACTCTGCCCCACCTCCTCAAGGTCACTTCTTTCCCTCCTTCCTCACCCACCCACCAGGGCCAAATATCAACCAAGGAGTTGTAATCATATTGAGTCAAAAACTATTTTTTGAGCACCACATATCTGTTAAACTGAACCAAACTAAACCTCCCAGGAGCTAAGGTGGCAAAGAGATAAGGAGATAAGACACCTTGAAGGTGTGTGACAAAAATAGGTGTTCAGGACATAATCTATTCTGCATAAAGTATTCCATACTAAGAATCCAGTAAATGGCAAATGAAAACTATTTTTTGAGCACCACATATTTGTTAAATGGAACCAAACTAAACCTCCCAGGAGATAAGGTGGCAAAGAGATAAGGAGATAAGACACCTTGGAGGTGTGTGACAAAAATAGAAGGTGTTCAGGACATAATCTATTCTGCATCAAGTATTCCATACTAAGAATCCAGTAAATGGCAAATGAATGACAAAGAAGAAAGGCACCTGATTGGATAATATGGCAGATGAATGAACAGCGTTGAAAGGTGGGTCAAATCTGACCAGATGGGGCCTCAGCAGTGAGCTCTCACTGGGAAACCAATAAGGAGGGTGGGACAGTCCTTGGACTGAGAAAGCACTGGAGACCAGGTGAGAGAATACACTGGAACTTCCGGAGGGCAGTGGGGAGACAGACATGCTGGGAGAAGACCGAGTCACCAGAAGGCTGGGCACACACCATGGGCTGTGGGTGACCAGGGTCAAGACTAGAGACAGCCTCAGTGGGATGGGGACCCAGGCTGGGAGCAGGGAGATTTCGCAGACAAGAACTGGTGACAGGCTTTCTCAAAACCCGAGCCTCTAGCTTTTACTCAAGCTGGAAATTCCCCAAGGTCAAATTTTTTCAAGTCATTTCAAAACTAGTGGTGCTAAACTCGAAGGTCCTTCCCACTCCGCCGGGCACCCCCACCCCTATTTACACGATGCTGGGAGATCCAGCCCTGTCCCGCCCCATCTCATTCCTGACAGAACAGGGCCTCCTGGGGAACTGGGCAGGCAGGGTTCCAGCAGGAGGGAGAGAGCAGGCAGAGCCCAGTGTCTGTCTGTACCCCTCAGAGCTCAGGCCCCTGCTCCACCAACATGAAAGCAGGGAAACCACAGATCCTAATCCTGAGACTGCAGGCAGGAGGGCCCAATGGCCTCCACGGAGACGCAGGCAGAGAAAGACCCAAGGGGCAGTCAGCGGGCAAGATCCGTCACAGCTCTCGGGCCACAGCCCGCCACACAAGCGCACGGGAAGGGAGTGACTCCGGGGGAACGTGCCTGTGTGCTGGTGGGTACGGCACCAAGTGTAACCAGAGGAGAGTGAGGCATCCCGGCGATTAACAGGGAAGGAAGGCACGCCGCCACCCAGAGGCCTCAGCTACATTACAGACTTAATGGCCCATAATGCTTTGGGGGCCAACATGCCCCTCTGGTTGAATTTCAACGCGGCTAGCTCTGCACTTTGCTTAAATTGATTGCCTTGGAGGAGGAAATACTTTAAATGATAAGGCTCATTCAGGGGATGTCCCTGCCCTGCGCTGGAATATACTCTGATCAATAGACGGAAATTCTCTCTCAAAGGCAGGCTCACACAGGCCCATTATTTCTTCCTGCCCCCCACCCACATACCCTGCTTGGAAGTGAACCCTGGACAGGGGATTTCTTCAACCTCCCGAAGGAAAGTTTTGTCTGAGAATGGCAGGGCCTGGTGGCCGCCTGGTGAGATGTTCTGGGCTCAGGTGGGCACAACACCCACCATTACAGACAGCAGGGGAGGGGTCCTGGTGGGGGCAGGCACATCTCTGGTAGATGTGTGTGGCCTGAATATTAAGGTGACTCATGCAGGGCTGAGGCAGGGGAGGTGGCAACAGTGGGCGTAGAGTGAGAGAGAAAGGTCAAAGGGGACACAGAGACCGAGAGAACCAGAGGGTGTCAGGGCAGGAAGAAGAAGGGTAAGAAAGGTCAAAGGGGACACAGAGAACCAGAGGGTGTCAGGGCAGGAAGAAGAAGGGTAAGAGAGGGGAGAGGAAAGGGTGCTAGAGGTTGAATCATGTCCCCCTGAAATTGGTGTGTTGAAGTCCTAGCCTAGCACCTCAGAACGTGACCTTAATTGGAAACAGGGTCCTTGCAGGTGCAATTAGTAAGATGAGGTCATTCAGGTGGCCCTGATCCAATACGACTGGTGTCCCTATAAAAAGGGCAGATTTGGACCCAGCTGCACACATGAACACACGTGAACATGGAGGCAGAGTCAGGGTGATGAGCCCACAAGCCAAGGCATGCGAGGCCTGCCAGCAGACACCAGAAGCCGGGAGAGGCGGGACCAGTCTCCCTCCTCACAGGCCTCAGAAGAGCCAACCCGGCCGACTCCTGGATCCCAGACCTCTGGCCTCAAAATCCCTGAGAAATAAATGTCTGTCCTGAAGCCACTCAGATGGTGGACTCCCTGATAGCAGCCCTAGGAAACCAGTAGAGGGAAGGGAAGGAGAAAGAAGAATAGAAGGAGCAAGTCTGTGCAGCCCTGCCACTTCCATAAAACCCGACCAGAGTGGGGGGCTTGGCGCTGTCCCTGCTATCCCTGCTGTTCCCAGCAGCAGTGGCCCCAGGAGCAGGTCCCCGCGTCCTCAGACACTCCCTCCACTTGCCTTCCTTCGGAGCCCCTCTGCTTCCCCTCTGAGGAGGATTAATGTTTAATATGTAAGCACTCTCTTTTTCTGTACTTATTAAAATTTCAGACAATGAGTCATGGAACCTGCAAGGCTGGAGTTGACTAATTACCGCTGCACAGCTGCCTGGGATGACCGGGCCCTGGGAGTGGGCAGAGTGCTGTCCCCGTGCGGCTCTGCAAGAGGCCGGTGACCCTGCAGCGTGGGATCGGTGCCCCTCACTGTGCACGGGGTCAAGGGCAGGGAGCTGGCAGCCGGCCCGGGGCACATGCTCAGCCATCTCGGCCTGTCACCGATCCCCACCCTTCAGAGGAGACGAGAAGCTGAGATGAGGGGGGACTTCGGCCCCTGCCACTGGCCCACACGACGTTCAGCTCCAATTTCACTGAGGCACCCAAAAAGAGGGGTGCAGCCTCGGCCAAGAATCTCGGCATTGAGCGACAGGGCACAAAAGACATGTAGCCCCTGCACTGGCCACCTGCCCTGGAACACGCCCTACCAACCCCACCCTCAGCCCAAAATGCCCTTCTCTCTTCGCCCCTCCCCACCCAAACGCCCCTGCCTCTGGGTAAGAGACAAGTTCCCAACGCTAAAGGCAGCTTTGAGACCCGGCTCCAGCCTCATGGCCATCACTGCTCACCTCCCTTTGGCAGGCCCTCGGCGTTAGCCAACTGCTCGTGGTCCTCCAAACCCTCCACTGTGTCACCCCTCCTGTCTGGAACCCTGGCCACCCCGCTCTACCTGGTGAATCTGATTTGTCCTTCCAACCCTGCTCATGCCTTCCCCCTCCCCCCATCATGTTCTCCCCAGAGAACCCCGCTCCTGGGCCCTCCTCCAACATGCTTTCTCCAACCCGCACATGCTTTTATCATGGCACATGCCATGCTGCACTTTAATTACCTGTTCTGCACAACTCTGGCTCACCTACAGGCCTGGGGTTACAGACTGTGTCTCCCAACTCCAGTGCCCAGCACGCTGTCTGACCCCCGGTCAGAGCTAACCAGATGCAGAGCAAACACGCAAACACACACACACACACACACACACACACACACACACACACACGCACGCACCCAGCATTTACTAAAATCACTCTATTCAAGCTTCAAGGTCCCAGCCTACCAAGTCCGCCTTGCCCTGGGAACCACGGGGGATTTACGGACCTGGTGCCAGGGGTCAAAGGCCCAAGGCTTCGCATCATTCTGACGTCAGAGGAGCAGAAGTCCCAGCAGAGGACTCAGATCTCTTCCTTCCCATCTTGGGGCCCTTTTCTAGAAAAGTCCCGGGCAATGGTCCCGCACTGTGGCCCCTGGTGCTGTCTCCCCTTCTCTCACCTTGCTCCTTTCCCACTCCTGCCCCCATGGTAAAGCAGGCAGCACTTCAAAGAAAGTCGCCCGTGACCCACATTGAACACAAAGGCAGCCTTCAAAATGCCACAAGGATGTTTGTGAGAAACGCTGAGCCCGAGTCCCTAAACACGGCAAACGGTTTAACTTTCGTGCCACATAAACACCCTGAAATCCAGTTTCTCTCGGTGCTCATTAAATGGGAAGGAAAGCATGAAACAGTGCAGGCCTGCTCTGCTAAGCCTCGCCCCAGCTCTCAAAGAGGGGGGCATTCTTCTGGGCGGTGCAGCAGCCAGCCGTGCGAGACGGGGCTGGAACTATCCGGTGGCCATTAGAAGGAGCTTCCATAGATACCCAGGCCAACAGCCCACACTGCCCAGGTGCCTGGCAACCGCACGTCGGGCACGGCGAGGGCATGCTCACATAATCCTCCCCTGGCCTGCAAGGCCCAACGCCCCACACCAGCCTGGTTCAAGCCAAGGGACCGGGAGATGTTACGGGCCCATTATTTCCCAGCGTTAAAAGGGGCCCCTCAGAGTTCGGGGCTAAGCAGTCAGGCTTCCGGCTGATCACTCAGAGGCCAGGGACACAGACAGTCAGGGCTGGGGCAGGGGGGCTCCCCTTCCACTCACCCCACGGTTCCCAGTCAGAGTCCCTGTGTTTCTAGAGATGAGATCAACAATAAGCTTGGCCGGCTTCTAAGTGTCAACCAGAAACTGCACCCCGACCCAGACTTCTTTGCTTTTGACTAAAGCATGGTAACAGCGTTGACCTGAAGTGCTGATGGCCACTGAGAGACTATATTTATAAATATAGTATTTACATATATATAGTGTTTATATTTACAATATATTATAACATTATTATATAATACATAACATATACTAGTATACTATATATCATATCGGATAACATAATATAGTATACTAGTACATACATATGAATGTATATATAAAATATATCAAGTTGATACATTTTTAAATATACATATTTTATATATGCAATATGATGTCTGATAAACATAGCTCTATCAATTTGATGTGTAAATGTATATCTAACTTGAACCTATCGAGTAAAAATTCATCTGACTTCCCATTTTTACTGATTAATTTTTAAGAGAGAAAAATATTCTTTCAGGACATGGTGTCTCTAGGAGAAAAATAATTTTAAAGGAAGTGAAGATGTTAAAGGGCACCCTCACCATTTCACAGCGAGGCATCGAAGCCCTAAGGGGGGAGGTGACTATGCTCTCAGAGACACCTGTCCTGGGAGAGGTCCTTACAATGTGTGCAGTGGCCCAGTGAGTCCAGGAGACGCTGTCTACCTTAACCTGATCGCAGAAAATCAGAAGGCTCGTAAGCAAGATAAAGGCTCGGAGAAGTCCTGCATGTAGGGAATGTTTATTCAGCAGCTGCTAATTTTATTTATAAATAAACACCTTTGGCCACCGAGCCCTGGTGCTTCCTATATGTCACAGTGCCTTGGGGAAAGAAACGTAGCCCTCAGGGGGAGTGTCCAGTCTTCCACCCAGAATCCAATTCTGCCCAGAGACGCGGTGAACTGGCAGCGGGGGTCAATCTGACCGCACAGGAAAACTCCAGGCCTTGGAACAGGTCACAGCCAAACGTCTTGCTCCCCTCGCCTCCCAAGAGCAGGAACTTTCCAAAGGAGATGCCAATAAAAACACAGGGCCCAGGGTGCAGGAGGTTGGGTGGGGAAATGTCATGCCTTGTTCCCATCTCACAGAGCCTTAGAAGGTTCAGGTAAGTCTCCTGCCAAGGATACTTCAATGGTTGAGAATGACTTAGAAGGCAATCGTCTGCCTAAAATAGACTCTGAGATGAAGCAGCCCTGGGAACTACACCAACATTCTGCAGCAGCGGTTTGCTGACCCACAGGCAGCAGGCCTGGGACTTAGCCACGTTCTGCTCCTGACCGTGGCCCTTGACCAAGACTATAACTGCACACCCACCTCCAAATGGGGAGTCAGCTCCGGCGCCCTCACTCCCTGTGCGAGGTGCTATGAGGCTGGGAGGAGGCACAGACATCAGAGCTCCGGACTCAGCCCTCTCTTTCTGTCTGTCCCCTGCACCGAGCTCCCTGCCAAAGGCAGGAAGTGCTCTTCACCATTTTCACATCCCCAGGAACGAGCTCAGAAATGTCAATTATTACTACTGGTAAAAGGTGGTGGTGGTTTGATAGTTTCATTCAGCTGCCTAGAAATCCCTCACTTCTTTGGGGACGGGTTCCATGAGGGTGTCTCTGTGGGACAGCTGCGCCTTCACACGCAATAGGCTTCCTGGTGATGTTTATTCCACGTCTCTCCCCCAATTAATCTTCAGAGCTTTGTCCCAAGAGCCCAACACCCTTTCAGACTTCAGGTTGTGCAGAACATCTGCAAATGGGTATCTGTTGGGCTGTGTGTGTGTGTGTGTGCGCAAGTGAGCGTGTGTGCGTGTGTGCAAGTGAGCGTGTGTGCGTGTCTGTGTGTGTGTGTGTATCGGGGAGGGGGCAAATCCAAAGTTTTTCCAAGGTCACGCAGCAAATCAGCCTGTGGCAGGTTCTGCCGAGCACGCCACGCTGTCAGGCCCAGTTCACCGCATCTCTCTGGAACATCGCTGTTTGTTTTGGACTCACTCTACACAAAAACTTAAGCACTCAGGGGCACGGGGAGAGGGAACTGCACTTGTTTAAAGATGATCTCTTTTTAACAGCTGATCTTTAATTCATAACGGTCCCATGAACCAGGCAAGCAGGGGACAAGGTGGGGGCCATCCCCCGTTCTTAGAGTTTTTAAACACAAGAGGCTGAACAGGAAGTTAGTTTTCACAAAAGCAAAAGAGAGAAAAACATGCTAATTTATAAGCAATGCTTCATCTCCCTGCCCCCCTTCATTTCAAGTCTAGTTATTGTTGCCAAGTGGTCCGACTGTGACAACTCCTGTGTAGGAGCTGGGGGCAGGAGCTTTGCTACATTATTTGGGGGTGACCATAAAACCATCTTTTGTGCAGTTACAGAGAGAGAGAGAGAGAGAGAGAGAGAGATTCATATACAAGTGGCAACGGACAGCTGGCTGTCCTCTGAAAGAAAAGGAAGTTCTAACAGGCCCCAGAGCCACATGAAGAGACACAAGACAGAACTGACACCAAGAGCTGTCACATGCCTGAGCACATGCTAGGTGCTTTACTAGGTAGGTGGGGAAACCCAGGCTCTCAGAAGTTACTATGATGAATATGCATTTGCTGGCCACTGAGACAACCAGGAACTATGGGTAGATAGCCCAGACACCCTCCTTTGTGTGCAGGAGGACGATGCAAGCATGTGGTGGCCACATGCATCCACGCACTGTTCTCAAGGGCAATCCTGGGTGGGTTCAGCCTGCCCTGCCCTCCTCCTATAGCTGCCAATGGCATGTTTTCTGGTCTGGTTTTTGAGATCTACTTCAACCTGTAGCCACGGAATAGAATAGTTCTTCAGAGCTAATAGCCCACAGGGCACCTGAACTCTTCAATGGTCAAAGTGGAATTTAAGACCAGCCCCCGGCCCGGGAAGCAGGATGCTAGCGTGGCTCCATCTGGGAGTTGTGGCCCATCCTCCTCCCGCCCTGCCTGCTGCTGCTGCTCAGGGGGTCAGAAGACCTGGCTGGGGCCCAGCCCCCACCAGCACTAGTTTCATGTGGGCCAGGTGGTCCTAGGCAAGCTGCTTCCCCTCTTTGCGGACAGGGGCCACAGGGTCCCTTACAGCTGACAGTGTGTGACCTCCCCTCTGAGAGGGTCCCTATGCTCCTAGTGAAGCAGAGGAGAGAGTGGCATGGTGCATGGCCCAGAGCCAAGGGGAGGGTGGCTGGGCCTCCCAGCCACATCTGTCCCCAATCCCAGCTGGACAAGCCTCCATTGAGCTTCTGGGGAAGTCACTACGCTGGTCTACAAGGTCCGGGAGTTGAAGGCCCGGGCATGTCCTCTAACTGGAGCCTGATGACTGAGACAATGAGTGGTCAGAGGGGCTGCCTTCCGGTCAGATGGATGTGAGCTGGTGGGAGACCTGTTTCCCAGGAAAAGAGAGAAGAGGATCCCACTCGTGGTCACGGTCAGCGAAGCTTGGAGTCAAGGCTTCTCATTTTCTACTCTCATGCTCTTCTTCCCAGGGCTTCCCCTTGGGGACCGGAGAGCCAGCCGATGGAGGTGAGATTGTGCCTTGTCCCTTCCCTCTTTCTGACAGGCCCGAAGTGCCCCTGCTCCCAGGGCAGCAGTTGTGAAGAGCTGTAAAGTCTGTAGCCTTACAGGGAGGCGAGGAGAGAAACCGGCCAGGCCAGGTGCCTGTGGCAATTCACGGTAATTCCCGAATCACACACCTGCCTTCCTAAGGCTCTACATCTTCAACTTCCCACCTCAAATCTCAGAGAGCAGCAGAACACCAAAGCAATTTTCTCTGCTGGCCTCAGAGCAGAGGTATGAGCAGGTGAGAATGAGATTAGGGACCCGTTCTCTGTGAAGGTGCGGCAACAGCTATGGGGTCTCTGCTCTTGGAAAAAGAGGGGGGAGTGTCTCACTGTCCAGAGATGTGAGGCCCAGGCTGATGCCTCTGCTGCAGAAATGACACAGGAGGGGCAGGAGGGGGGTGGCTTTTTTCAGAAGGTCTTCTAGAGCCCACCATGGGCAGATCAGCCTGCTATTTCCGAATGAACCACCTCTTTGAAGGGGCCTTTCTCAAACACCCTCGCTCATGTCTGTGGACTTACTTAGCTAACGATCTCACTTGTGCGTTCCAGGACAAGACTGTGTGCCATGGAGATAGATGGAGGCTTCTCCACGAAATTCCTACCTTAAATGTGCCCCCACGTGCACGCCCACGCCCACGCCCACACTCTCATGCACATACACCCTGAAACCACACAGTGGACGCTAGCGTCTGGCAGACAGTCTCACGCATCCCTGGATCAGAAGTGTCAGTGTGTAGATAAAAGCAAAGCAAGATCAGCTCTAAATTCCTGGCACTCAATTACTAGACACTTGGTTTCCTAGACACTTACTTGCATCCTCCAACCATCATCTTCCCAGTCTTATCCCAGATTGTCAACAACTGGGGAAGCTTCTGGAACCCAAGGAGAATTAACAGGGTAGAAAGCTATCTATCTATCTATCTGCCTTCCAACCCCTACATTGATCCATCCAACTCCCTCTTCTCCCAGCCCCTACACTGTTCCATCCAACCTCCCTCTCATCCCAGCCACGTCTCAGGAAAGGGCAGAGAAAAGGGTGAAACATCTGGGATTGTGGAAAGCCTGTGAAGACAAAGCAACGCCGGTTATTTTCTCTGAGCCTTTAGAAACGTATACAAAGGCCCAGAAAAAAGCATGGTATGAATAGTCACCAAAAGGTAATAGCAAGTACAGGCGTGGTATTGGGGCTGGGGGCAAGGAGGAGTGGTTTCTCCAAAGGGGCTCTGACTTCCCTACAGGGTTTAATTTTTTCCAAGGGGACTGTCTTCCTATAATTTGATGTGATTTAATGAAGCTTTTTTCTTTGTTAAAACTGGAAAGTGCCATTTCCAGTTGCTGCTCCAGCTACAGAAGAAAATAAATCCTCTTCCTCCCTCTCCCTCAATTTTTTGTTTTGAAGAAGGAAAAGAAAACTGTTCCCCTCCAATGTTGAATTTGCTGAAGGTCAAATTCTAGTGCCTATAAACTTTGATAATGTCTCCGTAATTTACTATTTTTTTTACAGGCTCTATAGCTTTTAATAGCAAAAGCGAGTAATTTTTCACTGCTCATTTGCGGCTTGGGAAGGGGAAAAAATCTGTCGTGTCTGACGTGTCTGAGCTGAAACACTTCATTTTCCTTTCTAGTCAGTAAGTGAACTAAAAATTACTTCTTGCGATAGATGCATGGGTCTCTAATGAACACACAATGCAAGTGTCTGTGAGCAAGCCTGGAGCAAAAGAGGGTAAAATGGAAACAGCTGCCAGGAGAGTGGTCAACACCATCCGCTCACAGAGGTTTTCTCTACTAAAATGTATCTGTGTTTGCGAAACTGCTGGTCTACAAGGTCAAAGATTTCTTGGGTCATCAACCAATTACAAAGGCAAATTCCTAGCAGCCCAGTCCTTTATATGTGTGAAGACAATTTCAAAGTGGGGAAGACCTTGTACCTTGGAACTACCAAACAGGACATGGGTGGGTGGAGATGAGACCAGGAGAATACATGGCAGCCCTTCCCGCTGAAGAGAAGGGCTTCAAACCTTCCGCTGGCTGACTGGGTGCATGTCAGCACTCACTCAGGCTTTATGTGTGCATTCCTATCCACCAAGAATTGTGCTGGGGGACGGGTGGGTATTGGCACATCATGAAAAGGGTGTGGGCCTTGGACCTCGATATCTGGGTTGCAACCTTAGCTTGGCCTTTGATCAACAATCCAATGAGGCCCTTCATGTTGACAGAGACTACTTAGCATTGACCACATAGGTAGCAGCCATTGTACAAGGCACTAAGTGTGCATGACCTTGGGTGCACCTCACTCTAATTCTCCACTCACTCCTCACCATTCGCCCCATTTTACAGATGAGGAAGCTGAGGCTCTGAGCAGTTACACAGAGACCAGTCCAAGGTACTAGCCGGTAAGTGGACCATGGCACCATGACAGAACCCTTCACCTCTCTAGGCTTCTTATTCTGCTCCTCACTTGGTTTTGAGGTTCCCAAGCCAACACAAACCCAAGGCGTTATAAAAACAGCCCAGTGTTACCCAGAGAGGGGAATGTCCCTTCCTCGAGCCACGAGCCCTGGGAGGGGAGGTCCAGGAGAACCCTGCCCTTCAATGACATTAAATCAGAGCAGGTCACAGACAGCTGCCCCGGACTCCACAGATCCATTCCTCACCTCCACACATCCCCCTGGGGAATCCGCATGGAGCTTCTGCTATGAACAGTTTCAGCAGAAGTCCCCGCTTCCCGCGAGGCGTGGGTCTTATGAGGGTGGGGGGTGGGAGGAGAAACCTGCTCCACACGCCCACGGGCGGGCTTCCTGCCAAAATCTGCCTCACACTGTCTTCTTGTTCATTTTGCCTCACGGATGATTTTTAAAGCTTTTTAATTGTCCTTAATAAATTACCTCCATGTGTACGGTTGTTACAATAGTTTCATTAATTTTTCTCAGTGCATCTAAGCTGTTTATCACAGAAGTGTTAATAGAAAAGAAAACCGCGTCGGTCAAGCTCTTTCTCACAACACTCTGGGCTCGGACAAGTGTTGATGGAATTGCTTTCCCACACCACAAACACTTAGGGGCGTATTTATTTTGTCCCAGCCAATCGTCTTTCCACCAGGCCAGAAAGAGTGTGCCCGCACAGCGCCCTGGAGCCGCCCACCGTGGGCCGGCACACAGGCCTGCCTCGTATCGGGTAACGTGTAACTCCATCTCCACGCTCCCTCGGCTGCCTTCTAAACTGAGAGTCTCCAGTGCTCAGGACTCACCCACACCAACGAGGAGGGAAATGTCAGTGATATTTCGGATGATGTGCTTCTTGCCATTTGAGGCTTTTGACCAGAAGTAAATTACCGAAGGGTGAGGAGGGTGGGGGCAAAAGGAACATTCTGGAAGCCAAGCTTGTAGTTCCAGAACAAGTGGCAGAGAAGGCAGGCTCCCGGGTCCAGCAATCGACAGGGGACTGGTTGGCCTCCCTGGAGCTGGAGGAAAAGGGTAAAGGGGCTGCGGGAAGCGCGTCTGTAAAGCCTGAGCCTGCCAATATCATCGCACGTACTTACCATCTGACCACGAGCTTGACTGGACAGCTGGGTCAGCTGGGCCTGTAGGAGCCCCGGGCACAGACAAAACACAGACCAGGCCCTCCACAACAGGGCCACTCTGTCCAGGCATAACCCTTCCAGAGCAAGGAGCTTTAAATTTTAAAACTTAAACTGTCGCAGCTGGCTTCAGAGTTGTTAAGGATGACGATCGATCTGCTTGGAGCAAATGGATGTTTTTGATTCAGCACTTATGGGTCAACCTGGCACCAAAGCATGTGTGAGTGCAATGATATAATAAAGTCCAAACTGCCTGACCCTGTCACAGCCGGACCCTAGCTCTTCTTCCCAAAAGACTCATTTCTTGCCACACAGGATTCTTTGGATTTTCCCTAACACATTTTTACCCAAGTGGGTTTTCTTTGCCAGAAAAGTTCTTTCCAGCATCATCTTTCTATCGAACTCTTATTCATCCTTCAGAGCCCATACTATTTGTCCCCAGATGGAGCCATTCAGAATCAGTGATGCTCTGCTCCTACAGCATATGTGTAAGTCTCTTTTATAGCCCAGTGAGCACTAAAAGAATATTCCCTGAGTTGGGTGGATGGTCAACTTTTCTCTAACTGCTGTTCCTCAAATCCTGAAAGGGGGACCCCCCCACAAAATGAAGGCACCTCTGCTGGGGCCTAAAAGGCTCACCTCCAGGGGAAATGCCCTATTCTATGCACTTGGCACCTCTGACATTGGGACTGGATGACAGAGAGCTCCAAACGGACAGGAGCAGACATCTCACTCTCCTTGTGGCAGGTCCTTTCCAAACTCTAGACAGTCCCCCGCCCACCTCTCCAACCCCATCTCCCACCTCTCACTCCCTTGCTCACTGTCCTCCACTCCAACATCCTTCCTTCTGTTCCCTGAACTCACAAAGCTCATCTTTGCCTTGGACACTGCATGGACCAAGCCATCTGCCTGGAACCCCATCTTAGGACAGTCTCATGGCCTCAGAGAGGCCTCTCTGCCTGCTCAGCCTAAATGAACACCTCACCCCTCCTCCCCTCTCCCCAGTCCCTCTCCAACCTGACACTCTGGTCTATTTTCTCTTTGCTCTCATCAATATCTGTACATAGCTGTTCATGTACTTGTTTTCTCATCTCCAGTCTGACTCTCCATTAGATTACGAACTTCATGAGAGCAAAGAGGCTGCTGTCTCGTTCACATCTACATCCCGCATGCCCAGGACAGTGCCTGGCACAGGTAGGTACTCTTAAATATTTGTCTCCTGAATGAGTGAAACGCATCTCGTTGCAGAACAAAGTCTGCTCTCCTCAGCCCAAGAGAAAGGCTCCATATTCTGGAATATGGCCTGGTTCTGCTGCAAGAAGTCCAGAAGCACAGAGGGCTGAGGAATACTCTGGAAATTGGGAGACACCTCGGGACACTGGTAAACAGGCAGCACGAACAAAAACTAGTTGCACGTTAATATATGCTGCCTCCTCCTTAAACAGCTTATGAACACTGTAATTTTCTTCACTAAAATACTGTGTAACAGAACCAACTCCCCTAATTACAGATGGGTGGATGGTCAACTTTTCTCTAACTGCTGTTCCTCAAATCCTGAAAGGGGGACCTCCGCCCCCCCGCAAATGAAGGCACCTCTGCTGGGGCCTAAAAGGCTCACCTCCAGGGGAAATGCCCTATTCTATGCACTTGGCACCTCTGACATTGGGACTGGATGACAGAGAGCTCCAAACGGACAGGAGCAGACATCTCACTCTCCTTGTAGCAGGTCCTTTCCAAACTCTAGATAGTCCCCCGCCCACCTCTCCAACCCCATCTCCCACCTCTCACTCCCTTGCTCACTGTCCTCCACTCCAACATCCTTCCTTCTGTTCCCTGAACTCACAAAGCTCATCTTTGCCTTGGACACTGCATGGACCAAGCCATCTGCCTGGAACCCCATCTTAGGACAGTCTCATGGCCTCAGAGAGGCCTCTCTGCCTGCTCAGCCTAAATGAACACCTCACCCCTCCTCCCCTCTCCCCAGTCCCTCTCCAACCTGACACTCTGGTCTATTTTCTCTTTGCTCTCATCAATATCTGTACATAGCTGTTCATGTACTTGTTTTCTCATCTCCAGTCTGACTCTCCATTAGATTACGAACTTCATGAGAGCAAAGAGGCTGCTGTCTCGTTCACATCTACATCCCGCATGCCCAGGACAGTGCCTGGCACAGGTAGGTACTCTTAAATATTTGTCTCCTGAATGAGTGAAACGCATCTCGTTGCAGAACAAAGTCTGCTCTCCTCAGCCCAAGAGAAAGGCTCCATATTCTGGAATATGGCCTGGTTCTGCTGCAAGAAGTCCAGAAGCACAGAGGGCTGAGGAATACTCTGGAAATTGGGAGACACTTCGGGACACTGGTAAACAGGCAGCACGAACAAAAACTAGTTGCACGTTAATATATGCTGCCTCCTCCTTAAACAGCTTATGAACACTGTAATTTTCTTCACTAAAATACTGTGTAACAGAACCAACTCCCCTAATTACAGACGTGTGTATGCATTAGAATCTTTATGCAATTAAACCTACTTAAAAGAATAAATGATTAAATGCCCCCCTTGCCCTATCACTAACCCATCCCTCCCCCAACCACCACCACCCCAAAACAAACAAAAAAACAACAAAACAATGAAAAATAAGAAAGATGCTGAGAAAGGTAGGTTGAGCGGTAGACAGACAGAAATCCCAGGAAATTGAAATTCAGGCTGACACAGAACTTTGTAGCTACAGGGGGGAGAGTCAACTTTCAACTTCAAACCCAGCAGCTGACAGCTCAGCAGCTGACTGCAATGTCAAATTAAAGGCTTGGATGTAGCGTACAAAATGTCTTATTTCAAGAGCAAATGTCTCCCCGCGTACGATTCATCTCCAGACAATAACACACGGTTTGGTGAGCGCCAACCGGCAGAGGCTTTGCTGGGATCATCTCTTAGAATTTTCACAAATGCATTCCTGGCCTGGGGATGTTTACCAGGAAGCCGGTGGCACTCCTCGGGAGCCGGGCAGGGTTCGCTGGTAAATCTCTCTCCAGGACACTGGCTGTGCATCTCGGGGTAAACATCCATCCTGGAATTTCTATGAAAAGGGCCCAGAAGTGAGCTACTCGCCCGATGCTAACACCCCACTTTTTAAAAATTCAGCCTCGTGGGGAGAAAAAGGGGCCTGCCGAGAGTTGAAACGGATCCTCCTGTTTCAAGTACTGAAAGGGCCCTGAGCACAAAGCCGTGTTATCTGAACCCCTGAAAAGCCGGTGCTTGAAAAGGAGATCGGCAGGGAGGTTTAATTACAGCCACGGAGGGGACGCGGCCCTGCGGGGCCTTCTCATCACTCTACATGTGCCTTGAAGAGCCATCTTTTCTGCCTGTGCCACGTTCAATGCCAGGCTACGCAGATGTGGTATCTGGAGGGCAAGCCAGCACTCGAGGTCTTTGGACAACCAGAACCATCTTCCTGCTCTTCTGGGGACCAGAGTTCTCAGCACAGAAGCAGGGTGGCCTAGCGGAAAGGTCCGGGCCATCTCCAGGTGCGCCTGCCCGTGCTGAGCCTCAGCTGGTGAGCGCAGAATCGGCAGCCTAGGCTGCTGATGGTTCCTGGAGAAGCCCCTGAGCTACAGCTATGAGTATCAGGGAGAGAATGCCTGGCCAGGTCACGAATCCTGGAGGATCACTCGGGCCCCTCAAGTCCCCTCTACAAAGTAGAGAGGTTTGGAGGAAGGAGAGGGGCAGGAGGAGTCAGCCAGCACTCAGGTTCTCCCTGGCTCTGCACCCTGCCCACTGGCCCCCTCCCCATGGTTAAGCGGAAGGCAGATGCAGTTCCTGGGGCGTCCACTAGGGCGCCGCTGGATTCATGGGAGAGACTCATCTGCAGTTTTTCCGAGAGGAAGAGCCATCTTTTCTGCCTGTGCCACGAAAAGTGACAATGCCAGGGTGTTATTCTGGGCCCTCACCACTCATTATCCCATTTGGCTTCTGAGCAAACTGAGGCTCAGAGAGATGAAGTGATTTGCCCAAGGACACACAGCTAATGAGCAACTGTCCAGCCCTGGACACCAAGTGAGACAAACACCACAAAGACAGAGCAGCCTAATTCAGAGGGCGGAGAGGAGACATGAGTTTAAGTGTCCGCTCAGCCCTTAACTTGCCCTTTGACCTTAGATACCCTCCTGGCCCCAAATTCTCTCCTCTGCACAACAGAGGGTTGGCCCTTCCAACATGGTCTGTGGATCCACGAGTCGCTGAGTTCCAGGGCTCCATCTACAGGCCCTCTCCTCAGGCCTTCGGGGTGGGAGTAGGGTGGGCGACGAGGAGAGGCGGTCCCTGCCGGAGCCAAGTGTGCCCAGCGCAGCTGCCAGGAAGGCTCCTTAGTCAGCACCAACAGCTGCTGCCACAGAACACATGGCACCAACGGGGACGCACCCAAGGCTCTGCTGAACCTTGGGGGCGGCTGGAGCGCAGGAGCAGCCTAGGGAAGGCAGGGTTCCAGGACCTCCATGGGCTCTGCGTGGGCTCCCCTCCTCTATGGCTCAAGCCAAAACA
>NW_005364711.1:514955-564915 GCF_000412655.1 Myotis brandtii
ACACACGCGTCCCTCAGCACCGGCTATGAGCCCGGCTGGACTCTCTAGTCAGGAGTGGGCCCTGGAATCTCTATCGGGTGGACGGAGAGGTCGCCGGAGGTAGCGAACTGTCTCCAGGGCCCTGAAACCCCAGCCACCACGTGCTGCCTCCCAGGGCTGGGAAGGAGCCGGTCAGGTGAGATGGTTTCAAAGCCTCGCTTCACTGCCTTTCCTCACCCCCTCAACTTTTGACAAGAGCAATTTCAGTAAGCATTCTCCAATGCTCTCCTGTCCTCGGAAGAGTCGGAGCATCAAATTTCCGGCACTGTCTGCCAGAGATATCCCAGGCCTCGTGAATGCTGGCAGAGATGCCAGTCTATATACCTGTCAGGAAGGAGGAAAGAAAGGGGACTAGTCCCTCCCCCCCACCCGAGCTGCCCTCCTCACCAACCCCCTCACCCCACGCTCTGGGCCCTCCAGGGTCTTTTCAACATTCTCTCTCACTTTTCATCAAACCTCATCTCAGGCACCAGAACCTGGACTGCGGGCTGTTTCCCACAAGAACGACCTCACTGAGGAGAGGCCACGGAGAACAAAACACCCGATTCTTCCAGGGAGCGGGGCAGCGGCTAACTGGACAGGCCCCGGAAAATCCTACAGAAACCAATGAGCCCCATGCAATTTAAGGAAAGTAAATCCCCAAACAAAACCTCTCCAAGTTCTGAATCTTCCAGCAATTCCCCTTTAGGGAAATGCAGTTATTCATGCTTGAAAGCCCAGAAGGTTCATCAAAACTGGTGGTGCTGATGTGCAAGACCGTGAATGTGGCTGCAGCCCACGTTCAAAAGCGGAGACCAGGGGCCACTCCGGGAACAGAGGGAACGGATGCCTCGCTCGGGTCCCTCTGCCCTGGTGTCCTCTCCTGAAGCCACCAAGCTGTTCGCAACAGTGAAATAGTAATAAAGGTCAGGCATCCCCCTTCCCCCAGACAGACAACTATAGAACTAATGGCCACTGCTGCTGTGGACCTACTGTGGGCCAGGTAACCTGCTAAGCACTTCTCATATCCCAATGAGCCAACATCATGCCTCTGATGAAGCTGAAATTACATGAACAAGTTTAAATACCATAAAAAGAAAGAAGAGAGAAAAGAAAAATAATAATCAGGCTAGAGAGGAAGGGAAAAACAGAGCAGCCCAGATGGGACATGCCTCTGGGCGTCACGCAGGGACTTCAGTCTTACAAGAGGCCCCTTTACTGAGAAAGTCACAGATGCGCAAAATTGAATCCTAGGGCTGAAACTCAAACCCAGCTCCATCTGCCTGCAGGTCTGTCTGCATGCTCGTGCCACCTTTACACCCTCAACAAAGCTCCTTCCCTGCAGTTAGGACCAGCGCAGGCTGCAGGGGCAGGGGGTGTGCAGGGTGCGGAGGCACTTCCCAAGGACGGTTTGCACACCTTGCATGCCCAGTCTAGAAGAGGCCAGGGGGGAGGCCAGACTTCACTGACACTCAAGAGCCTCAGGGCCGAAAACTAGTGCCAAATGTCTTACGGGGGATCAGCCTTGGGCCTTGGAGGGGTGGGCGGCTCTCTTTAGTGCAGACCATTGGGTGAGAAGCTCATGCTGAGCACCCATCCTCTCTGGGTGCCCTCCCCCCTCACCCTGGCCAGCCAGCTTGTGCACATAAATCACCAGGACCAGGCGAGGGTTTGGGTGGTTCTGCAAAACAAAATACAGAGATTCCATCCTCCCATTAGTGGATGGCCAGCGTCACTGCCTCCTACAAAGGGCTGCGCTGCCTGAGGACGGAGCCTGCACCCTTTCTTCAGGGCTGTGAGCTCCCCGCAGCCCTGGCAGGACAGCAGGGGGCAGTGTTGTCAGGAGCAAGCTGGCCTGAAGCCCAGCCCCTAGCCCAGATGGCCCCTGACCTGAACCTGATATGAGCCCTGGGCACCTCCCTGGGCTCTGCTTCCTCAGAATTAAAGGGACATGGTCCACGCCGGCACCAGCACCCAAATACCAGAAACACCAATTCTCTAGGTAACTCTGCAGCCCCTCCCCTGCAGAGCCTGCGCCCCCTGGGCAGCTGGGAAATCACGTCCACACCCAAGGAGAGAGGCCCATAAATGAACAAACACATACTGAGATTCAGTACACAAAGTGTGTGCGCCTGCACAGGCTGCCATTCATTAAAGGCCTGTGGCAACCGTCCAAATTATAAATAGACCAGCTCATTTTTAAGATGACCAGCTCTTCAGCAAAGTTCTCTGGCCCTTGGCGGGGGTGTGAGTCCTGCCTCCTCTTAACCTCTTTGAGCTGAATGCTCGACAGAGCCCAGCTCTGGCCCAGCCAAGCCAGCAAAGCACAGCGCATAACACACCTCGGCTAGGACTGCCTGATAAACGGATCTGATTGATGCTGAGCCCAGAGGTACAGGGTCCAGAGAGGTCTCTCAAGTCCCAGGAATGACAAACACAAAGCTATTTAAAAGAGAATGAGGGGCACAGCTTCTCACGCCCCAGCGAGCGCTCGGCGGCGGGACCCAGCTGGCTCTTGGGCTCACTCCTCAGACCTCCATTAGCGCACGGTGTACCCATCGCCGCCTCTTCAGCTCACAGTTCAGAACAAGCCCTGCCTCCCCACCTTCCAAGCGCAGCTCAACCCGCCTTGCATGGCGTAAGCTGAAAACACCCAGAGGTGGCCTGAGGTTGAAATAACACCTAACCCTGGGGAGACCAGACAGTGCTGGTGGCTCACCCTACCACAGCCATGACCAAGGTGGTCCTAGTGGTATCGACTCTTAGCCAGAACAGACCCACCTCATCCCACGTATCACAGGCACTGGTTTACCATGTGGCTCTACTGACAGGAGACAGCATACACACCTTCATTCGTTTATCTTCATTCAACCACATTTAGGGTATCAATAATATAGGAGCAGCATTTGTATTCGGGGAACCTGGGATGCTAGGACCCCTTTACTTGCAAGGTTATTATTATCTGGAAGAGGTTCTTCCCCAGAACCCAGCTCTGCACCCTGACGTTGGACTTCCCGCCTCAGAACTGGGGACACCAGTGTCTGTGGTTGAAGCCCAGACTATGGTGTTTCATGATGGCAGCCCACGCTGCTGACCAAGACAGTTTTAAACCTCCAATTGCTCCTCAAACACTGACCCAGACTTTGTGCCAGAAATTTATTCACTCCTCAGATTCTTAGGAAATGCCCAAGTCTGGGCCTCCCCCGCTGCCTTGAGCTCCTTCAGGACAAAGTCCACCTCTCTCCCCGGGGCCCAGCACTGGACACGCAACAGCCACCCCTCAATTTACGAATGAACGTCACCTCGGGGTAGGTCTTGTGGTTCTGATGAGGAAGGCTGGGGTCAGCCCGACTCTCTCCTCCGAAACACCCAACCTCTACCATCAGCCACGGAGGCGCTTCTGCAGGGCCCTCCCACAGCCTCTGGGTCAGGCCAGCCATAGTTGGACTAGAAAATCCCATGATCCACGTTGAATGCAAATCCTCCCACAGGTCGACACACACCTCTCAGCCTCCACTCTGTGGGATCCCACAAATCACCCAGGCTGGTCAGAGGTGGCCGAGGAACCACCAGGACAGAGGACGGGGCCTCCTGTTGGGCATCAGGAAACTGACACCTAATGTCAACTCCTGACACTGACAACTAATGGACACCCGGTGTCCACCCCCACAAGTCTCGACTCAACCGCACAGACATGCAGCTCACTTCTCTCAATGGAAAAGCTCAAGTCCCCAGGCCCCAGGTTGGGACAGACTGGGCCTCCCACCGCCTTCCCTGCTCCTCTGATTACACCCCTCACCTCGACCCATTTCTATTTCCCCCCATAAAATATTCTCATTTCTAATTCCTCAGGGGGAGTATTTTGCTTTCTTAACTGAACTGTGGCTTCTAAAATAGTCCTGACCTTCCTGCTCCCCACCCCCATCACCAGGCCACAGAAATTAAATTGATTCCCACTATCAGTGTTCTGCATCTCAGCGACTGGGCCAGCCACCAGAGAAGTCAGCTCTCTGCGCCATGCCACGGACAGGAACCCTGTTGCTAAATGCAGCCCCCCAGGCTCAGGAAGGAGGTGATGGAGGAAGAGGGGTAACCGAGGGCCCAGGTAACAATTTATGGGCCCCTTGTCACTGTGGTCTTATCTCTGCGGCCAGCCCTTTCTGAGAAATGGTGCCCGTTACTGAACTCCCCGGGGGGCTGGCCTCCAGGGACCAGCCGTTTGGGACAGGTGGCCCAGCCAGGGAGCGGAAAGATCCTGCCCTTGGCCAAACCCTCCTCTCCTCGGTACAGGCATGTCACCACCCAGCGTCCCAGCTCAAACCGCCTCCAGGGGGGCAGGAGCAGGGGAGGGAGAGGCCATGGTTGCCCTTGGCCAAACCCTCCTCTCCTCCGCATGGGGCATGGGCATGTCACCACCCAGCGTCCCAGCTCAAACTGTCTCCAGGGGGGCAGGAGCAGGGGAGGGAGAGGCCATGGGAGGGAGAAGCCCCTCTATGGCCACCAGTCCAGATGAGGCCTCTCTCCCTCTCCGAGAACTCACTGCACTTTCCCCAAAAAGCACCTCTGACAATGTGTGTGTGTGTGTGTGTGTGTGCGCGTGCGCACGCGCACGCATGCTTAATGTGCATGCATGTTTAATGTCAGACTCCCCCGCTAGATTAGTTCCCACCAGGGCAAGACCATGACTGCCTTCTTCCCCACAGTATCAAACACTCAATAAATATTTATTGACTGAAGAAGTAGAAAAAAGAAACACTTTACCAGAGGCGACTAGAGAACGGATTCTAACTTATTTTTGGTTGGGCCTCTTGGGGAATCATTTTGGTTCACACTACAACTCAGAAAATAAACTTTAGGAACTTATAGGGTTCTTGTTTTTCCCTTTCCTGGTACCTCTCGTTTTTGACTAGGTAACACACCAGAAAAATGGATCCCTGCCCCACACAGAAGAGACGCAGAGCCCAGGGCAAAATGTCAAAGCTTCGCTGCAGTGAGCACTGGAAGTCTACCCAGCAACCCACGTCCCACATAGAAGAGACACAGAGCCCAGGGCAAAATGTCAAAGCTTCGTCGCTGCAGTGAGCACTGGAAGTCTACCCAGCAACCCATGAAAACACCCTTTCCTTCCTCACCTGGTCCCTTCTCCTCTCCCATTCCTTGTCCAATTTGGTTGCTGCGCCATGGTGGCCAGGAACTCCTACGCTGAGCTCCTCCTTGAGCTGGAATTCGAATTGTGGCAGGACCCAAGTTCATTATTGGCACCTAACGGGGTTGGCTCCAGTCATCTTTCTGATGACTCAAGAGCAAAAGCCAAGAGGCTTCATTTAGTTATTTCTACCTCACTTGGTTCCAAAGGCGACTGGAGGTGTCTTACCAAAATACCTACAGAGTGATAAAGGCAGACACAGAAATGAGTGAGGATGGGAAAGAAAATAAATCTAAAAGTAAAGTGACTGCCCAAAACATACATCATATTTGATAAAGGCATTCCGCAGGCATGAGACCTGGAAGCCTCCTTTCCCAAATTCCAACCTCTACGGGAAGATGGGAAATATTTCCGCTGATATCCAGCAGACACCGTACCCACCCCGGGAGCGTCTGGGCCCAGCCTTGGGGATTCATCAGCAATGCGCACGCCAGGCTCCAGGCTGCAAGTGTCTCTGATGTCCTTGAAGCCCGTGTCAAACGCTCTCGGCTGGGGAGGCGCATTGCTGGAGTCAACCCAGGAGAAGGGACGGGAAGGAGAGGGGAACGTTTTCTGCTAAAGCCTGGGCATGTCAGCACTCGTCTCCCCTGCGGAATAAACCCTCTCTGACCTTGGGTAGGACTCGATGCTCTCCCGGGTCCTTCCGATCCTGAAACGTTTATGATTTTATGACTCACGGTTGTCATAGTCAGAGGAGTGGTTTTATTGGGACACCAGGGCAATCGGTAATCTTTCACTTCCACATGCAAGCCTGGGCTTGGCCTTCCATTTCTGCATGTTCTCACCCCTCTGCCTCCGGGGGAGGATGGGCTGCCCGCACCCAGGGGCTCCTCTGTCCCAGTCTCTTGAATCTTCCCACTTCCATTCAACGCCTGCCGAGGCCACCTCAGCAGAGCGGGGCCTACGCCGGATCTGTCCCTGCGGCCCCCAGAAGGTCGCCCATTTTCTTTGTCCTCACTTCTCAGAGAACCCAATCCCCGGAACACAATCACAACAGTGTTTCCCAGAAAATCTGAACACACACATTCTTCCTTCTTCAGTGATCTGTTATGTTCCCAGTTCTTGTCATAACAGGAAATACTTGCTGACGGCATATTCCGTGCCACACACTGCACTGAGCCCCTTTCATGAAGTCTCTCATTCAGTTCTCACTACATCCCAGGAAGTTAGTCATTATTATCCTTCCCATCTTACAGATCAGCCTACTGAGACTCAGTGAGGTCAAGTTACTTGCTCAAGGCCACGGCAGGATTCCATCCCAGGTTACCTCGTTCCAAAGCTCTTAACCACTACCCTGTATAGTCATACCTGCTTCCAACATCCACGAGGAACTCCCCACCCCCTTTGTTTACAGGTTTTTCAGACATGCATTCATTCCAAGAGCTAGGACCCCAGTTGCAGGACTGAGGGGCAGGGAAACAGATCAGATAAAGACAGAGGGAGTGCTTGGGGGCCACTGGATTTCCCGGTCCCGCAGACCTAGGCGCTAATCCTCATCCCAGGCCCCACGCCTCTCAGAGTTCCCGCTTTCCATGTGTGTGGTCGAGCTAATAATCCCCAACTCTCCTCAAGGCACAAGCTGGCTATCATGTGAGTGTGGCGATTCCTGCACAGGTAAACGATTTTCCAGGAGGGATGAACGTACCCCATAGGTTTTGGCCAACTCCGCACAAAACACGAATCCACCCTCAGTGCTATCTGTAGAGCAATGACTCCGTCACCCCAGACATTGGGGCATTCCAAAGGAGCCAGATGCCTTTCGCGCCCTCCGGCTGGGGCGGCCCCTTTAACAGGTGGAAACGATTTTCTAATAAGTGATGGGTGTGCTGTACTGACTGTAAGTGCAAGAACAGCCCAGGGGAGAAAGAGCGTAGATTAGAGGGCCACGAAAAAGAAATCACACCTTGGTATCAAGGGCAGATCGCCTTTGGTGGCCCCAGCTGGTCATCCAGTGTCTACAGAGGACATTTAATAACACTGACCTGCCATTTATCTGCCTAAAATCTCTCAAAGGCTTTCCATGGTGCTTAGAACAAAATGCAAACTTCTTCCACGGCGCACAGGGCTCTGAGTCACCAAATGCCACGTCTCCTACGCTCCAGGATCCATCACACCTGCTTTCCTTCTAATTCTTGAGTCACCAAGTTAAGCCCTGTCACGGGGCCTTTGCACTGCTGGTTCCCTCTGCTGGGATGGTCACCCCCACATCTGCACACATCTGGCCCCTTCTTTCATTCTGGCATAACTCCACAGACATCTGAGAGAAGCCTTCCCTGACCACCCAATCAAAAGTAGCCCCAAGCACTCCCTCTTTCATTATCTGATAATATTTTCTTCATAGCCAAGGGCACAACTGGATATATTTGCTGTTTATTTGCTTGCCATCCAAATGCCTTCCCCTCAACCTTCCACTGAAATGTATGCTCTGAGAAAATAGAACCTTGTCCATCCTCTATCCCCCAGGACCTAACACAGTGCTGGCATACGGTAGACACTCGGTAAAAATGTAGTGGGAGAGGAGGAGGAGGCATGACAACAGCACAAGCAAAGAACAAGAAGTCAAAGGGAGCCGGGCACGTGCAGAAGACAAGCCCCCTGGGGCCGATCAACTCTGAAGGCAGATGCAGGGGAGTCGTCGCAGTTAAGACTTCCCGGGAAGGGTTCCCATTGGGGAAGACCGTGAGGCGGGGCTGCGGTGACGGGGTGCACTGAAAAGATCTCTGTGTACTCAAACTGGGGGACCTGGTTGCAAACACACTATGTGAGTTTTGTCCCTCCTGTGTGAGTATAAACAGCAGAAATCTATTCTCTCAGTTCTGGAGTCCAGGTTGTCAGCAGGGCTGGTTCCTCCCGAAGGCTCTGAGAAAGACTCTGTTCCACTTCTCTCTCTCAGCTTCTGGGAGCTCCCAGAAATCCCTGGTGTTCCTTGGCTTGTGAGTGCACCCCTCCAATCTCTGACCTACATGGCGTTCTCCCCGTGCGGAGACTTTGTGTCTAAATCCCTCTCTTCTTATAAGGACACCAGTCACTGCATTAGGGCCCACTCTAGCCCAGTATGGCCTCATATTAGCTAATTATATCTACAAAGACCCTATTTCCAAATAAGGTTGCATTCTGAGGTTCTGGTGGACACCCTGGAGGGAGGTGGCAGGATGGCCACAATGCCTGTCACATGGGAAGCCCTGGCTTGGGAGGACTGCAGATTTGCTGAGGCAGGAGCAGGAAGCCACGGCTAGTTGGGGAGCGAAGGGCTATCCCGTGCACCCAGGGGTTAAGGAAAATGGGTGCAGGACAGATCAAGCAGGAAGGAGCCGTGGCACTGGGAAGCAGAGTGAGTCAGTCTGGCTGGGACGGGGACAGCCGGCAGGAGAGATGAGGGGTGAACCAGAAGCAGCTTAGCAGATAAACATCGGTTTCAAGGAATGAGTCAAGAAGAGCTGTCAGGAACACCACTGTTCTCCTAGACAGGAATTCAGAGCGGCAGACAGATTGGAGTGGGTGAGGTCAGTGTGCGGAGGGTGGGGCACACGATGGGACCGGAAGGTTCAAATGGAAGTGCCTCGCAGAGGGGTAGGGGCAGAGGTGGGTAGAAACTGGAGGGTGAGGGATGGTGCTGCACACAGCCAGCAGGGCTGAGGAGGTGCATTTCTAGAGAGGGGTCAAGGGCAAGGACAAGGACAAGGACAAGGTCCGGCGTGCATCTCATCCCAAGGACAGGCTGCCTGGTTCCAGCCTAGAAGGACTAGCCCCGTCAATGACTGGATGTGACTGCCTCCACCTGAACCCAACTCTTATGCTGGGAACAACTAGAAGGCGGCATATGGCAGAAACCCGAGAAGGGCTTTCCCCTGGGGAACAGAGCCTCTGAGGCAGGAGGTGCCAACTGTCCCTCATCCCCACCCCCACCCCGGGGCCCCACGCACCCTCTGTCATAGACGAGGAAACCAAGATCCCTTCAGACACTGAAACCGTGGTTCTCATCCACCAGAGCCACATTAAGTGCCTGGTAATTCACTAATTCAATTAAGAAAGCTCAATGTTTTTTAAAAGCTTAATATTTAATGGAAGGGTTATGAAGTGCGACACAACTCAGGTGATTAATAGTTACAATTAAAGGCTGAACGTGTTGAGAGGAGAAAGGCACAGCTCCGTGGAAGCACGTGGCGCTGAGAGGTACAGCACGTCACACGCAGGGGCTGAGGAAGCCTTGGCTCCATAGTGCACACCCAGCCCTGGACCCGCAGAGCCTGTGCTCCAGGGACAGCCCTGAGTGCAAAATCGCCTGGCACACCTGCCCGGGGCAGCTGGGCACTACCTGGAGCACCAAGAGGGTCTCTTCCAGCTTGTGTGCTGCAGACTCAGCACATGGCCCACTATGGCCTGTAGGCCATCCCCCTGCATTGCAATCGAGTCTTCGGGGGGCAGGAAGGGCAGAGGAGTGCAGTCGGTCAGACAGGGAGAGGGAAGGCTGAGCTCTGATAAGCAGTCCAGAGGCAGCAGGGAGCCATTCTGGCATCTGAGCCTCCGCATGTCAGAGAGATCCTCGCTCCCAGACCACAGGTGCCTGTGGCCACCAGTCACCAGGTGGAGGGTTCATGAAAGGTCAGGCCACACTGCAACGCCATGCTGCAACACACCTGGCCTTGAGGCCTGCAAGCCTGGCCTCTTGCCCCGGTGGCTGCCCCTACCAGTCCATTCAAAGGAAGATGTGACACCCACAATGCAGCGCTCTGGGCTGGCTCCAGCTGTGCGCCACCTCACACCGGGCCAGGTGCCAGCTCCGCCCCACATCGCTGCTGCCGAACCTGCATTGTAACATGGCCACCTCCAGTCACAGGCCTCTGATTTCTTCACCCAGAGCGCCTGCCTCTGAGCATCAGGAGGAAAGAAAGGACTGGTCCCTCAGTGCAGCCTGGGCTCCCAGGCTGTGTCTGTGCCACTCACAGAAAGGTCAGGCCTTGAGGGATCAAGTCTTCAAGAAAGGAGGGCCACAAGGAAGAAATGGGGAGGAGACACCAAGCCAATGAGGAAGAAATAATTGGTTGTTATGCCTTAGTATGAAGTCACCTCCCCCTCTGAGCTGACGGGAGGTCACACCCCCTCTGGGGCACCTGCCTTGTGCCCACTGGGGACAACCTGTAGGTGAGAAACGGAAGCCCTGCAGCTGCAAGGTGCCCAGTCAGGGTTGAGGCCCAGTGCAAAGCAGGGTGGGAAAGTGTGCATCTGCCTGCAGCTCATATGCTCACAGACTTCAATCTCTTGACCTTCCGTTGACTAGGAGTGGTCAGTTAACGCTATAGTGTCGGGAGTCAATTCTGATGGGTTAGGGGGCAAAGCCTCCACCCTCCAGTTGGAACTTTCCATGAAGGCAGTAGGTAACGGGCATGCTAAAATGCCCCCAGGACGACTTGAGAAATTAACATTTACTAAGTATGTACTAAGAGCTGGGACAGGGATTCTGTATAAATCTTCTAAGTCTGATGACCGCCATTGGAAATGGGGGCTTGCTACCTCACTTTTCAAAGGGAAGCAACTGAGCTCAGAGGAGTCAAGTAACTTGCCCAAGGTCCCACAGCTCACAAGTGCTGGCTCTAAACCAAGGTCGGTTGACCTCAGACTGTGAGTTCCAACAGGGGTGAGGTGTGGAATGAAGGTAACCAGGCCTAGGACAGCCCCATACACACACAGGCTTCATGGCAGCACTGCTACTGGGCATCCAGCTTAGCTTCCAGCAGGAGAGGGGACTGCTACTGGGTACTGTCTGCTGCTGAATGGGATTCGGTCATGGGAGCCCTGCGTCTCTAACAGTGGAACACAGAGCATGGTTTACAGTGAAAGGCTTTACACATAAAGGTGGAGCAAATGGAGTTTCCATCTGTTTGTGGTTCTCGGAGGAGCCTTCTCCATGCCCCCAAGATGACAACCAGGGATAAATCCAGACCCTCCAAACAGCCACAGCCCCTTCACCTCTGCTAAGATGACAACCAGGGATAAATCCAGACACCAACCCAGACCCTCCAAACAGCCACAGCCCCTTCACCTCTGCAGCCAGAGATGCCTCCTGCTCTCCACTCTGACCCCTCCACCAGCACCACCAATGGCCTCGCCCCACTTCCGCCCACTTGCCCTCTTGTGGCAGAGCCATCCCGCAGGTGAGAGGGTGACCTCAGGGCTGCCAGCACACAGGCCAATGAAAGGGGTGAGTGGACACTCAGAGACTTTCAACCCTGAGGGCAGACAGACAGATGGGCTCTGTTGAATGCACCCCAGAGTCTCTTGCTTGGCCAGGTGAGGGGTGAAGAGCTGGAATAAGAAAAATAAACCCAGTGGAAACAAGACCGTTGCCTTTAGGGGTAGATGTGTATTGGTCTTCTGAATGAATGACCAAATGGACAGCTGTCCTGAATCACTGACATATCTTGAGCCCCAACGTACCAGATAGATGGGGTGCAAAGAAGAAACCTGCCCTCTGGGCGCCTGCCCACAGGGGCAGCACCAACACTGCCATTATTTATACTGTGGAGAACCACACACACAAAGGAAGGAAGCGAGCTTGGATTTGGCTGGAAAATATTTAAAAGCAATAGTAATTAATTATAATCACTGATGTGAACTATTTGCCATTCATGCCTAATTATTGTGCAGCAAAACAATGGTGTTTACCATTAAAAGCGCATCACGTTAACTTTAGGGTGAGTTTTCTTTGTTGGCAACAGAATTTCCAATGAATGGGCAAATGTGTAGCTACTATTTACGGTTGTCTGCTAACAACTTCCAGACACTGGAGGAAGTCCCATTCTTATAAATAATAATGCATGTACGATTTAAATGAACATTGTTCCGAGCATTCACTGTGTGAGATCCTCGGCTAAGGACGAACATGCAGCCATCTCCAATGCTATTCTCGAGCCTAGAAGATACGTTCTACCACATCACCACTTTATAGATGAATTAACTTGCCCAACATCACACAGTTGGGAAGTCACTGGACCAAGACTGGCAGCCAGGCCTGCCTGCTTCCAGAGGCCACGCTCGCCATCAAAATGACAACTGCAGAGTGAATGCGCAAAACACAGGTCTGGAAGGGCACGCACGAAAACGCTAAGAGTGGCTGGCTCTCAGTGACGAGACTGTAATTCTTTAGCTTGACAATATTTATGTAATTTTAAAAAAATTCTATAATAAATAAGAATTTGAGGCGGGGGAGGGTGTTCTGTTTTGCTGGTTTCTTTCCTAAGAAACAACTACAAGTTACAACGGTCTCTATCCACATCAGTGGGGGGAGGTGGCAGGCCTTTACTCAGGGCACGACAAGCCCTAGCTGGCCATCGAGACCAACCTTCAGAGTACGGCAGACGCCCTTGCTGTCTGGCCCTAACAGATGGTCCTGACTTCATCGCAGCCTCCCTGATGCCAGAGGAGCGGATGGAAGCTCCAAAAACATCCAGCCGGGAGGGACGGCGGCAGCAGGAGCCACTGGTCGATCAGTAACGATCGCCCTACAAAATGCCTTTCCCGGAGTCCGAGAGCACACAATCGGCTTTTCTTCCTCTTAATAGGAGGACAAAAGTACTGAAGTTAATCTCGAAGACAAAAAACAAAACAACAAGCCTTCCAAAATCAGGGCCAGCCTCTTGCCCCAGTGATCTCAGAGCAACGCTGAGTGTCTGGTGGCCGAAATGCAGGGCCGATGCACAACAGCCCAGGTGCCATCTGGAAGGTCCTGCCCACCTGCGGCCACATCTGCAAGTGTGTCTGCCCAGGTTAGATCGAGGACACCTCTCAGATCCAAAGGGACTGCTTCCCACATTAAGAAAGAGCCAGGCCTGGCCAGTGTGGCTCAGTCGTTGAGCGTCGACCTATGAACCAGGAGGCCATGGTTCAATTTCCAATCAGGGCACATGCTCTGGTTGCAAGTTCAATCCCCACTAGGGGGCGTGCAGGAGGCAGCCGATCAATGCTTTACTCTCATCATTGATGTTTCTCTCTTTCCCTCCCCCTTCCTCTCTGAAATCAATAAAAATATATTTAAAAAGAAAGAAAGGGCCAGAAATGCTGAGAAGACCTGGACGGCAGCACAGACAAGGGCCATGTCCAAGGCACTGGGCTTGGGTTGCGAGCTCTCAGGACACACTCGCTCGCCAGGGCCCAGCTCGGTGCCTGGCCCACAGGATGCGTCACGGCTGATTCGCAAACCAATCCTGAGTGGCAAATACGTTCTTACCTAGCGAGTGGAGGGCACTCGCAATCAAAGCGCAGGAAGAACTGAAGTAGCTGGGGGACGTTCACCCACGGCGAGGGTGGAAGGCAAGGGGGATCCATACTTGTGCTTACACAATTAAACTTCCTGATTAAGGAGACAAAACATGAGTTTGGAAATTAGAACACGGTGCTTGGAGACCCAGCCTTTTGTCACTCAATTTTGTGTGCCCCTAGGAGAGTGATTAGCATTCTAAATATGGAGACAGGTGGCCAGTGGTTCCCACCTCTAGCGACACGTGAGGACTTTTTAAAAATAGATGCTCACACCCACCCGCATCCTACCATCTAATCCCCAAAGATGGATGAATACTGGTCTTGTAAAAGCTCAGAAAGTAATCCCAATCCAGAGCCAAATTTAAAAGCCACTGACACACATCTATCAAGCCATTCATATATATATATAAAGTATAGCTATTTTATAGCCATATCTATGTATGTTAAAAAAAAAAAACTGTTCAAAATACATCAGGCACCGAGTTCCACTGCAGAGCTCAAAAGCCAAAATAAGAAACTATGTGCTCATCAAGCTAGGAAGCAAAGTCACTCCTGGAAGGTTCTTCCTCAAGCCATTAAAAGCCCGTCAGAACTGGGAGTTGATGCCTTGGAAGGCCGAAAGGGATACCTAACTAATCAAGCTTGTCAGGAGCACGGCAGAAGAGACTTCCAGGTGGATTAGACAGACAGGTTGAACTAAATAACTTGTTAATTCAACGTGTCAATAGTTAATGACACCATAACGTGCATTAAGCCCTACTTTGTTTCTCCCTTTCCATGTTGCCTCGATTAATTTAGACCCGCACGATGGGGCAGGTGGCTGTAAACCCTTCAGCGGGAGAGAAGCAGGTCCCCAGCACAGCCTCTGCTCCAGCCAGGCTGTTTCCCCCGCTTTCCATGTTGTCTTTATTAATTCTTAGACCCGCACGATGGGGCAGGTGGCTGTTAACCCTTCAGCGGGAGAGAAGCTGGTCCCCAGCACAGCCTCTGCTCCAGCCAGGCTGTTTCCTCACATCCAGTGAGGTACCCACGTGCATTCCTGCCTTTGCTCTGCCGGCCCCATCTGAGGGAAATGTGGCGCTTCTCTAGCTCAGAATCCTGCTGGCAGTCTCGGTACCGTCCCTGGGTTGTCCTGGCTGGGCTGTGGCAGCTCGGACTTTAGAATTCTGGAGCCGGGCCCTGGAGGCATCAGGCACTGTTTGCTTTCCCGTTGGATGGAAAGGGTCAGCTTCCTATTAATCCCTTCCCCAAACACCCCTCCGCCATGTCTGTCTAAACCTGCACTCCAAGGCTGAAGAGCAGAGACTCTATTGGAATAAGGGTTCTGTGGGCTCTGGGCCTTTCTCTGGAGAAGGTTTTTTATCAAATGCAGATGTAAAAGGTAACGAGGGATGAGAAAGGCAGTGGGCCACAGCCCTGGGCCTGCACTTCGGCCCCTCGCAGCACTGCCGAGGAGGACTGAGCCCTCTCGGCTCTGTGTGTAGCTCCCATGGGGACTAGGGCTCTGCCACAGCCGCTCTGGGTCCACCCAACCCCTCCTGACCCATCACACTTGGTCAAAATAATTCAAGATTTTAGGGAAGAGACAGGCAGTTGAAAGTCACGGCGACACAGACTCCTTGCTCTTCTCTGTATCTTGTTTTAATGTTTCAAATGACAAATTTCAGAGAAATGTAAATTTTGGAAAGACGTCCATCCCCCGTGCGGAACACCGAAGCTCGTTCCTCCCACTGGCAGAGATGTAAAGCAGTACAGTGCCCTGCAAAGCAGTTTGGCAACAAACACCAAGTCGTAAACTATATTATCTCCTTACTGTACACTCCTAACAGTGGAACCACTGGATCAAAAGAATGGCATGAGCAGGAGAGTCATGCACCCCCAACGCAGTCCTGACAGCATTGGTTATAAGACCACATCATGATAATGATGCTGAAAACAAGCTAAATATTCCTGGGAGAGTAAGTCACTCATAGTACATCCATACCACAGAGACAATGTGGCATCAACTACCCTCGAGTAGAGCAGGCTGACTGAGAATGTCTCCGACGCACTGTGAATGGGAGCAGCAGTCAGCACACGACGCAGGATCCCCTCTATGCAAACGTGCACACCACCCTGTGTTTACGGATGTGCACGCGGACAGGCCTCTGGAGAGCTGCACGAGTGTCAGCACAGTGACCTCAGGGCAATGACACGAGGGGAGTTTTTTAATTCTTTGTTTACTTCTGCATTTAACTTTTTCTAGTGTGCGCTCTGGTTTTAAGCACAACCCTGCTAAAAATAATTTCCTGTCATTTGCAAATCACCCGGTTCTGTGCAGAGTGTTGCACTGGCCTCACCACTGATCCAGCAGCTGATTCCCGCCCGACTCTAGTGTTGGAATATTCCGGAACACCTTCTTGTGACCCAACCACAAGCCCTCCCCTCCTCAGGATGCTAAGCGGGATTGAATGGGAAGAAACGCTTCCACCAGCCAGCTTGCTTTTCTAACCCATCTAAGCGCTTCCGGAATCTGCCCCCCCCCCCCCCTTAGGATGCTAAGCGGGATTGAATGGGAAGAAACACTTCCACCAGCCAGCTTGCTTTTCTAACCCGTCTAAGTGCTTCCGGAATCTGCCCCCCCCTCCTTGGCCAGATCCTGTGGGATGACTAACCTGCCCCAGGAAGGAAATGGGGGCTCGCTGAAGATGAGGAGTTAAACCTCATTAATTGCAAAGGTCAGCTGTCAGTTCCCAGGCACAACCTCAAACACATCCCAGAGGCCCTGCTGGACCCAGTGTGGCCCCTTGGTTCTGAGCCCCTCACTTCCAAGCATGGAGTCATCGGTAGGGAGGCCAGAGGCAGCCTGAGGGGGATGCAGGCCCGCTGTCCCCCACACGTGCATTTCCATCCACGTGGCAGGAAAACGACGTGGAAGCCTCTACCTTGGGAGCAGACCCCGCGGGCTGGGAACCGCTACAAAGTGACATGTCAACGATCCCCAAGCATCCCACCACACCGCCTCCAGGAGGCCAGAGGCAGTTCCATCTTCCAACTTCCGGAGCTCTGAGAAAGGTCTTAAAGGACCCTCCGAGGAAGTCTGGGAATGGAAGGGGGGAGCCTACAGGTCAAAGCACCTACTCTGTGCCAGGCGCAGGGTCCTCTTAAGGAAACCCGCAGCACAGAGAGCTAGCATCCCTCCCGTGGGAAGCCAATGTACAGAGAAGCCAAGAGACTGGCTCAAGGGCACAGAACCACTGAGTCGAAGAACTTCTGATGCATGTCTGATCTTGATCTTCATCCCACAGGCCACCTTGCAGGACTGGAGGGACACCATGTTTCTTCTCCCAAGTCATTTAGTCATTCTTGGGTTTGCAGAGTTTAACACGGGGCTCTGTCTTTCCATGTAAAAACGAGCTGTGAGAACATCCCCAGTAGTTCAAGGGTCACGCTGCCCCCAAGGATGTGCGAGAAGAAGCAGCCCTCGACACAACCAGCTGGAACATCCCAGTGATTGCCCCTGCAGGAGATGTATATAATAAAAATTGAATGCTGCAGCATGAACTTCATACATACTTGTCCTCTTGGTTTATTCATCAGAAATAATTATCTGTGCTTGCTTTCACAAGAGCACATATTTTATAGGGTACATTAAAATTTAATGGATTTTTAATAATATTGTAACTACCGCACGAGAGAAACTGGAAAAAGCCACACCACATGCCTTTGCTGCATTTTAGTGGTTTGGCCATGGTGCTGCAAAGGAAGAACTAATTTGGCGTGCAGGCAGGAGAGGATGGGGTGTCCTGATGAAGGCAGGTGAAGCGGGGCACACTGGGTGGGTATGAAAATTTTACAACTGTACTGAGGGGAGGAAGGGAGGGAGTCAAGGAAGAAGAGATGCCAAACAAACAGACTACCCTTTTTCCACCAATGATTTCCATAAAGAGCAGAAGGAAGGGAGAGGGAGAGAGAGAGAAACAGTGATATGAGACACGTCAACTGGTTGCCAACCGGGGCCGGGGATAAAACCTGCAACCCAGGTATATGCCCTTGACTAGGAATCGAACCTGCGACCTTTCGCTAACAGACTACCCTTGATGGTCCATTCTGCTTGATTTGACCTGACTTCGGGCAACTTGGGACCCAGTTCAGAGACAGAAAGAAGCTAGCAATGGTCATGCATAAAACAGACACTTCAACCCTGGCTGGTTTGGCTCAGTGGATGGAGCGTCGGCCTGGGGACTGAAGGGAACCGGGTTTGATTCCGGTCAGGGGCACAAGCTCAATCCCCAGTAGGGGGCGTGCAGGAGGCAGTTGATCGGTGATTCTCATCACTGATGTTTCTGTCTCTCTCTCCCTCTCCGTTCCTCTCTGAAATCAATAAAAATATTTTTTTAAAAAAACACAACAGACACTTCAATCGTGGAAAATCACAAGTAGGTCCCAGTCAATAGAACACAATCCTGGGGCTGGGACAGATTCAAAATGTCATTTAGTCCAACTTCATAGAGGGCTCGCCAAGGCCCCGAGAAGGTAACGGCTGCCCAAGAGCACCAGAGGCACCAGTGGGCAGGTTTCAGTTTCCGTACGGGCCTTTTCCTGTTACCTCATGTGGCCCAGGTCAAAAGCGTCCACTGAAAGCGACCTCTGATGGCAAAGATAATGTGCTCAGTCTTCAATAACACGTCCCACATTTTTAGCCATTTCCAAGAACTGTTGTTTTTCATGAGTCACCCAATAGTTCTTAGTTTGATACGCATCACAAAAGATCACTCTATTTTCAATTTTTCGGGAAAAGTGTTCTCTCTCCCTATCGGACTCAAAACCACGTATCAGAAGAACTTTTTACAGAACAGTGCCCTGTCCAGAGGACGCGATGACCCTCCCTTGGGGTCTCACAGAAAGCTCCCCCACACACGCAGTGCCCCGTGCAGTTGTCCAGGGCCCCTGCAATGTCCCCGACACAGGCACCAATATCTGCTTCTGGCCGAGGAAAGAAACATGTGGTATCTTTCCACCAGTGACACATCCACAGCCAGGCTGACTCACTCATTCATAAGCCCACTATCAAAAATAACACGTTGCCAGAATGACGTTTCCTAATCTTTGACAAAGCAATATCCAAATTCAAATGAAAAAAGGCTTAAATGTCAAGTGATGACGGTGATTTATCTTGTACTGGCTTATATAATGCACCGCATCTTGGACGGGCAGATTTTTCCATGACATCAATCAGGCAGCAAGCAGATTTAATGACGACAGTGACGACTGGGGAATGAGTGTGCAGTCGGAGCTCACTGGCCTGGATGCAGGACTTCCTCTGTCCCTGGCAGCTTTGGCTACTGAGCACATACCTGCCCCTGAGCCTCATGTTCCTCACCTGTGACAATGATGTAAGAATTGTCACTACCTGACAAGAGTACTGTAACAGTTGTATATTTATCTATAATAATAAAAGCGCAATATGCAAATCGACTGAAGGGCTGAGGCAGCCGGGGCTGTGAGGGCCGAGCCCCTTGCACGAATTTCGTGCATCAGGCCTCTAGTATGTTAATAAAAGCAATCAGCATAGTGCCTAGGACACAGCAAAGACCCAATTAGTGACAGTTGCGACTAAACATACTTAAGTATTACTATCGCTAAATATGATTTTAATGGGTGATAATTCCTTCCAACTTTCCTATCTAGAGCTATAATATAAAATGTCTAATATTAAACAATATTATATCAAACCGCTGTATAATATTAAAGCCCAAAATATTGAACATTGCAGCAGCAACTGCCTGACAGACCTCCACATGCCATTTTACTAGCCTGCGATTTTTGCTTATTTTGTTTTATTTATTTTACTTTGTGATTTTGTTGTAGGAATATATTGTGCCTTCTTAGGAAGTAGGAGAGGAGCTGGAGAAAAATGAATGGGGAAGAGGGAAAGAAAGAGAAAGAACGGCCAACAGTATTCTAGAAGATTCTATGTGTCCAGGCCTTGTCTCTTACTGCTACCCTCAGGGAAATGCTCTCCTTCCCATCCACTCACTGTCCTGCACGTGCACCCTGCCTCCCATGTGACCCGTGTTCACTCCCTACATATACACACGAGCAGTCACATGACCTCTGTGTCTACATGCGCTCCGACAGAGGGCGAGGAGGACTGCCACGGGGCCATTAAGTGAGGACGTTAAAAGCGCTGATGTAGGTAAAACACATTAACCCATAGAGGAAGCCAGGCTATAAGCTGCAGCTCCACTGACATCATAAAAAGTAAAGAGGCCTCCGTAATGGAACCAATATTACAGCCATTGATATAAATTATACCTCAGAACAGGGGATAAGGGGATGGGATGTAAAAATGGAACAAGTTCAAACTTCTTTTATTGTAATAGTCTCCAGTTGAGCATAATCACCAAAGCTACAGTGCAATACGATTGCCAAAACTAGACAAACATCTGTGAGATGGATTCATCTCAGAGGGGAGGCCAACAGCTTGTTATCATTAAAGCGGCGATGCTCGCTCTGCGATTGAACTGCAGGCCGCCTTGTTACTGTGTTTGCGGAGGCAATTGTACCAGATGTTGGCAACTATCTTCAGATAGATGACAGGCACCTGCTGTGGAGGAAATTTAGCTCCTCGTTGGCCTGGCTGATTTGGGGGCAGGGAGGGAGGGGCAAGAAGGAGGGACCCTCGCAGACACCCCACAGTGAGGCTCTAACCAAAAGTGACCAAGAGGGCAGGGTAAGCTTGCCAGATGGGGGCCCGCCCATCTGCTCCAACTCAGCTCCTGGTGCCAAAGACCTGAAAAGGGTCCACAAGGTGCTGGAGGGAGATGGAGAAACCGAGGAGGCACCTGACTGGGGCAGAAGCACAGAGCCCCGCACCATCAACTCCCCCTGCAGGTTGCTCTTGGTAACGGTATCCCGGACTCTTCCAGAGATCCTAAATCTGAAACATGGCTGTGGACATTAATCATCATTAAAAGGCAAACAGGCAATTTTCAAATCATGTCATGCTGACTCAGATGGAGACAAAAACTCTGAAAGGGGGGAGAGCGGGGACAAGAGCAATAAATACCACCCATGCCACCATGGACAAGTAAAAATCGTGAGAGCCCATAATTCACTTTCCAGAGTGCCCCGAACATCAGCTACTGGTTGCCAGGCGGAAATGATTCACTCCAAAGTTGGCAGGGCTGACCCAGATCTACCTTGCTGAGGGGTGGCCTAGCAGAAAGACGCTGATAAAATGCAACCACAACATCCTAGACTCTGGAAATGCAAGCTGACTCCTTTTTAGCTGAGGGTGGTCAACAGCGCCCCCCAAGGACTCCGCAGATGGGTTCGGCCCTGGAGAGCTGACCGTTCTGCTGCTAAGGGGGTCAAATCATGTTTGCCTTTGTCAAGATGTTCTAATGTGGCCCCTCAGCTGGAATCCAGGGTTATTTCTGAACTTGTGGCAACTCTCCTTCCTCTTGGATTGTCTAAGTTGAGCCAGGACATCCCATACTTGACTCACTCTGACTGCCAGTGCTGGAACGGGGACACCAGATGCTGACACCTGCCCTCAGAGAGAGGCCGCCGCTGGGCCTCGGTGCCGGAGCCCAGCAGGACCCGGGGTGTCCTGGGAGAAGTGAGCAATGTTACTCTTAAGCTTCAGCATTCTCCTCTGTGCAAAGGTCTCCCGCGCCCCTTCCAGGTCTCCATGGCTGAGACCTAGACTGTTCCAGCCCCAGCCAAAGAAAGTAAATGGCTTGGTCCAGGTAGTCGAAAAATTTAACAGACATGTTAAATTCTAAGTTTTCCACATCTACTGCTGGCTCAAGTTGGGCTTACTCTTAATATTTAGCCACAAAACAAAATGAAACATGCCTCTTTAGCCTGTAATTAAGGTTGTTTCATGTCCTTAACCAATAAGAACTTCTTTGCTCTGTTTAAAAAATAAATAAATAAAACTATACTTCGAAGTTCCTAGGATAAAAATGACACATTTTCAGAGAAACACTTACTAGAGAATACAGAAATCAAGGCATCAATTTAATTTCACACTCTACCTGCCTTGGACTAATTTGTGTAAATTACATTTCATACTAAGAACCTCGGCCCACGTGACCACAATGGAAAAATAAGCAGCTTGCATCAAATTGAGTTTTTCGGGTATAAGTATATAGCTCTTTTTAGTGTGTGAATGTTCAGCTGAAATTTCAATGCAGGTTTTATATAAAAATTTCCAAGTGTTAATTTCCACATTTTCATCGACACATCAATGTCATTGGGTTTTTACAGCCCTAAGGAGTGCAAATTAATCTATGTGATTCTGGGGTGGTTTTTTTCCCTTCTCTTAGAAAAAATGATTACAACCAAATTCTCCACTCCTGGGAGTGCGTTAGCAGAGTAGCGGATCCGCTGTATGAAGCTGCACAGAAGTTTCCACTTTGGCCTTTCACGTTCGGGAACGGGTCAGGCAAGGGGTAGGTGACAAGCACACCTTTGCACACACATTCTCCAGTGGAGCCCTCTAGCTGGGTCTGCCACAGCCACACAGGGCACCTGTCACCGCAGCAGCAGCCAGGCGCCCAAGAAGCAGCAGGACCCCACGATCGCGCCTCACCTCTCCACCGTAATGTTCGCTGTGTGCTCTGCTCCTCTAGCTGGCCTTGGTTTTGCAGCTACTTACTTAGGACGCCTTTTGCAAATGGATGGGAGGGACATGAGACCACACAATGTCATCTTTCTAATGCATGTCCATACTCAAAGGGCCATTCTTCCCAACAAGTACATGGGTGTCCCCTAAATCAGTTTATGGCTGACCCTAAAAAGACCCACAGTCCTATGAAACCATTCCTTCCTTTGAGACTCAAGTTGGGGATGGGAATGTCTACAGCAGGGGACAGCAACTTACAGCCCACAAATCTAGCCCGCTGGGTTTTTTGTAAATAAAGTTTTATTGGAACACAGCCCAGCATGCTCATGGCTATGGCTGCTTATCCACTACAATGGCAGAACTGAGGAGCTGGGGCAGAGACTCTATGAAAAAATATTGTGCTGTCTGGTCCCTTCCAGGGAGTTTGTCAATCCCTGTAAGAAAGTGTGACTCCATGATCCCGAGAGACTGGGAGAACTCACCACATACGAAAGTAAGTGGTATCTCTTTTTGTTGCCTTGGTTTAAAAAAGGTATCTAGAATGAACACACTTAATTTGGAACACTTTATACAAACTTTCACTCTAGTGATTACACATTATGGGTTTTGTAGGAAACCATTAAGTTCTATCATTTTGTCCTACTGTATCTGAGGAGTCACCTCTGTCTATTTCCTGGGGCTGCCAATCCATTCACTAGCAGAGCCCAGGTTAGACGCATCTGGGACAATATGAGATTAGGTCCACCTGACACACCCTGACAGTTTGTTCTCTTAGGTCAGCGGTTCTCAACCTGTGGGTCGCGACCCCTTTGGCGGTCAAATGACCCTTTCACAGGGGTCGCCTAAGACCATCCTGCATATCAGATATTTACATTACGATTCATAACAGTAGCAACATTACAGTTATGAAGTAGCAACGAAAATAATTTTATGGTTGGGTCACAACATGAGGAACTGTATTTAAAGGGCCAGAAGGTTGAGAACCACTGTCTTAGGTTCTCCAACACTGAAAATACAGTGTCCAGTGCCCACCCCTGGGTCAAACCAACTAGCTTGGCTTGTAGTTCAGGTGGGGTTGAAGGGTAAGATCTCAGAGAGGAACTCTGAACTTGGCAAGAAGGGGCGAGTCTTTAAAATCCTGGGGCATAGCCTCGGCAGTTAATCCATTTGGGAAAGGGAGCGCAGGCATCCAGTTTGAACTCTGCCTGCCTCCCTGCCCTCCAGCTGATGACAAGTCGAGCTCTTTCTTTCAAGGTCTCTGGAAGTGAGCATTCTCCCTGGGTTCTTTCCAAAGGGGCACAGGCAGAGCTGCTATATCCAGGGCCGAGACACACTGTGGGCTTCCTCCTACCCTGCACGCCAGCTCAGCTAGAACCCAGAATAAATGTCTGCCAAGCACATCTCCCATTGGTGCTGAGGCAAATGAAGGCAGGACCGTCCGTCAGAGGCTGCCATGGGGAATAGGCAAGACGGCAGATGCAAAGTGTGAGAGGCACAAAGGAGGCACTCCACAGCAGCCACCACCATCGCCCGCCGTCAGCGACAGTTGGCACGCCCTTAGCCTCCTCTCACGCATTGCAATTCTGTTTACCCACACCCCTGCCTCACTGATCTCTATGACCCCACAAAGTGCCTAATACCGAGCGAACACTCAAGAATTGGGTCACTGTATGAATGAATGGCCGAACAAGCACAGCCACCCTCCGGGCCTGTCAACAACTCCTGGTAAAGACCTCTTTCTTCCCCCTCCAGCTGGTCCCATGGCCCCCAGACAGCCAGGGTCCTGATTGGCCCAGCATCCTCAGAGCTGGGCCCTGGAACTCCCTGACTCCCCTGAGCACAGGCCTATGATGAGGAAGACCAGCTGCTTTGAAGAGGCGAAGAGGCATTGGCATAAGGCACCCCCAAAAAGGCAACTGCAAGGGTGTGGTGTTCAATGAACTATGACCAGACATGCCCCTGTCCAGAAGGTATGTTACAAGCAAACAGTCATTAGAAAAATCCCAGTCCGTGAGAAGGGAGAAATTGCTATCTTTTTAAAATAACCTGCATGTGAATTACAGCGGCTACTTCCTATGGGAGGGGAAATTATTATAGGTGGCTTTCCAGTCCCATGTGGGCCTTTAATCTGAGTCAGATGCAAGAAGAATCTGTGGAGGTGAAGTGTCCCCACAGGTGTGTTTTAAGGGAGGGCCATGCTGGAGCGCTCCAGTCAGCAACAGAAAGCTGCCTTAAAAGAACATTGTTAATGCCCGTTCTCATTTGCTTTAAACAGATTCCTCGTCGCAAGCAAACAAATCCCCCACAAATATCCGCTCTCCTGCGCAGCCGGCCTCCGCTGCCAGGCGTGCACCACGTGCTCGGGAACGCCACCATGAAAATGGTGGTTTTCAATAGAAACTTGGCATTTATCATAGTGAGAGCATTATCTTCTCAACAGAAGCTGACAATTTGTCCTATTCCTCCCTTGAGAGAATCCAGTAAGATCGCATTTGCTTCCCCTGCATGCTGTTTCTCCTACTACAACATTTCTTTGCCTGGAAAGAAAATATTGTGACTCCTTGCCATATTCACTTCATTAGCATAAGAGGGGAAAAAAGCCAAGTCCTCCCCTCGGCCTCCCCCAGGCAGTCGCTCCAGCTGGGTTAGATCTAGCAGGATCTTAGATGCAGGACTTCTGTGGCTCAGGATTTGTCTGATGGTTCCAGAGGGATGGGGGCAGAGACTGGGAGAGACCAGGAAACTAGTTCTCTAAAAAATTCACAACAATCCATTTGGCACATAGGAAGCGCATTGTGCAGATTAAGGTAAGGTGTTTGTAGGGGAGGGGTGAGCCTGGGAGAAGTCAGCAGTGTGGGACTTCACCACCAGGTAGTTGTGTGTGTGTGTGTGTGTGTGTGTGTGTGTGTGAGAGAGAGAGAGAGAGAGAGAGAGAGAGAGAGAGGGAGGAAGACTGAGAGGGGGTAGGGAGAATATGAATGCAAAGAAGAGAGACTCATTGAACAGCCACATGGCAGACACACTGGGCAAACATGTCTCTTAATTCTCACAAACCCCCTATAAATGAAACCGTATCCCCACTTGGACAAAAAAAAAAAAAAAAAGAAGGCTCAGGACAGTGAAATCGGCAGTGCAAGGTCACAACGCTAACAGCAAATGGTGGCACCTGGATTCCAGCTCAAGTCTACCTGATTCCAAAGTCCAGAATCGTTCTACTTCATCCCCTGCAACCCAGATAATTCCCAAGAGCCTGGCAATAGATGCCAATGACATCCTTCTGTTCTCTAGTTGGGGGGGGGTACTCACAAACAAGTTCTCTCCGCCCACAGATTTCCCAACATCAGAGTTGTCTATGCTTTGGCTTAATGTGGTTGGACCCATTTTCACTCCTCAGCCTGGCTGATCACAAAACAGCAAGTGGGGGGGGTGGGGGAGGGCGCGGGGCGGGGAGCCAGCCCCTGCCTAGTGCCCCCACCCTGGGAAGATCCCTGCATCTGAGTCAGGATGAGTCCATGTTCCCACTGGTTTCTGAAAACCACAGACCCTACACCAAAGACAGACAAGAGCAGGGGAGAAGGTGACACGGGAGAAGCGTGTACCCGTTTTTTACCCTCCTCTATCGTCCCTTCTCTGAAGCAGCTCTGTGTCTACCCCTACACCAAGGCCCACCTGGGACTGTACCTGCTCCAGCAAAGGCCGTGGACCCGCTGCGCCCTGCCAAGAGGGCCCCTTAGTTCAGCAAGCTCTCCCTGCAGGATGGAAATAGCTCATTTCTCCTGGGCTTCAGGGAAATGATGGGTTGGTTCCACATACGGAAATGCTCCAGATAACAAAATACATTCTCTTAAAGCCCCATTTTTTAAAAAGAAAGATCATAATTTTACCATTTGAAATTCCTCCAACGACTGGCACAGCCCTGCCCTCTGATACAGAGGGTCCATTCATTCCGCCACTATTTACTGAGTGCCAACTACAGCCCAGATGCCGGGCCAGTCCTGGTGCCACACAGTGAGTAAGCAGGCCCTTGGTGGAATATACAGTCTTCCCGGGGCAAAGAGGTTACGTGTATTTGACTTTTTTCTTGATAAACCACAACTCCTTCATTCGTACTCCCATATGGATTCTCTCAGCGCCTGGTTTGTTTGCTTTGAGACAATTTATAATTACTTTATTTTTATTATTTATTTATTTGCTCTTGGCTGGTCTTCCCAACTCCATCTTAGCTAAGACTTAAGCAACAAGTACGCAGGAATCTTGTCTGTTTTGTTGGCTGATATGCCCTGGGTCCTAGCTAGCTCAGTGCCCAGCATTCGGGAGACAACCAAGATCTGGTGAACGGATCAATAAACAATGAAGGATGCGAGAGGCGCAGACGAGATGCCTTCTGGACCTAAGGAGGCGGGACAGCTGCTTCCCTGCACTAAATGGGCCCAGCCATGCGGCGCTTTTTAGGATCAAAGTCTTTTTGTTTTTATAGGTTTTCCTCCCTCCTGCTTTACATTGAGTTTATTAACATCTTCCTACCACCCTAATATTTGCTATAAATTAAAAACCCAGAAAACAACGCTTATTAGAATCATATGTAAAGAAAAAGGAAAGGAAACTTAAATGAGGATATGAAAAGCTCTCTCAAGAGGGTAATGCTAAATGATATTGGGACAATTTCCAGACAGTATCCCTTAGCCCCCGCCCCCCCCCCCCCCCCCCCCCTTCAAATGAGTTCAAAAAGTTCATCAGCAGGGACCAACCAGAGAATTCTCTTTTGGACTACATCAGTTCATCATTTTCCATCAAAGCCAGAGCAACCGGAAGTGAATTCCACAAACAGGAAGCATCAGGGTGGATGAGGTACATGCCATCGGAAACTACACAAAACTGCATCTCCAACTTAAAGCTGAGAGGACCCAGAAAAGACTTCTCAATTTGTGTTATCCCCAAGGTGGGGGGAAGAACTGAGTGGTAAGCCCACTCAGAGGACAGATGGGAAGAGAGAGAGAGAGGGGAGAGAGAGAGAGAGAGAGAGAGAGAGAGAGAGAAAGAGGCTACTGCTGGATAGGGCTGGAAGGGCAACTCTAGAGGCTGAAACCTGTCTGAGTATGAAAATAACAGCAGCTAATGTTTCCAATATTCATTAAGCACTTACTCTGTTGCTAGCAGGATGCTAAGAACTAACTGACCCTTGAACAACGCAGAGGTGAGGGGCACTGACCATCCCCAGTCCTGCAGCCAAAAATCTATGTATAACTTTTGACTCCCCAAAAACTTAACTACAATCGTCCCTCTGTATCCACGGAGATTGGTTCCCGGACCCCAGCAGAGACCCAAATCCAGGGATGCTCAAGACCCTTCCATAAAATGCCACAGAATATGCCTACAGTGGGTCCTCCATGGATTCCCAACCGTGAATCGAAAATACCATTTTTGACCATGGCTGGTTGAATCTGAGAACATGAAACCTGGGGATATGCAGAGCCAACTGTATGTTTATTTAAGAAGATCGACGTATAAGTGAACCCACCCGATTCAAACCCATGTTATTCAAGGGTCAACTGTATATATGCGATAGTTCGTTTCGCAGTCATGAAAATGCTATGTGGTGAGTACCATCCTCATCCCCATTCTGCAGACAAAGACACTGAGGGAGAAAGAAGTTCAATAACCTTGCCAAGGTTACAGAGCTAATAAAGAGACGAGCTCAGAGTATAAAAACTCCACGCCCTTATTGTCAGGCAGTATGCTAAACCAGGGGCCCAGCAAATGATGGCGGAGGGCCAAAACCAGGAGCCTTCTGATTTTTGTAAATAAAGTTTTATCGGAACACAATCACAACATTTCATTCTCATCCTGCCTATGGCTGCTGTCCTGTTACAACAGCAGAGTTGAATGGTTGTGAGAGACCATCTGGGCCACAAAACCGAAAGCAGTCATTATCTGGCCCTTGACAGAAAAAGTATGCCAATCCCTATGCTAAACAGTAGTGATTCTCAACGTTTCTACCCAAGAACTCCTCATGTTCAAGTAAATCTGGGACAGCCGAATGCAGGGAGACAGAGGCTACTGTAGCCAGCAGCTACCCTGAAGCGTCTCCAAGGCCTCATGGCTTTTCAAAACAATTTCACAAATTTTGTATTCTGTGTCATAATATTTGTTTTAATAGAATAAGTTTTAAACAAACAATTGTAGAGTCAGAGTCAGTTTCCTGGAAAATGTGCCCCATTCAGCCTGTGGCACTGCAGACTGCAGGGCACAGCACCCCACGCACCTAAGGAACAGCAAACCCAGGCCTTCTCACCAGGGGGCAGGACCTGCATCCTGCACCCGCCGCTCCCCAGCTGAGTTGGCCGAGCAAGTCGCTTCTGCTCTCCCAGCCTTCCTTCCCTAACTTTAAAATGGGGACACTCCTGCCCAGCTGGTGTGGCTCAGTGGTTGAGGGTCGACTTATGAACCAGGACGTCACGGTTCGATTCCCGGTTGGGGCACATGCCCAGGTTGCAGGCTCAGTCCCCAGTAGCCAATCAGTGATTCTCTCTCATCAGTGATGTTTCTCTCTCCCTCTCCCTTCCTCTCTGACATCAATAAAAATATATTTTTTTAAAAATCAAAATAAAATGGGGTCACTCCTCCTAACTCACAGGGCTGTTGGGAGCGCTATAAGACAAGACCCATGAAAGGCCTGGGCAAATAGGAATCTCTGAATCTGAACACAGATGCCAACTTACTTGGAATGGTGAGTCGTGACATCAATAAATCCTTTGGGCCAAACACATCCATCAATAAAGAAAATGGGGCGATCTTTTTAAAAGACAAAACCCAGAAATATTTGTTTCCACGTCAGAGAACCAGCAAGCTCCCTGGAAAACTCCAGCACCTGTCTTCCCGGGGCTTGCCCAACCCTTCTGCCATCCTCTTAAGAAAGCTCAGAATCAGGTCAGGAAGATGCCTCTGACCATCATTCCACGCTCTTCTATTTCTTTAAGTGAAAAGCACTTTAAGCTGTTTTTTTCTTCCCCAAGCACTAACACTCCTCAAACAATAAGCAAGTCTGAAAATATTTATTTACCTCTGCCGCCAATTATAAAAGACCCTGAGCGACCTCAACAACCAAAAGTCTCTAATTTACAACTAATCCCATTCCATAAATTACATCTTCCTCGACAGACCACCTAAAAACAACTTCCTGTAAACAAAGCACTCTGCTGGGCTTTTAATCTAATTAAATCCTTATTTTGCTCTTTCGACTACAAGAAGCTCACATTTCCATACATGGCGCAGAAATTTTTATTTTCAAGAGACGTCGAAATAATCCCCAAGTAGGAGCCCAAAGTGGTCTTACACTCCACGTCAATGATGAGCAGCCCCTTGCCCCGGGATGGGGGTCTGTCTGTCTGTCTGTCTGTCTTGCCTTCCCCAGGCCACTTGCTCCTTACTGGCCCCGGTGGTGTGTGGGTTCCTTAATGGCTCCTGCCCGCAGTGGCCGTTAAATAAGGAGGACAGATTGTAAAAAGGTAGGAAGTAAGTGATCTCTACAACACACAGGAAGGGAGATTTAAATCCTTTGGTCAAGGAAGGTGTTACCCATTTACAGATTTCAGGACAAGTGTCTTGACTTTTCCCACCTCCTTCTTATTTAGAGTGGTTTGCAAGTCAGAGTTCCTGGAAACCCAGTTAGTCCTAAGAAAATCAGGACAGGGGGTCCCCCAACCTTCTTCCTGCCCAGACTTATTCTCTAGAATCAGGAATCTGTCCGTATCTATTGCTTCCCTGCTGTGTGCCGTCTTCTAGGTGCCTCTCCTCCACCCACCCACCCCCACCACTTTCCTCAGACTTGCAACAAGTAATAATCAACCTTTCACAGTAACAGCCCCTCCACCCAGATTCTTCTCTCCTGGAAACATCCTGGTCACACAAATATCCCACGAGAAAGAAAGGGCCATCACCCAGGCTGCAGAAGGTATGTGGACTTGACGTGAATCAAATCCCACTTTGCCAGTAACTGGATGCTAGGAAGACAAAACAACGTGAAGAAAAATGCATATACAAATTCAATCTATCAAATCTCCTACTTATTTTATGCAAAGTTTTTCTGGTGCTTATTAATGCCAGCTTTCCCCTCTACCATTTAATCTCTGCTTCCATTTCGTTCTCGGAGGCCTGTGATTATTCTAATTCAGCATGTGGATGACTTCATTTCCGCTCAAGTACACCCAGGTCAGCTTGGAGAGAAAAGAAAGAGGAGGAGAAGAAAAATAATCAGCTAAAAGCTATTAAATATCAGCCGTGTGCCTCATGATTGGTTTTAAAGGCAGTGGTGAGGTTAGCAACAGGCAGAAACTCAACCCTTCTGCCTCTTCCTGCATATTAACATTTTTCTGGGGCTCTCACTCTGATGGCTTCGAATGCAAATAGAGGACCGACTGGCAGCCCACTTTCAGCTAATTCACGAATATCGAGTCTGAACACACAGAGCTGTAAAAATTTAGAGGGTGGTAACTTGACAAATCTGGCCATTCAACAGAAGACTAATTCTCAGTGGACAAAAGAAGGAAAGAAAAAAAAGGAGAAGAAGAAAAAAGAAAAGCATTCACGACCCATGTAATGGGGTGTCCGACTGAAGGGGTGAGGGGACGGGCAGGAATCTCCATATCAATGTTCACTCCACAAAACAATGGAATTCGATTTCTATGCCAAATCTCAATGAACCGAGCTTTCTCTTCCCTAAGAACCACTCCTTGCACCCACTGGTGCAAGCCTGAACCCTGATTTCTCAGACACTTGCAGTTCCCACTGAAGTTCATCCAGGGGAAGAAAGGCTCTCTTTCTCATGCAAACAACTCCATTATAAGTGATGTCCTCAGAGGCTGCCAGGAGGGCTCTGGGAAGGTGAGCTGGTGGAGGGCTTCAGGCCTCTAGGCTCCCCCGCCCTGGCTCTTAACTGCTTCCTGCCTGAGGGCCTCCTAGAAACATTAAATAATGCTAAGCCATCCTGGGAGCACAGTTACATAGCAAGGCCAGAGAAAGCTGGGGCCTGTTCCTCTACCTACTACGTATACGACCATGGCATCTGATTCTCATAATCTCCAAGTTTTCCCAGCTTGCTCCCCAGAAGGCATCCTATTTTTCTACTTGTATTTTTAAAAACACAGTTAACAGAGAAATAATAATCTCTGATGCATTTGCCTAACAACAGCTGGCTATATTTTATACACTAAAAGGGAAATGGGAAGTTTTCCTAGAAACCCACTGATCTATTTCAGGAGCTCCTTTTTATGGGAGAGAGAGAGAGAGAGAGAACAAACTCAGAAGTGAGGTTGGGGTGCTCAGTCTATTTCCAATGCCACTGCCTCCACCAGCTGCAGCAGGGGTCGGTCTATGGAGGGAAAGTTCCCCAGGAGAACACAGTTCTGGCAGGAAGGGTCACCTGCAGAGCCCGGGGATCATATTACCCGTGGGTACCTGCCTGCCTGCTTGCTGCCACCTGGCCCACAAGGCCCGGAAGGCTGAAGCAGGTAGAGGAGCAGGATCCTCCTGTTTGCTAACTGCAACCTTCACACGCAGCCACTCTGCCAGGGGTCAGAGGGCAAGTCAAGTCCCCTCCTCGTATGACACACTTCCGAAGGGAGAGACTGACACAAACCAGACAGAGAATTAATAAAACATGAGGACAGTGTTGGCCTTGTTCAGGCTATTACAGGAAGAGAATTTAAACACAAAAGTAGCCTTCAGCCCGGCCGGCCCGGAAGGGGAGAGGCCAACGGTCCTTCCTGGTCCACTCTAAGTCATAATTCAGGGCCTGAGGAACATCAAAGCTCCCAGAGCCACGGCGCTCAGATGACAGGCGAGGCCCGGGCCGCCGACCGCCTCACAGTCAGTCCACCTGCACAAACCACTTCAGAAGACAAACGCCTCCTGGGAGCTTGGATGCCCACAAAGAGCAGACGGGACTTTTGTTTTCCACGCCTGATCGGAGAGAAGCGCACACTGCACGGAGCTCCGTTCATCTACCGCACACACTGGCAAGCAATACAATGTTACCTGGGATCACAGTCCACTCTCGGGGACAGGGTAACTTGCTTATTTATTTTCTCACGAATCTGTAGCCTCTCTGACATTTTTATTCTAGATCTTACTCTCCTCACACATACAGTATCAAAAGGAACGTCTGAGCAGCGGGGTGGACGCCACCGTCGGGCCTGCACATAAAACCTGAGCTGAAACTAGCAGGTGTCACACACAAGCGGAATAAATAAGGCCTCGCTGTATGAAAAAGCCAGTTCATTCTGGTTTTCCATTTTTCTCTTCCCAAAAGCTTTCACACACCATTCTCTGTAACTCAAGTTAACTTTTATCGGCCCCACACAGCCCCAATCCAACAAAAAGACTCCAAGGACCCTTTTCACCTCGTTTTCACGGGCTCCCCTTTGATGAGACCTAAAGGGCTGTCTCTTCCCAAAAGCTTTCACACACCATTCTCTGTAACTCAAGTTAACTTTTATCGGCCCCCACACAGCCCCAATCCAACAAAAAGACTCCAAGGACCCTTTTCACCTCGTTTTCACGGGCTCCCCTTTGATGAGACCTAAAGGGCTGTAACTTCCCAAGCCGGTCACTTTAAGGCCTCATTTTCCCATCTACCACAATGCGGGGCTGGCCCAGGAAGGGGTTAAAGCTCTCATGTCAAACCACCAATTCGGGCACTGGCCCAGAAGGGACATGGGAACCAGGGCAGCGAGTGATAAAGGCCGGATTGTAGCAGCCCACTGAATTGGAAATGACTTGTAGGCCTAATGAAACAGAACTTTGGCAGTAAAACAGAATGAAAGGAATGAGACAATAAAAGGCTGGAACAAAGGGTGCAGAGTCGGTTCAGCTTAGCAAAATAAGCTCACTTTGTTGGTGGGGAAAGCCAAAGCCGATTAGGGTAAACCAATGACTAAGCGTAAGTCTTCCAAACTAATTACACAGTTCACCATGTGAAGTATAATTGGGAGCCTCCAGATGCGGCCGCTTTGCTTTCACCGGAGTTACATAAAGTGCGAATCACCTCGCGAGCGCGCACCGAGAGGCCCTATCATGGAGGTGAACGCTGAAAGGTGCAGGACTGCTCCATCCGGGACGCAGCCGAGAATTCATTACGTTTAAAGGCCTCTTTTTGATCTCCCAAATCCTATAAGTGAGAATTTAAGAAGCTGGTACTTGAAGGAGGGGCCCAAAGGGGAGAAGGAGGAAACCCATGCACATGGACTTTCTTTGATCCCAGTGCTTTTTAATTACCAAGCTGGGTTATTCGGGATGGCGGTGTGGGGAGAGCAGTGGCAGGCAGCCCGATGGATCAGCAGGGCCTGGGTGTGCACATCTAGAGCATCATTTACGTGCCATTTTTTGGGATGGTCCGTATACATCATTCTTGTATGTATCAAATCATGAGCACAGATAACGTCCACTAGGAAACCTCAAGTAGTAAAATAAATTACCATATATCAACAGTCTTGACAAATGAACCAAACCCTCTCCCTCTGAGTATGGGGCTGCTTAGGGTAAAATGGGAGGTGAGGTTTAATAAACAGCAAAAAGAGGTGAGGGCTAGATTGTGCAAAAATGAGTGGGCTGTGTGATCCTGGACAACTTACTGACCTTTCTCAACATCAGTTTTGTCATCTACATGACAGATGTCCTACCTACCTTGACTGACAGCCTTGGAAATCAGATTTTAAAAGGCATTTAAAAAATAAGCACAAAGCACACATCCCTCTAATTCAGAAACATCAACTCAAGGAATCTTCATAATAAAATTTGAACTTCACAAATTCTGGGTCTTTGTCAATTTAGATCTAACATGTGTAATAGGGAGTTGGAAATACTCTACAATTCTGCTGGATCTTACTCAGAGGATGAAGATTCCCATTTCTAAACAGCAGCTGTTTCCGAATAGAGAATCCTCAGCGTCCCTGCATCTGAAGCCCAGCAATGAACTCAGCCACCCTTATGACTGTTTTGCTTATTATATCATGCTCATTACTCTATTGATAATACCTTGTTTTGGTTACAGTCTTTAGATATCTACCTATCCACCTAAGTATGTGCAAACACTTTCTAATTTATTGAATTTTCAAGCTTGAAACCAATCTTAAGAATACTCTAGTCCACGGGCTGGCAAACTATGGCCCACAGGCCAAATGCGGCCCACCACCTGTATTTGTAAGTAAAGTTTTATTGAAACACAGCAACACCCAATTCTTTGCTATAGCTGTTTCTCCACACAACAGCAGAAGTGAGTTGCTGTGGCAGAGACTATAAAATGTTTACTGTCTGACCGTGACAACTCTTACAATCCCTTCCCTCAGTGAGAAACTGAGGCCAGGAAGGAAACGGCTTGTTCAGGTACCACAGTGGGGTCAGACCCAGCACCAGGGCTTGGAATAACTTCTACCTCCCCTCTGTCCAATGACAACACCAGAACAGCCACCCAGAAGGTGGGGGGTGGCCATCCAAGTTAGCCGAGACCTTAGGCCAATGGCCACACTTCATGATCTCATCTTAAATATAAACAAGTAACAACATCCCTAATCTGGGGTGGGGGTGGGGGTAGATCTTCTGGGAGAAAGGTAGTAGGAGAAAAGCACAAAAGGGTTTACAGGCCTCCAATTTGAGTTATTTAAAGCTCTCGGTGTGTCATTCCACACCCACTCCACTTACAGTAATGACATATTTAAACTCCCTTAGCTCAGCCCCACGATAGCAGTCTTAGCCATCTTGATTGCCACCTGAAATAAACAGTTGAAGTAGCTGCCACCTTGGGCAAGAAGGGATGCGGGAGAGGAGAGAGGAATGACAGCGAGGGAAACTTAAAAAGAGAACAGCAAACCCTGAATGGAAACTGGAGAAGGATGGAAAGTTCTAGACTCGGAGGAAGAGGAGGGAGGGTGTGAGTTCTGGCTGTTATACTGCCTTACCTGGGTGATCTAGCTGTGACTTTACCTCTCTGACCCTTGCTGTCCACCTTTTGCAAATGGGCTGATGATACCAAAACCCACTGAGCAGATGGAATGAGGCAATGCACGTGCAGGTGCCCAGCACTGCCCGGGGCACACGAGAGGGCGCAAGCTTTCCCTTTGCTCTGCATCTCCCTTCCCTACATCCTATGGCTTTATCAGCAGAGAACGGGGCCCAGAGTTCAGGTTCTGTTATCAGACAAGCCTGGAGGGGGAGTCTGCATCCCACTCTATCTTTCAGGGGGCTGTAACCTTGAGTCAAAGACTTAATAATCTACAAATTGGGCAGCACCCCCACCTGCCTCCCGGAGAAAAAGTAAATGATGTAAAATAAGTCAATGGCTTGACCCAGTATCCAACACTTAGTATGAACTCACTACATAATAAAGTTACACTCCCTAATTTGCAATAAACCAACTGAAAAGAGCCCCAAACAACTTTACAGAGTCAGGAACATGTGTGTGTATGCTTCGTGTGTGTGTGTGTATGTGTGTGTGTGTGTGTGTGTGTGTGTGTGTGTGTGTGTCTCCCCTACTTCCTTCACCCAGAATACAAACTACTGAAGGGTAGATCAGTCTGTCAACTTACCCGTTACCTCCCTTCAAGTCTGCTGGATTTACTCTTTGCCCCAAGGCCCACAGCAGAGTCTCCCCTCCTTTGATCATCTGGATTCGACTGAATTATTCCAGAATCCTGAGAGGTGAGGGGCCTACCCAAGGGGACACAAACGTACCACCAGCCACCAGACAAAGGAGGAATGAGCTGTTCTGAAGACAGACCCAGATGATACACAGAGCAAATGTATGAAACAAGCTACTAAAACATGAGCACACAGAGTGTTATGGGTTTGATACATTCAAAAGCGCTCTAGCCTTTTTATTTAAAATATATTGTTATTGATTTCAGAGATGAAGGGAGAGGGAGAGAGAGAGTTGTTTACATCGATAATGAGAGAGAATCATTGATCGGCTGCCTTCTACACACCTCCTACTGGCGATCGAGCCTGCAACCCAGGCATGTGCCCTGACCAGGAATCGAACCGAGACCTCCTGATTCACAGGTCAACACTCAAACACTAAGCCATGCCAGCCGGGCACCTCCTTAGTCATTTAATGAAACACTTGATAAGTTTACCCATCCTGCTGGAATCCACAAATGTTCCTGCAAAATTAACTGAACGGCTTCAGACCGGGCGAGGGCCTGGCCAGCGAAGACGGTGAGACTGCCTCCTGGGCCCAGCCAAAGCTTGCAGAGCCTCCCACTGCTGGCATACTGGGTCACAACTGTGAGTGTTAATGAAAAAAAACGACAGGAAGACAGAAAGAGAGAAAGGAAAAGAGAAAGAGAAAGAAACCAAGAGCTGGGAACGTGCAGAGATGTGCAAGCAGGAGCCTGTCTGGAATATGCTAACAGCCCATCTGGGAAGCATCAACTTCCCTGACACCACAAACAGGCCCATGAGATTCCAAGGCAGGTTACGGCTCGAAAAGCAATCCCACCTCATGTTTGCAAACACTACCCCTGGCCTGTCTGAAAGGAGGAACGGTAGCAAAGAGGCTCACACTCCAGAGCCTTCCATTACGCGAGCTGGACTTGTCTCCTTTAATTATTTCCAAGCTCTCTCCCTAGGCAGGTGGGGCTGGGCGATGAACACATCCCCCCGGTGCTCTCAGTCCGTCTGGAAGAGAAGTATGATAATGCACAGGATCACCCACCACCCACGCACTCAGCTATTCTTCAGAACCGGCCAGAGTGAACCAGCCCCCGACCGGCGCTGCAGACAGTGCCGCGGGGAAGGTGTCATCCATGACCGACCTGGAAGGGCAGCTCAGTGCCATTCTGAATGCAAGGCTGGGCTGGAGGAGGCTGGGTCTCTTTGTTGCATGTTCTCCCATCCATGAAGAAATTGATTAATACCAGAGACAAAAAAATCTCCATTTAGAGGCTACATAGAGGTCAGGACACTATTCCCAGACAGCAGCTCAGACTGGACACACCTGGGGACAGGATCATCCCTGCCCATCGCCTTGGGCAAATGAATAAGCACAGAACCTTCAGACTGGGCAGTGGGCACAGTACCTTTGTGCCACCCAAGACAAGCGTGACAGTGACTGGAGGGGTGCGGTGGGGGAAGTGAGGAAGCTTAGAACAGGAACAGGGCCGTCTCAAGGACGGAGCCCTCTGCCATGTCAGCCCCTCAGCAGGGGCTGGGGGGCAAGGGGGGACACAGACATGTGCAGAAGGAACCATCTCACACCTGGCTCCCAGGATAATGCCTACAACTACTCACAGATACAGGAAGCAGAGAGCTCAGACACTTGGCCTGCCAGTCTCCTGGGACATAGGGGCCAAAGGGGTCAGTCCCCCACAAGCTGCCCTGCTGGGGCCCTGAGGCAGCACGGCCGTCTGAGGCAGCTTCCTGAGGCAGCATGTCATCCTTGGGAAGAGCCCCCTCTCCAAGGCACCGGCTCCCCCACCGACTAGAAAGAGGCCGAATCACATAAACACAGCACCAGGTTCCGCATCCTGTCTGTCTGTCGGACTCCGTCTGTCTGGCACACACACTCTCACACTCCTTTTTCTGACTGATCTGGGGCATTCCGTGTTGCTCTCAGCCGGTTCCAGCAACACAGCCCAGGGGGTTAACCCTGCTGCTGCCTCCCAGACATTCTGACAGGTACAAGCCCAGCATCCTTCCCAAGTTTCCTTGGGCACTTGACAGGGAAGGGTTTAGCTGCAAAGGGCCCCAGGGGGCCTCCTCTCTCCACCCGTGATTCAGAAAGGCACAGAGGAAGCCAGCCGCCTCACAGGCTTCCAGCAGCTTCTGTGGGAGCCCCTGCCCTGTGACTCAGGCCCGCATCCCTCCCAGCTTCTGCCACCGCCAGCTCCCAGCCCCGGCCCCAAGTGGCCAGCAAATGCCAGCACCACCGCGCTCAAAGGCCACTCTGTCTGCTCCTGCAGGCACGTGGGCACTGTGCCAACCGCAGGCTGGGCTCTTCCATCTCAGCTCCTGCCGAATTTCACTTCCATCTTGACGGCCAAGTTCAAGGGCACGGCTTTTGAAGGACACAGCTGTGGCAAAGGCAGGGGCCACGGCAGCCACTTCTAAGGACTGATCAAGCGCATCTGGGCACCCCGACGCACTGCCTACCTTGCCAAACTGCTCGAAATATTGCTTTACATCTTCCACCACCGTGTTCGCAGATAACCCGCCTACAAATATTTTCTTCGTTCTTGTTACCATCTGCAAGAAATAACAAGAGGCAGACATAGGTTAACCAGGTTATCTGAAGCAATGCTCGCCAAGACGCTGAAACAACCCACTTTCCACATTTCTCTAGGAAGGCAATTTTAGACAGGTCCAAGGTGCAAGAGTGGGCCCCGCAGATGTCCCGGGGTGCTGGAGACAGTCAGTCTGGAGATCTTGGGCCTCCAGGTCCCAACCCAGAGGCTCACATTTCCAATAGGCCCAGAGTGGCTCTCAGGACCCCCTTAGCCATAGTGCACAGCTTCATGCTGACGTACTGGCACAAAGAGAAAAGTCGCGGGTCAAAGCTATTTAAACCTAAGAGACATGAACAAAACAGAACTACGTGCACAAAAATCTGCTGCCTGGAAAGTACCCATAAAACCTGCCAATAAGAAAATCACACGTGATTCAAACGTGTGTGGACTGTCCACACTCAGCTGTTCTGGGTGGTGGTATATGTCAACAAGACAGACACTGGCCTCACACACAAAAACCACCCTCCCAGCTCAGTCCCCAGTCCTCCTTCCTTTCTTGATTTCCCATGATTCACCCTACACACTGAGTCAAGCCCAACTCATCCCCAGGTCTCCACACCTCTGTCCACCTAAGTCCCTCTCCACGCCTAAGTCTCCCATGGCAAGCTGTGACCATCCTCCAAGATCCAATGACCTTCTCCAGAATTCAAAACACCTATACAGTTGCCCCATGCAGTGTTCTTCTTCCTCTGAATTCCCCTAACACTATACCATCCGCCTCCCCCAGCACTCACTACATTCTACCCAGTGCTGAAGGCATCGCTAACCCTGGCTTCCTTACTTCCTCCCCCAGAAGGTGGGCTCCCGATTGGTCCCGGCACCCCCGCAATGCCACGTACAGGTTCAGCCGGGCACATGGAGCCCAGAAATGTCTGGTGGAAGCAAAAGTGAATGTGTGTGGCCACATTTCAGAATCCCACCAGTTCCAAAGCAAAGGAAGAAGGACGCTCAATGACATAAACTATTCAGAGCAGCAGAGACCAACAATCTTAACAAGAAGGAGCCTGGAAGAAGAAAGAAAATAAAGTTTATTCTGAAGCCTGAGTTTAGGCTATGTGGGTTTTTCTTTCTGATGTCAAATAAAAAAATTAAAGACTCAGTGGGTACAGGGTCTCGCCAGTTTGGTTGCATGTAATAAAAAGCACAATGTCTTAACTCGGGAGGAGTCCGGTCACAGTGTATACACGTATCAAATCACCAGGTCGTATGCTGTAAATACCTGACAAAGAGGCACCGGACACCTGCTTCTGGGTCTCAGCCTGGGTGTGACCCCGGACAGAACTCCCCCTGAGGTCTGGGTTCTGTCCTCTGCACAGTGAAGTCCTGCTCCAGGTCCCGCCTAACTCTGAACTCTCATGAATCTACACGCCTGGGCCACGACGGAGGCGGCTCCCAGGCATCGGGGAGCTCACGCTTCAGCTTAGCGACTCCCAGAGGGGACGTGTGCCACCACAGCCTGCTGACTGAGCCCAAACGGGAACATCCTTGGAAAATAATGGACTTCCTGCACTATTTTAAGAGGACACTGCCCTAGCCACTTCCTGTCGGCTGTGAGAGCCAGGCCGTGGTTTGTACTTGCGTGCAGAGCTGTGATTTACTGTTCTTCATCTCCTTCAGATGAATGGGGCATGAGACTCGATCACGCATGTGAGGACAGTCTATGAAGATCCCCCCAGTGCCCACACCACCAAGCCCCAAGAACCTCTTGTTAAGTGGTGCCCCTTATTGTCCACCCCCCTTCTTACCCACCCCTTAAGTCTCTGCTGGAACGCGGTCACCTTTGTGGTGAAACTCCAGCAGGCCCCTTCAGATTCAAATCTCTCCTTACACTCACTAATCGCCAGATTTTACCAACCTAACTTTCCTAATGTATTCATTCAGCAGATACATTAATTGCTAGGTGCTGGACCTTACATTTTAATATAATACGGAATTTAATCCACTATAAAATGGAGATAAAATAATTAGACTACCACACAAGGTTCCTATTAGGAATAAATTAAATAACATGTCAAAGTGCCTAGTGGGACACCAGGTAGATACTAATAAATGGTCACTATAACTGATTCTAACTCAATTGCTAAATGTATCCTTCAAAGCTCAGAATAAATGTGCATCAGAAAGACACCTTATACAGAAAACTTGATAAACTTACCCTCACTGCCCCCTCTCCCACTATCATTTCAAAACACCCTCATGCATCTCTACACGATTTCAGACGGGTAAAGACTCCCAATAGTTTCATTTTAGATTTTTCATTCATTTTTTTTTTTACCCCAGCCAAGTAACTAAATATCTAAAAAGAAACACTAATGTGATTTAAGAACATGCGCAAGTGGAGTGTTTGACGTAAAGAAACTCTGGGGAGGCATTCATGGTCTCACTCACACATTGTTTAGAGCAGGTGGGTACAGAGCAGGCCTTATTTATATTCCAAGTGTGCGCATGGACCCAGAAAATTAAACAGTCAGCGTGTCTTCATTCCAAATAACATGAATCAACAGAATGCTCATTCCCCAGTAACTGGTTAAATGGAAAGGTCCCCTTTTGCAGCCTCCACTGTTGCCTCCGCCGTAAACTTGCCAAGACTCGGGGTCCTAAACACTGGGGCAGACACCCAGCTATAAATCTACACAGTCCTAAAAAAATATTTAAAACACTTTTTTTTTTCAAAGAAGGATGAGAAATCCCAGGCCCCAGCCAATGAGGCAAAGTATTCAAGTTACTAAAACATCCTCTCCGGGAACCAGCTCAGCTACGGTGATGGATCCCACTCTGCAGCAAACACTAAAAGGAAACCGGTTTAATCAAAGCCTTCCGAACGTGAACAGGCCAGTGGGAAGATGTGCAACACTCGGTTAGCTGCTCACCGATGCCTGGGCTGCAGGAGGGGAGCATGGCTGCGGGCAGCAGGGCTCTGCGTGTGACCTCTCCCACCTGGGGCGCGCAGGGAGGAAGGGGGGCGATTTGCTTGGGGAGTCCTGGCGGCACCACTGCTAAATGGACTGTGCACTGTTTGAGGATTTGCATCCTGGAGAGGGACTCGGGAAGGAGGCAAGGACTCTAGAATCACACATTTTCCCTCCATTCCCCCTGCATCTCCACGGCCGCCAAGGAGGACTGGGCAGGAAGGGGACAGGGCGGGGACGTTGTGTCCAGGTTCTCGGCGGACAAAATGGAGGTCCTCAAATTCTCATCAATAGTAGCCAATTTTCTGTGAGTGTGTGTGTGTGTGTGTGTGTGTGTGTGTGTGCGTGTGTGTTTGGGGGTAACTCTAATCACACATATTGAGTCTTGGCTTCTATTTGCCCCAGGAACCATCTGGTACCCCCAGAACTTTAACCCTCTTCTGATCTTGGACACAGTGAGCAGGACAAGTTACCCACTGCTCCCTGACTCTAGTTTGTGCATTATATTAAAAAAATCCTCTCCACCCACAACGCAGACACGGAGCCACCTGTGTCGTCTTCCTGTGTGAGCCCGCCGGGTAACCGTTTCCTAACCCACAGCCTTCACACCGACGCGGCACTTAACCACACAAGGTGGGGGGAAGCCAGGCGCTGCACACCCAGCCTGCTCAGCCGGCCTGCGTGGCCCCCGGGGTGCACCTGGATGGAAAGAGCTGCCCATCTGTTCCAGAGAGAGAGCACAGCCCAAAACCCATTAGGAAACTCATCTTAGATTTCCTTGTCTTGGAGTTCTTGGTGGAGGGGTTGCAGAAAACACTTCAGTGTGCAAATGCTTCCCACTCTTAGAGACACCAGATACCCACCAGGAGCCCTGCACCTCTGGGGGACAGCCTGCCCTCAACAGATGCCCTCCTGTGGTGTAAGGCAGCACTCTGGGAAGTGGTGTGTGTGTGTGCGTGCACGTGTGTGCACAAACATGTGTGCATGCACACGTGTGTGTGTGTGTGTGTGTGTCACACATAGGGAAGTGGGGAGTGTTCAGACTCACAACTCAACGCTGCAGTCTTGCATCTAGACCCATAATTTAACTAAACAGCACTGCTCTCTCCACAAACCTCTTGGCTCCACAAAGAAAACCCCAGCACCATTCCAGTTCAGAAAATTGCTGTTTACATGACAGAACTGGCCGACGCCAGCTGCTAACTGGAGTTGCCTAGAACATGCCACCTTCCTGCCTCTGACCTGAGAGCTGGCTTTTTTTTTTTTCAAATTCATACATTCCCTTTTTAAAAATGTGTGGCCATCTGAAGGGGTCCCTCCGAGAGGGGCCCGTGGTTGTATTTTTATAAAAATAGGATAAAGCAGGTGTGTGTGTATTCGGAGTGTGGGGTGAAAAGAGAAATTACACTTAAAATGAGACTGAAGGAGAAAACTTAGCTCCAACAACAGCGCTGGCCCCAAAATATTAGTTGTCACACAAGAAAACAACAGCAAATATTTCTTAATCCTGACAAATGCATGGGAAGGCAGGAAACAGCTTGGGGGAGCGTTGAGTGAGTATGAAAGAGGTCTGGAGAAATTGTCAGCTCTTGCCATGATCATGTTCCTGAAAAGAGTTCAAATTCCCCTGCAACAAATGAGCCATGCTCACTGACCAGGAACACAGGCACGTTGACCGGTGCTCTCTCATCTCTGGGAACCCCAAGGTGAAAGAACCCAGGAAAGATGCTAGAATTCTGGCGCTGGGTGGACCGGACTGTCCACCATCCCATAATGCAGATGGAAAAATCAAGTCCCAGTGGGATGACTCAGGTGATAGTTAAAGCCAAGGCAGAGTGACAGGGGTTAAGTTGGCCGATACGATGTGATTTCATCTCAGATTCTGAATTTGGTGAGCACGTGGCTGTCCTGTGTCACTCTGCATTTGAGAATTAAACCCCATCTTTATGTGGCAAAGTTCTATCCAGGCTGACGGACATCACTGCAGTCCTAACTCCAAGGCTCCACTCCTTAAGGTGTTTCTTCCAAGGGGCCGATCCTCCAAAATTCCTAAGTTCTCCTAGTTCCTCTCTCATCCTTCTCTCCTCCCACTAAGCTGCCACCACCACCACCACGACTACCACCATCACCTCTGAATCCAGTGGCAACACTCACTTAACATACAAAACCAGAATACAGGTCAGGTATGGGGATCTTCTCCAAATGGCTCCAGAATCACAGGTGGGAAAGAGACTGTAGCAAGCTGACGACAGTCCTCACCAAAATTCATGTCCATCTGGAACCTCAGAATGTGATCTTACCTGAAAATAGGTTCTTTGCGGATGTAATTAAGTAAAATAGCTTGAGATGAAATCACCCTGGATATAGGGTGGGCCTTAAATCCAATGACAGGTGTCCTTATGAGAAGAGGAAAGGGGATACAAAGAAGAAGGTCGTGTGAAGATGGATGCAGAAACTGGAGTGATGTGTCTACAAAGCAAGGGATGCTAAGAACTGCCAGCCGCTCCCAGAAGGTAGGAGAGAGGCTTGGGATGGTGTCGCCCTCAGAGCCTCCCGAAGGCTCTGCCAACACCTGCATACAGGCTCCTAGACTGCTGAACTGTGGAGAACACACTTCTGTTGTTTCCACCACCCAGTGTGTGGCCATTGGTCATAGCAGCCCTTGGAAACTAACACAGAGACCTATTAGGGAGATGCCCCAGGGCACCACGGCCTCGGCCTCCCCTTTTCTTGGTGACAGTGGACTGACAGTCCACATGGGAGCCAGTCTGGCAGTTCCTCCAATGATTAAACATAGAGTTATTAGATGACCCAACAATTCCGCTCTTAGTATATACCCAAGAGAAACTGAAACATTCGTCTACCCAAAACCTTTTACACACAATCTTCACAGCAGCATTGTTCATAATGGCCAAAAAATGGAACGACCCAAATGTCCATCAATGGATGAGTGGAGGCAGCAAATGTGATGCATCTGTACAATGCAGTATTGTTCAGCCACAAAAGGAATGCAGTACTGACACATGCAGTACCACAAGGCTGAACCTTGAAAACGTTATGCTAAGTGAAAGAAGTCAGTCATAAAAGACTATATATTATATGATTCCATTCACAGAATGTTCATAACGGGGAACTCTATAGAGGCAGAAAGCACATTAGTGGTTGTTTAGGGCTGGAGGAGAGGGAGGCGGGTGATGGCTTAAAGGGGGTGATGGGGTTTCTTTTTGAGGAGATGAAAATGCTCTAACATTGACTATGGTGATGGGTGCACACATCTGTGAATATACTAAAAACCACTGAACTGTATACGCTTTAAATGGGTAAATTATATGGAATGTGAATTATATCTCAATAAAGCTGGGGATTTTTCCTAACAGCCAAAAAGATCCCTAAGTTGAGAGTCTGGATGCAAAAAGGGCTTAAGATAAAGCCAAGTGCGCAAGACCGTGTGCTCTCCGAGGCTTCATCTGCCAGCTAATTCCATGGGCCTCGATGCACCCACAGTTGACCACTGGACAAAGGTGAAACAATATCTGATGCTGCCAACTGCAGAAATTAATTTAACTTCAGAGGAAGCTCATTATAAATATAACCCCAAATGTTTCTCAGAGTACTCTCTCCGTGTTTATAGCTATTAGCCGGAGAGCACAAGGGTTCAGACTACAATTTGGCAGTCCCTCTAAATAGCTTTAAAATTGGAAGGAAAAAAAATACCCTTCCTCTATATGGTGCTAGAATATAATTTACACACAATTATCCGACATAGGTTACAGCATTACCTCTGGTTAAAACAACCGTAACTCACCGAAAGGAGAAGGTGATCTTGTAATGAAATGATCAGGCTGCTGCAGCAGGGAGCTCAAACTCCCCACCCTCATCTCTGAGCCCTCTGCCTGGCTCCCTCTGAGGCTAATTTAAAAAATACTACTTCCTCTTACCTTTGGGGAAAGAGTTGCAGCTGGCAAGACTGACCTGTCCACAGATTGGTATCTGAGAGTAATATCCTAGACTGTGCCACTCAGGCTGGGGCTGGGGGAGGTAACAGAAAAAGGTGCGGAGATGGAGTGTTGCCTTGGAAAGCACAGGAAATTAAGGATCGTGACCCGCGCATCAACTGATACTGAGTGAGGTGGCTGGCTGGCCGTCAGCCCAATCACAGGCTCCGAGCTGCTCTGCATCCACAGGTAATTTTCCCACCACCCCATCCTTCTCGGAGCCCACTCCCCAATACTTGCCACAGATGAGTTGCACTCACTATGAGAAAGACCCCAAAGACTCTCTCCAGTGTTCAACCAATCTGCAGATGCAATTAAAACCCATAATCTGTACAGCAGCACAATTAAGTGAGCATGCTTTACTGTTGCTCCCCGTGCCAGGAGGCCGTGCATTTCTGCACACGAACGTGGCGCCTCCTAAGCCCCAGCAAGGGAAAGGCAGCCAAAGCAGATTCTTACTAAACCTCAGAAAGAGATGGGGAGGAGGGCAGGCTGGTGGGAACTCGGGTCCTTCCATCTGTGCCTGCCGCTCCGGCCTCCAGAGCCCCATGCGCCTACCCAAAGGGGGGTTCTTCTGAAGACGCGGAGGGTGACTCGCGGTGAGGGGTAGGGCCCTGGAAATGGTGACACGATGGTCTCGGGCCCCTGGCTAAAGCAAAGGTCCAAGGTGATTCTGCCTTACAGAAATGATCCAAAGGAAAACACAAGTTTAAAGTATCTTCTCTCCGTCCACATAGTTTTGCATTTGCAAGCCCACCTGTGTATCCTGAGACACATTGAATAGCCGACCCTGGCTGGCCAGATGAGGTTAGGTCAAGTCTGTGAACAGTTCTGGGCTTCTCTTTTCACCTTTGAAATACGGGCATAAGACCCTGGTCTTAGTAAAACAGAGATAGCAAGCATGAAAGCATTACTCCAAAAACACAGCCGATAGGAGGCCCCGGTATCCTAAGGAAAACCAACCCGGAGCCTTGTGCCTCCAACACAAACCTTCCAGAGAGCTTCTCCCCAGCTGGAGTCCCCCCAACGCCCAGGTCCCGGCTCAGAGGTGCCTGAGCCCCTTCTCACGGGCCAGGCCAGGGTCACTGAAGCCAGCCTGTGTGCAGGTTTATGAACACACAGCCATGGTGATGAGTTCAGAGCATCTTCTCTACTTCCCAAACTGCTCTTTTCCTAAAACCTTTCAGGGCACCTGGGTAGCAACTACCAGAGAGATGGTTCCTACTCCAAGAGTGTGTGTTTCAAAGTCTCTTGGAACCTGAACTAAATACCACTCCCTTACCTGCCACCCTGGAGGGCCTCTGGGTCCTCCATGTGACGCGAGGAAACCTCAAGGGCCAGGCTGAGAAGCCACGTCTGAAAGGACGGGCAGGAGCACAGACCCTTGGTTAAGGAAAACCCAGCGTCAGGGTCCACTGTGTCCGGGGGAAGACTGCTCAAGAGATGACTCCTAGAAGCCACTCTCTAGTAAACTAGGAGCCACCTGCGAGATGAGGACCCTTGTCATCAGCAACAACTGAATGGCTCTTTAAGGAGAGAAAAAAATAAAAACTTTGCTGTAGACAGGCTCTGAAGCCAAGGTGCCCCACCCCCCAAACCCTCCAGTTGATTTCATGAAAAGAACGAAATGGCAGCCTTAACCCTTAGCCTTGATTACCACCATTAACATATTTTAGATGCACATGGCAATCAGTTCCTGATGAGCCAGTTCTTCCTAATCCACGGAGCTCCGCCAGGCTGCAGGTTCACTGACACTCCCGCGGTACAGCGTGCTCAACCCTGCCTGCCCCATAGAATCACCTGGGGAGTCATTAGAACCTGACACGGGGCCCCACCCTGGGAGAGTCTGCTTCACTGGTCCATGGAGAGGCCCGGGCATCGGGACTGTTTCAACATTTCCCAGAAGATTCTAATGTGCAATCAGGGCTCTATAAGAAGTCGCTCCTGCCCTCCTAAGGGAGAAAGGTGGGGGGATGGAGACCTCAACAAAGCAAAGGTTCTTTTTCATTATTACCATACTGAGCAGAGGAGGGGGAAAAGCCACGGAAGAGTGGAGGAGCCCGGGATTGAACCCAAGGCGCTGGGATTGAGTCCCAGCTCGGCCACTTCCCTAGCTGTGTAATATTAGGTGAGTCGTGCGTAAAGTGGGGGCAATGCCAATATGTCACAGAGCTGCTTTAAGCATCACAAGAGATAAGTATATACAAGCACCTGGCACACAGTAGGTGCTCAAAAAAATGTGTGCTGAGTCCCAGAAGAGCGAGAATGATGATCAAGAGGGTAAGAGAAGATAAACTGCAGAGGACTGTGTCTGGTGGCTAGCCACAGGCATTCGTTAATTCTCTCATCAAATGTGTTTTGAGGACCTACTATGTGCCAACCACTGTGCTAGGCTCTGTGGAATAAGACCAGGTTTCTGTATCAAAAGTGCTTATGGTCAAGTAAAAAGCTGTGTTATAGCACGGTGGGGTTGAGGGCACAGGGCTGGGCATGACTTCAAGGGGGGCTTGGAGGTCAATAGGAGGCAGCCAGGAAAGGAAGTGAAGAAGGGCCTCTCCAGCAGAGGCTGTGGCATCTTCAACGTTGGCTGAAGGTTGCACGTGGATCTGAAAGACCACAGCACAAGGTGTCGACGGGATGCAAGGAGAAGGGCTGGGCAGGGAGATCATGCCAGGGAGGCAAGGGAAACCTTCACAGGGTTTAAACAGGGGAGCGACTCTTCAATCGGGCCATTAAAGCGAAGAGCAGGGACACTGTGGGGGTGGTGTCACCTGAATGCTTACATGTTGGCAAGGAGGCACCGGCAAGAGTGGCTTCGAAGCATGAACTGGGAAGCAGGCACCTATACACCAGTCCTAGTGACCAGTGTGTGGCCTGGTGTCAGCCCCCCCATCACCAGGCCCCTCCCTGCTCTGCCATTCTACTGTTCCAGAAACATCCATGGGGTGGGAGGGAATGTGGGGGCAGGTGGAGGAGGCATAAGGAGAGATAAGCACATTGCACTCTTGGCGTGGTCGTCTTCGGAAACACTCAGCCATCTGTTAGGTCATAAATTTTATCTGTCAAGAAAAAAGTCAAGCCCCCAACCCCCCAGCATGTGCTGGTCTGGCCCCCTGCCACCTGCCACAAGTAACTTCCTTTGAGGGAAGAGGAGGGACCCAAAGAAGTGTTTGCAGCACAAGAGGGAAGCCAAGATAATCACGAGCAATTCTCTCCACCTTTTATTAAATGTCTCACTTCTCAAGAGATGGAAGGTGAATCTTCCTAAATCCAAGAGGGCCTTGAGTCTGGGAAGAGTCCCAGATTTTGAAACTGGCGATGAGAGGACCAGGTTCCAATCCCAGCACCTGAAGCTGGGAGGAGAGAGAAAAGAAACCCAGGAATCTCAACTCTGCCACATATACACTGGGTGACCCTGGCGAGTGACTATCTCTGAACTTGAGTTTCTCTCTCTACAAAATGGGATGAAAAGAGCTAATACATGGAATGTGCTCAGCACAGAGCTAGGATAACCGACACACAGAGTCCCCCTTCTCCCTCCTTACCACAGTCCCTACCCTGCCTGGGACTTCGCCTCTATCTGGCTGTGAACAGGGATCAAACCTTCCCTGTCTACCCCACAGACTAAACAACAGAAGGAAAAGCACTTGGAAAAGGCACGTGCTCTGTACATTTAAGGACTAATTATTACCAATTCTCCTAATTATTATCAATTCCACTTCCCTCAGATTTTTTTCCGACACCACCCAGAGGCAACCCACTCCCAGCAGTGGTACTGGGCAACCATGGTATTTCAAGGGTTGAAGATGCTCCAGCAAAAATTCTATCTCAACGCAAAGCTGTGTCTTTATCTACCTGAACCTGGGCAGCCCCTTACCCTACGTAACAGATTGTTCCAAATGAGAAAGGTCATTCTCTAACAAAGATGAAGCTGTCCGTGCCTCAGAGGTAGTATTTCTCTGCGACACCAATATCCTAATATGTCTGTGCTCTCCTCGTGCCAGTAACATATTTCTATAAATCGTCACATAAAAGAAAACTTTATTTTCCAGAGGGATCAACAGGGGGGAAAATGAAACAACAGTTGCAATAAAAACATCACCCATCAAGCAGAGCGCAGGCTGCCAGGAACTTTACTAAATGTGTAATGTTACAGATGTTTTATAGCCATGATGTCTGTTCTATTTAAAACACTTGCACTAGGCCACCAAACACGGAAAAGAGAGAAAGGAAAGCTATGTTCCCCAACGCGCCCAGCCCGGCTAACTGGTCTGGGCTGGCTGTTTATTGAGGCAAAGAGGTGACTGGGGAGCCGTAGCTGTCGGCTGAAACGTGGAGGGCTCGTTTTGTAGTTCACTCTGGAGGGCTGTCGAATCAGCCACACGGCCCCGCCAGCGGCGCTCGGGCTCTCTGAAGGGCACTTCTGCCTGGAAGACCAGGATCTTCTATGGGGAAATTGCCCTGCACCTGGCAATGCTTAATAAAATCTAGTTCCCTTCCCTCCAGGAAGAAAAATATGCCCGGTTAAACCTCATTTGTCCAATGACACTCATTCATTCTCACCACAAACATTTGTTCAGTGCCTGCTATGCAAAGGTACTGAGTTAGGGACTCACAGCCCCATCAGCCACGGTCAGGACGCCCCCCAGAATGAAAACCTCAAAGGGGGGGGGGGGGGGGGGGGG
>NW_005364711.1:564925-571069 GCF_000412655.1 Myotis brandtii
AAAAGGGGGGGGGGGGGGGATGTGATCAGTTCACCCTCCTAGAACGGAAGCCTCCTAAAGTTAAGAACTTTTGTCTGTTTTGTTCACCACTGTATTCCTAGCATGGAGAAGAGTGCCTGGCACACAGTAGGCAATCAGTAAGCACGAGCTGAACGAGTGCAGGAATATTTCCTGCTCTGAATTACCAGGATGGTGGATGAGGGAAGGTCCCCGCGCACCCTCCTTGTCTCCTCTCTTTCCCCTTGGGTAATTCCAAGCACTCCTTGTTGCTAAGCTGACATAAGCACCAAGAAGATAAAAGGCCTCGTTGCTCAGAAGAACAGCTGGCCAGAGTTCTGGTCGGGAGCCACAGCGCACACAGACAGCGCTGCAACTGAGAGGTCCTGCTGGACGGGGTCACAAACCCTCCCTCCCACTGGGAGAAACACAGCTGGTGGTTGGGGAGGGGCATCTTTATTCACAAAAAGGACAATTGGTGACTCCTGACAAGCAAACACTGGAAAGGTCTAGGAAAACAGGGAGGGGCCTGAAACCTCCGGCAATCACAGATTCAGGGATAATATCAGGGTCTGCATCCGCTGCCCCTGATTCATTCCACGCGACATCCAACTTGAATGACTACCTAGTCCCCACCGGGATGTAGGAGCCCAAACGAAAAGATTTCGTTCTCTAACCTTAAGGATCTCACAGAGGCCTGACAAAAACACGCAATGGCAAAAGTACACAAAAATAGACAGAGGGAAATGTGATGAACTCTGGCAGGATAGTCTGAGAAGATTTCAAAGACGAGATGCCTGCCTAGGGTTTTTAAAGGATGAACAGGAGTTTTCCAGGAAGACAAGAAAGAAGGGCAGGCAGAGTCACGATGGTATGAAATACCACTGTTTCAGGCACTAAGTTTGGCACAGCCAGAAACCAAGTAGAAAGGAGGGTTTGATGGAAGATACCGAAGGAGGCAAGGGTTCGATGCCAAAGAGTCTTGTAGACATGACCAAGGAGACTGGACTTCATCCTTTCAATAAGGGGTAAGCAATTTTAAGTGGAAGAATAGCATGACCAGCTTTGTGTTTTAGATAAGTCACTCTGTAGAGACGGGGAGACAGTTGGAAGCTTATCATAATAGTCCAAGATGAAGGGACCCTGAACTAAAGCAAGGGTCTTTTGCATAACAAACAGGAAAAGATTTAAGAGAGAGCAGGAGACAACATTATCAGCACTGGGTAAATGGCCAGAAGCAGAGATGAGGGAAAGGAAGAAGTTGTGAATTTACTGGGTGGCTGAGCCAATGGCGGTGTCACCAGCTGAGATAAGGAATGCAGACAGAGCAGGTATGCGGAGGCATGATAAATGTGTTCGGTTTGGGTATGTTAGATGTGCGGTGCCCGTGGGACAGTTTGTGTATTTGTACTAGAGCTCAGGAGAAGGGTCAGGACAGGGGACCCAGACTGAATTCACCAATGGCCAGGTGGCCACTAACATCAGGGAGTGGTTGAGATGAGAGGGTAAAGGAAAAGCAGGGACAAGGACAGGAGGAATCACAATATCTCTTGGAAACCCAAAGCAACAGCCAAAGAAAACAGGAGAGAAGCAAGAAAAACAAACTGTTTGACCAACTACAGCATATAGCCCCTTGTTCTATGTCCCTTCCCTTGAATTTAAGTAAGCTCGTGACTGTTTCAGCCAATAGAGAAAACAAACTGTTTGACCAACTACAGCATATAGCCCCTTGTTCTATGTCCCTTCCCTTGAATTTAAGTAAGCTCGTGACTGTTTCAGCCAATAGAGTATAGCAGAAGGGATGTTGTGTGAATTCCAAGGTGGGGTCATACAAGGTAGGGCAGCTTCTAGATTGATCTTTAGAGAACACTCACAGTTGGAACCCTGAGCCACCAAGCTGCCACGTTGTCAGGAAGCCCAGCGTTCTATGGAGAGACCCCATGGTGGGCTCCTTTCTTCGAGCCATCCCTGCCCAAGCACCAGGCATACGTGGGAATAAGCTTTTCGATGATTCCAGTCCTTTGCCATCAAGATCTCAAGTCTCCCCAGCTGAGGCCCTAAACCTGGTGAAGCAGAAACCAGCTGAGGCTGCTCTGCCCTGTCTGAATTCCTGACCCAGTGATTCCCTGAGCATAATAAAATGGTTGCTTCAGGTCCTAACCCAGCGGTTCTCAACCTGTGGGTCGCGACCCCTTTGGGGGTCGAACGACGCTTTCACAGGGGTCGCCTAAGACCGTCGGAAAACACATATATAATTACATATCGTTTTTGTGATTAATTACTATGCTTTAATTATGTTCAATTTGTAACAATGAAAATACATCCTGCATATCAGATATTTACATTACGATTCATAACAGTAGCAAAATTACAGTTATGAAGTAGCAACGAAAATAATTTTATGGTTGGGGGTCACCACAACATGAGGAACTGTATTAAAGGGTCGCGGCATTAGGAAGGTTGAGAACCACTGCCCTAACCGGTTTGGCTCAGTAGGTAGAGCGTCGGCCTGTGGACTGAAAGTTCCCAGGTTCGATTCCGGTCAAGGGCATGTACCTTGGTTGCGGGCACATCCCCCGTAGGGGGTGTGCAGGAGACAGCTGATCGATGTTTCTCTCTCATCGATGTTTCTGACTCTCTGTCCCTCTCCCTTCCTCTCTGTAAAAAAATCAATAAAATATATTTTTAAAAAATGGTTGCTTCAAGCTGCTAAATTTGAGGGCAATTGGTTACAGAGCAATGATAACTGTAACACTAAAGTTAGGGCATTTCAAATGGAAGGGAATGGTGAACAGTGTCCAAAGACATAAAGATGTTTAGAACGGGAAAGAGGAGCCAGGTCTCGGCGTCAATGGATCCAGACCTGAGCCACACTTTCCATGACCGATCATGGTACTTGCAAGGCCAACATCTACGTGCAGCTCGTCAGGGAACTGCACGCGGCCTCATGAGCAAGTCTTCCCGGCAGGCCCAAGGGTGCGCTGAGAACCTGGAGTGACTTAGCAGTCTGTGGTTAGTTGTGAGCATTCATTTGGGGGAAAACCTTATTCTGATGGCAACTGGCACTGAAGATGTGCCCATGAAAACAACTGCCCGTGGCATGCCACCATGAGCTTGCTATGGTCAATGTTGCTTTTAGTCTAAAAAAGTCAGTTTTGGGGGTTTTTTTCTGGAGAGAAATCAGTATTTCTCCAAGGCAGTGACACCTAATTCATCTAATGCACTTATCACTGTAAATATCAGCAGTTCCCGAGCCACCTTAAAACTAGGCTGATAAGCAATCTGTTTTAAAAGCCCTGTCTTGCCCTTAGCCAAAGGCACTTAGTTCTCTCTTCCCGAGTGAAATCTGGGCTTTTAATACTCAGGATACACCTGAAACTATGATCGCCTAGCACAGCTGTTCTCCAAGCAGCACCTGCAGCTCAAGGCGACTCGCTTCCCGTCCAGTCATCATGTCTCTGGGTCTCCAGACCTGCTGGGAAATGCGGCATTCCTCTCCCTGGCCAAAAATCCTGGCCCTCTAAAGAGCTGCTTGGACTGGCATTCTGTTCCTGTTGCTCAGAGGCCCTGGCTCCCCTAAACCTTCTCTGTGTCCCAATGATGATCCAGTTCAAAGGACTGTGTTAGGGGACTGAGCCATCTGGGACCCTGCAGAGCACTCAGTCTGCACAGAGACCTAGAAATGCAATAAGATCCAGGGGTACAATTAGCCCAGACTTGATCTTATCAGACCTTCTCTTTTGCAAAATTTCATCAAAGAAGATTTGGCTTAGTTTTAACTGTCCCTTAATTAACACATTTTTTTTTTTTTTTTTTTTTTGGTGCCCGTGACCAGAATCGAACCTGGGACCCTTGAGTCCACAGGCCAACGCTCTATCCACTGAGCCATTAATTAACACAATTTCTAAGCAGCTACTTTGGAATGAAACCTTGTGGGAAGAGAAATGAGAAGTAATAACTGGGACCATTGGCAGGGGTGGGGATGGCTGACATTTGAAGCAGGAAGACAAGACATCAAAAATCAGCAGAGATTTCAAGGTTTCAACCTTTATTACTGGGTTCCATGCTACCTCTGCAGCCCTGCTTCCCATTCATCCCCCTACTCGGAGCTCCAGCCACGCTGGCGACCACACCCCAGGCCTTCACTCAGGCTGCCCCTTCCCTAGGATGAGCCTTCTGCCTTTTTGCCCTACATGAGTCCAAACCCTCACACCTCAGTCCAAATGTCTTTGTGCAAATGTCACTAGGCCTTCCATGACCCCCCTATTTAACAACTGCAACCCCAGCGCTCCTTGGACCTCCGCCCCCCCCCCACCTACCTGCTCACACACTCTATGATTTACTTGTTTTATTTCTTGTCTGTCTCTCTCCCACCAGAAACTAAGCCTCGTGAGGTCAGGAATTTTGTCTATTTTGTTCACAGACTATATTCCCAGTACCTGGGTCCTAAGTGACATTCAAGAATTATTTGCTGAGTGAATGAATGAACATGCTATGGCATCTCCCCTCAGTCACCATGAACGACCCCTTTCTCTGCACCGGCACAGGAAGTAAACTGCCCCGAACAGCGGCACTTTATTTCATTCTGCTTCCCATTATCACTCGATATTTACCTATGAGACTCAAGTCCCTTGCAGGAAGAGACCATGTTTATTCATCTCTGTATCCCCCGAAGCATTGGTGGTGCTCAAGTATACAATCTACTGAATCTAACTTAACAATCAAATTGCATGGAAAATAGGCAAAGAACACACAGCTCATAGAACGATATACCCAGGTGATTCCCGCTGCCTTCCTCCTTCCTGGTGAGGCTTGTCATGTGTGCAGAGCACAGAGCAAGGGCTTCTGAAAACATCAAGATAAGTAAGACACACGTGTGCAGTGTCCCAGTGGGCAGCTACCAGCCACCTGTAGCCACTTAAACTTAAGTTGTTATTAACAATTCAGTTCCAGTTGCATTAGTCCCACTTCAAATGCTCATTCACCACATGGCCAGACAACTTGCTGCTTTCTCAGCACAGAATATCTCCTTTGTCCCGGGAGGTTCGAACGGACAGCAGCGACATCGACAGTCCAGGCCCTCCACATCGAACCTTCTAGTGGGGCACATGGGACAGGAACAGGAAGGACCGGGAGGACCGATCTGTCAGCCAATAACAAAGGAAGCAGCAAAGGGCTGGGGGCTGAGAGGAGACAGGTGTCACCACCTGGGGGACAGGAAGAAGCAGGACAGGCTTCCAGGCCGAGGTAGAGCTATTTGAGAGGACCCTCTAAAAATGGGTGGGTTTTCTAGGTAAAAGAAAGGGGGGCTATTCCAAACCTGGAGAGGGTAGAGTCCCACACAGAGGGACTCGGGGGCAGACGCGGGGGCCACACCAGGGGCCACGCTCTACCCCCCTGCTGGCCAGCACTGCTCCCAACTAAAAGTCCAATGGCTCGGCCTCAGAAGCCTCCGTTCTGAAACCGAGGGGTGTCCGCCCAAGTTCGGCAAGCCAGCTTCCTGGCCCCTGCCCGGCCACCCATTGTGGCTTAAAGACATTTATGCACTCTCTGGGGCTCAGCAGGGAACTTTTCCAGACACAGAATGAGGTCTTAACCAGGTGCTTGAGATGCAGGGCACAGCCTGGTTAACGCTATTGTGGAGCTCGGCAAAGACCGGATGCATTTCTGCAAGCAGCTAATAATAAAAGCAGGAGGAGGGGCAGGTGGGAAGTCAACCTGGCATTTACTGGGGATCATCCTCCTCCCCACCCTCCACCCCACCCCAGACACCTTTGTGACAACTTGCTTCTCCCTCCAATTAGCCTGTTTTCAGCAGCCAATACCCAACCTGCTAGGTCCTCTATTCAAGAGCCTTTTATCTAACATGCACATACTTTACAGAAAAGAAAAAGACAGACAGAGAGAGAGAGAGAGAGAGAGAGAGAGAGAGAGAGATTTCTAAAATGGCCAGACCAAAAAACTAAGAGGATTAAGGGTGCTGTATTCAAGGACAAAGAAAATTCTGGAAACCTCCTGAACAGACCCAGCCTGCCCCTTCCTATTAAGCAATCAAAAACCGACAGAGAGCTGGACATATGGGCGCCGAGGAGTGTAAGAGTCCGTGGGCCACACTAGGGGCCACGCTCCACCCCTCACAGCGTCCAG
>NW_005364711.1:571110-578196 GCF_000412655.1 Myotis brandtii
AGGGGTAAAAGGAGGGAGAAACCAAGCCGAGAAATAACTTCCTGACAGGCTGACAGCTGACATTCTTAAGTGAACACAGGATGTGCCAAGAAATTATCAGGCCTGGCTTTTCTCTCCCTGATAGATGACCAAAAAAAAAAAAAAAAAAAAGGAAAAAGAAAAAAAAAAGACAGAAAACGAAAAAATAACCACAGCCACACACATCTCATAAATCACGACTTTTATGAATGCTTCGCCACATAATAGCAACAGTCCAACTGGATAAAGACACCTTTCTGAACGTAACGGGGAGAGCCCGGACATCTCTCCCGACCTGGGATGGGTGGCAGGGAAACTGAACTCTGAGGCAGAGCAGGGCTTTGGGGAGGCAGGTTTAGCCGTAGAGACAGGTGGTGGTTTTTCTCCATCATTCTCAAAACACAGGCATCGCGAAGCTCAGAGAAGTGAGCCGGACAGAGAGCAAAGCCAAACAGGAAAACAAACGTGTGAGTGAGGATGTGTCTGTGAGGAGATCAAGAGTGAAATGGGAACTTGGGATGGGGATGGAGAAAATGTGAGAATGGGTGGAAGCAAGATGGAGCATCTGTGGCTGAACCCCATCAGAGCAATGTCAGGCTGGGGGCCAGCAGTTCACGGCGACATTGAACTCACGAAATCAGCCCAGGCGCTCACCACAGGTAACACGGCGGGCCTAGGAGCGGGCGCAGAATGCAGCTCTACTCATTGTACCATCTCACTTGCTCCAAGTTCATCACAGGCAGGGAGAGGGGCATTCAGTTTGGGGTAAGGCCTTCCTTCCTCATGGGAGGCTGACTCACTCCAGAACCTTCTCTCCAGGTGACCCACACTCAAAGCCTGACACGCCGACACCCCTAAACTTGATGAGCTAAATAAGAAACTAAGAAAGGAACTAACGAAGATATCTTCCAATGCCTCAGTCAGTGGGATGTGATGAGTGATAGGATGCGAGGTCTTTAGTTCTAGCTTCTTCTCTGCCCCAGTCATCTAAACCAGGGTGGAGAACATCCGGCCCATGGGCCGTATAAGGCCTGTGAAACCATTTGGTCTGGCCCTGCCAAGGCATGAGGGGTAAGTTCATTAAATGTCTGACCAAATATAGCAGGCTAATGTTTAAGCTGATAATTTTGTATGGCCTGAGAATGATGTTATAAATATCCAAATGGCCCTTGGCAGAAAGAAGGTTCCCCACCCCTGATAGAAAAAAATTAGCTTGGTGGGGTTTTTAAATGATGAAGATCAGGAAAAGAAAAGAAGGCATCTCTTTCCAAATTCTGCCACGCGCAGAATCCAGACGAAAAGATTTGTGGTCACATATATTTTAAGCACTTGTAGTTAGATGACTACTTTCCCAGGGCAAGTCATCACCAAGATGAATGGGCCCAAAGCTCTGAGCACTGCCGGCTCTCCACGAACATTTGCTGGGCAGAACTGTACCGGCCCTACTCGCCTGGCCACGGCTCCAGATTCCCTGCGCTTTGGCCAACGTAGAATTCCAACTGAGGAGCCAGCTACCATGACGCAAGAGGAGAGGGTGATGATGTAACAGTGCAGGCTCTCTCCTGAGCAAATGCCCCGAGAACTGCACGCCCTGATTCAAGTCAGCGTCAGTGGTTATCGGACTAATACCTGAGGTCAGGGCTGGGTTACTCCTTTTCCATCCCAGCACCTTAAAAAAGCACTTACGGGTCAAAGTGGCGCCCAGAACGGCCACGTGCTTCCCCTTGGGGTGGGCGGCAGTCGAGGGGAGGGGAGGATCTCCCTCGCGTGTAGATTTTGGCAGCAAGCGCATCGTAAGGCAAAAGGCAGAAACTCTTGATTGGGGAAAGCAATGTTTTCCCTGAAGATTAAGACACCATTACTGGAATGTTAACGTTTAACCTATCATCCACTCATCACTAGATGACTCTTCTAAGAGCTCATGAAGACAACGATGCGGCTCAGTTTTTATCTCTGCTCCCTGAAACTTAAGAAGAATGAACATCCACAAACTGAAAACTAGCCAGCCAATGAAGTCACCTAACCAAAGTTTCTCCAACTCCAAAACACAGGGTCATGGAGAGGTCAAGTTCTCCCACGCCAGGACTCCGTGCCTCTCGGTGTCTCCTCCTTGGGGGAAGGGTCTGAGTGCTGGCAGGTGTTGTGTTGTGTTGAAGTGGCTAACACAACACTGCAGAACACAGTTGTTGAAGTGAACTGAACCGACAGAAAGCCTTATTGAAAACCAAATCTAAATGGATGCTGACACGACCCGGATGTGACTCCCAGCTCTGGCACCTGCGGGCTGTCTGACCCTGAACCAACAGCCCACCTCCAGGCTGTCACAGCATTGCTTTGAGGATCAAATCAGATTATATGCGAAAGTGCTTTGGACACCTTAAAAGGCACTGCAGGTTGTCAGTCGCCTAGATGTGCCAAGCGCCTCACCCATCACTTGCATAAACATGTGATTTTTCTCCAGACACCCCGTAACAGAGCCTGAGGGAGAAATGGGAGTAGAAACTCTAACCCCACACTGGCGTCAATAGCCGATCACCTGAAAAGAGAAATCTTCTCTCAGGAAGATAAGGGAAACCACCTATCATCTAATTAAAGCAGGTAGGTGAGCACAAGTTCAAAGGCAGGACAGCCTGGCTCAGCCTGCTGCTCCTGGGCGCCAGATTAGAATGGGCAAATGGGGCTTGGTGTGCCTTTGCTGTGGGAACGGGCATCCTCCAGATGGAAGAGCCACGCGAGTGGGAAAGAGAACGAAGGGGAAGAGGAGGAAAGCTACTCCTCATCCCTACATTTACCTCCCATTTGTAGCCTATCCCAGCTACCCATGCCCACCAGACTGCTGTAACCCAGGGCCCCCAGACACTCACCCAGAGTGGTCTCTGTGCCTTTATCTTGCTGGGCACAAGTCAGCACACTGCCTTCAGTCCCACATGTGTGGGAGGGTGTGACATCATCCATCTTCATCATCATCAGTGTGATTAACTATCATCTTTGGGCCCTTGCTCTGTGTTGGACGTTGTTGTAAGCACTAGACATATAAAGACGTACAGGGTGTCCCAAAAAATGTACACACACTTTGAATGATTATAAAGTCAGTGTTTATTAACGTACAGTTCATTTTCAAAATGTGAAAGAATCTACAAAAATGAGTAATTTTTTTGTCAATGCCTGTTTTCAAACTGATGACCATTCTGGTCCAGGTACTGCTGATAACTCAAAGCAAAGTCAGTGTTTATTAACGTACAGTTCATTTTCAAAATGTGAAAGAATCTACAAAAATGAGTAATTTTTTTGTCAATGCCTGTTTTTAAACTGATGACCATTCTGGTCCAGGTACTGCTGATAACTCGAAGCAATGGAATCACAAACATCAAGAATCATTTCGTTCAGTGTTTGTGTGCCTTCAATTCATCGACTGTGTTGCTGGTTTTATCTTTTATACTAGAGGCCCGGTGCATGAAAATTCATGCACTGGAGGGGGGTCCCTCAGCCCGGCCTGCTCACAGCCTGGGAGCCCTCATGGGCCCATCACACCTCTGCTGCTGCCACTGCTGGCAGTGCAAGCCTCGGCCGGCCCTGGTTACCTGAGCCTCGGGCAGCCCTGGGAGGCTGAGCAGCTGACATCTGAGACTTGCCTGAGCCTCGGGCGGCCCTGGGCGGCTGGGAGGCTGAGGGGACTGTGGGACTCCGGTGGCAGGCGCGCAGCAAGGCCCCAGTGGGGCTGAGAGGACTAGGTGCCACCACCTTGTAGCTGTGGGCACCACCATCTTTGAGGGCGTGGCAGCAATTAGCATATTCCCTCCTTATTGGCTGTGGGCATAGCCATCTTTGAGGATGTGGCAGTCAATCAGCATATTCCCTCTTTATTAGATAGGCTATCCCCATAAAAAAAAAGTCTAGTAGCACTTTAGGATAAATTTTCTTTGTTCAAAGCTTAGTCTGGAAATTTACGAGAGACCAAGATGGCGGCATAGGTAAACACCGGAGACTGCTGCCGCAAACAACCACTTCAAAAATACAACTAAAAGACGGAACGGACATCACCCAGAACCACAGGAAGGCTGGCTGAGGAGAGACTCTTCAACTAGAAGGAAAAATAACAGCACACCGAGGCTCAGAGGAGGCGCAGTGTGGAAAAAACTCAGGTGCGGAGGTGCGCGCGCAAAGCGGGCTGGTGGCTGAGAGCGCGGTTGTCGTTTTCGGTCAGGGGGGAGTCTCAGACTCTGAGCTCCAGATACGGGCGAATAGTCTGGCTTCACCCATTATTTCAAATCAGTTAAACCTGAAAAGGAGTAAAAATTAAGTGAGTTATCAACTGTTAAAGTGTGTGTGCATTGGGGCAGGGGGCACCCTGTATTTCATTCTTACCACAACCCTATAAGGTGGGAACTATCATCATCCCCAAGGCACAGAGATGTAAAGGGTAGAGCTAGAATATGAGCCCAGGCAACAGGGTGAAAAAAAAAAGCCTACAACCCTAACCACTCATCACACTGCCTCTTCTGAACACAGTACATGGCCCTAAATGTTTTTGTTATGGCCAGGGGAATTCCCAAGTCCTTGTCAAAGGCACTTGTTCTGGGAACAAAAAACGTAAACTAAGACAGCATGCGCTAATTCTTACCCAATCTAGTCCTTCCTCATTCAAGTCTTTGTTCAAACCTCAGCTAGTCCCAGAAGCCCCAACTGCCTTCATAGCCCCCTCCCCACTCCATGAACCCCCGGCTGCTCAGAAATCCACTACATCACCTGGCACACGATCCTGTATTCCATCACCGTCTCTATATGCTCAGAAATTGTTTTTTACTGGGGCTTAACCACCTGGATAGAAAACAAAACAACTCCGGAGACAGAATCATATCTTTACTTTCTTAGGTTTCCTCTCTCCACCCCTGGCTCTATACCATGGAGTAGAATGTTCCACAAGCAGCCACTCCTCTGTAAGAGGTGCTGACCTACCAGACCAGCTCAAGGCCTGGGTAGGTTGCTGATCACCTATTGCCAAGGATTTAAATATGCTGATCACTATATTTCATGCCATCCCTCTATGAATTTTTAACCCTTTCCTTCTCCCTCATTCTTTTCATTTTCAATTCAATCATGCTGAACGTTCTTGAATAAACCTCACCCTACTTAACCCAGGCAAATTGAAACTCAGGGCTGTGCAAACATGCCTGGAGCAACCTGGGTATGTGCCCTTGACCAGAATCAAACCTGGAAGCCTTCAGTCTGCAGGCCAACGCTCTATCTGAGCCAAACCAGCTAGGGATGCATGTAGTTTCTTTTTCTGTCTCTTATATTTTGTATAATTCTCTTGTTCTTGTTTTTGTTTTTTGCTTTTCTGCTAGTCTACCTTCCATGACCATAAACAGAACTCAAGTATGTTTCTTATCATTTGATCTGTTTACTGAATTGCTCAGGAGACATAGTAAATTGGTGTCCATCATCCATTCCAGCCTCCTCCCCACAAGCCTTTCTGTCTCACAGGAACTGGAAAGTCAAGGAGTCCTTTTTCAGACTCCCTTGCAGCTAGGTATGAAAGGCAAAGTAGTGGATTCTGTGCTTCTGTTGTTTGCTCTGGCAGCACAGCCAGGGAGGTGTTTGGCTATTCCACGGCAGTATCCTGTGCCTCAACTGACTTCTCATGGAGAAACTATTTTGCTGGAGAAGATTGTGGCAAGACAGCATCAATAAATGGCGTTTCCTGACCCAGCAGTATGGTGTCAGCTCCTCGATTTGCTGGGTGGCTTTCAGATGTCAGAAGAGACCGCAGCTTCCTGGAGTCCCAGATCTGTTTCTGAGAGCACAACCTAAAGGTCTTTCTAGATCACCTAATGATTTCTGTAAGCATTGTCATGCCCTCCAACAAATTCCTTTCTGCTTAAACTAGATAGGAGTGGACTCAGCTTTCTGCAACCGAATCCAGACCAAAACTTGGCCCTCGTTCTTGTTTTCAAAAGTAGATCAACATCTTCACTTAAAAAGAAAGACACAAACCAGAACCCTGAAATTTCAGTTTTGTTTCTAACTAGCTGACTGACCTGGGACAAGGCACTCACTAATGATTATTGGACCTCAGTGTTCTCATCTGTAAAATGAGAGGGTATGACCAGCTGATCTCCGAGGTTCCTGATATGTCTAACAGTCGGTGATTCTAAATCTCATTAGAGCGGTGGCTTTCAAATCATGCTCTGGAACACCAGGGCTCCAGGCCAAGAAACAGGTTTCAGCCTGGAGCTGAACATTTCCCTCTGGAGAAAGGGTGGGTCCACAGTGGAGGGGCAGGGGAAAAATACTCCTGACAGTTTCTTTTGGAAAGGGAGGTGGTGCTATTAGGCTCTATGTTGCTTATATATTTTACAACAGAATGTACCCATTTATTTTTTATATAATTAAATAAATAAAAAACAGGCCCTGTTGGCTGTCAAATAGCTTTTTATCTGTATGTACTATTTCCCACCCTCCAACCCACCCTCCAAAAAATAGATCAGTATCTTAACCATGATTATCTCTGTGCAGGGACATTTATTTTCATTTTTATCATTTGGAACATTTCCCAAGTTGGCTGTGTTGAGTGACCCCATGGGTAAAAACTACACTGAAGAGCCAACCTTCTGCTCTCCCCCTTCCCACATCTGTGCAGGCGGCTGCATGAACCGGTTATGCAGAAGGCTCTGACTCAGTGGAAAGCTATTTCCATCCTCAAACTTGGATAAATGTTAACCAAGGATGACAGACAGGTGGGTAGGTCGGCCTGTTAAGATAAGGAGGTAAGTAAACAAACCCTAAAGGAAGAGCTATGCCAAACTGCACTGAAAAAAGGGAAGTTTGAAGAATAAATTTAGTCCAAGCTGAGCCAAGAAACACCGGTCTTTTAAATATTAAGCCTTACCCTACAGCACAAATAAAACTTTTTACCATAAACATGCGTCATTTTTTAAATTAAGATAATCTCTCAAACAGACTTCTGGTGAGGGAATAAAGTAGTACCAACCTCCTTACAGAATCAATTAAGATAAAAATATATTTTATAAGAATTTTTATATGTGTAATATGGATATTTTTAAAGAT
>NW_005364711.1:578230-595188 GCF_000412655.1 Myotis brandtii
AACCCTGAAATCCCACCTCCAGGCATATATAGTAAGAAGGAAATTGAAAATGTTGATGAAGGGTCACGTACAAGCATGTTCCCCACAATCTTATTTATAATTCTAACAAATCATTAACAAGCTAACTATTCAACAATATATTTTGGTAAAATATAGTTACAAGTCACAATAATACCATGTAGACAGCGAAAACCATGCCATAAAAAATAATAAATTACAAGGGGGAAATAATTCAAAATGTATTATAAAATCAGCTTAGTAAATAATGGGTGTGTATGTGTGTGTTGCCACACCAAAAAAAAAAAAGGTTGATAGGAAATATACCAGAATGTTAACCATGGTCATCTATCTCTAAATGGTAGGTCATCTATCTCTAAAAGGTAAACAGAGTTAGGGAGATTTTTACTTAGTTCTTGTGGTTTTCCACAATTTCCCCAAGTTTCTGTAGTTGGAGGAGTAGGGCAGAAGCAGTAATAGGTATTCGAAAGGACCAAACTGCCCAAATCTCTCCTTTCTGTAAAGGTCCAGGTTGGAGCCAAAGCGTTTTTTTCACAGACCAATCTCATAACGCTATCCCATCAACGTCTGAATGGAACAAACATGACTCATTTGCCATGTTTGTGGTTGGGATAGGGTCTCAGCATTTTTAATTGATTAATTTGCATCAGAAGCATTTGAAATAAGACTATTTTATGGAGCTTCCATTTACATTTATCTCCCTTGTTAAAGCCCATTTAGCAAATTAACAAGAAAACAGCAACACTCAGGGAAGTCACTGCATCCACTAGCATGTGTCATGTATAAAATAACAACTACGGGATTCTCAAGAGGGTCAAATGAGATCGTCTTGTAAAGAGTTCTGGAAAAAAATAAAATGCTATAGAAGTGATAGTCAAATATTACTACTATCCTTAAAGTCCAGCTGTTTTGTGACTTCAATGCAGGGTTTCTTAATCATTAGTGAGGTCATGTCCATGCACCAAGGGATCATGGCCCCCCACTCCATTGTGCAAAGAAAGCTCCCTGTGATTGTGGCAACAAACACCTCTCTGGGTAAAGGGTCCCTAACGTTCCCCATGTGACCCAGGACCTCAGATAAGTTAGAAATACAGCTCAGAGAAGCGAAATCAATGGAGCTGGTTGCTGATGAGTTTTATCTAAAATCAAAGTTTTTAATCTATAATCAAACCAGGTCTATCGGGGTCTCTCTCTCTAGTTAAACCAAAGCCTAACAGAAACACCTTGTGGTCACCTGGCCATCACAGAGTAGCCCAGAGGTCTCAGTGCAGAGCAGATTATTTTGGGGCTACCTCCTGACAACACCCACCCCACCCCTCCAGGACCTTGGTATCTTTGGACAGAAAGAACACCAAAGAGCAATGGAGGCAGCAGGTGAAACATCAGCCTCAGGTCAAACCCTGGACGCCGAAGGGACTCTTAAAGGGCCCTTTCTCCACAACAGACTCTATCCAACCTGATTCAAAGGGCCCTTTCCCACAATGTATCTGAATTTGTGAGGCCTCCAAAATGTTTAACATACTTTGATTAAACATTTAAAAAAGGAAGCAGCCTAAGACCTTGAGCACCAAGGCAGGGCTGAGCAGGAAAAGGCACACGAATTCACCTTCTGAGGGTGGGAGGCTTTCACCGCTACCCAGAAGGATGGCTTGAAATTAACTCGCTTGGTTAATCATTCAAACCCATGGGCTGGGCAAGTTTTAACGTTTCAATGTTGGTTTACAATTAACCCAGCAACAGAGTTTTAAGGTGTTTGATTTTTAATTAGTCTATTGATTTACCAATCGGGTTAACAATACTTTATTCCTGTGCCCTTTATTCTGTCTTCCATCCTTATTAAGAAAGAGTGCTGGTTGCTCTGCTCTTTTCTCCTCTAGACAACCCCAGATGATGGCCCCTTCCCTCCCCAGGGCACAGGATCTGACGGGAAAAGCAGAAGGCAGAAAGCCTGAACACCTGGATTCTGTGTGGCCTTGAGCAAATTAAGGTGACCTGCCTGTGCTGTGTTTCTTCACCTGTAAAATGGATACAGCACCTACTCACAGGGCCAGTGCGACCATTTAATAAGATGACTCACAAAAATCTTCAGATAAGTGCCTGGCACAGACCAAGCACCTGAAACCTGGGCCCCTCTTCTCTTCCCCGGTGGTTCAGACGCCGTCTAAATTGTTCCTCTGAACCTTTCCATGTCTTACAAAACCAAGAGAACTGAAAAGGTGGTAGGCCCATGTACTACTTTCTAAGAACAAAACCAGAATGAACTCTATCAACAGGAGGGTCCTTTTCACAGGCAGATTTAGGCATGTCTACTTAAAAAAGATCTGTGCAACATGCTTCCTTCCCAGGGAAAGGGGCTCAGAGACAGCAAATCCCTTCTCAAGGTCACACTGCTCAGCAGCAAGAGAGGCAAACAGGTCTTGGGATGCATGACCCCTGAACTAGCCTTCCCCCTTAAGCTTCGTCCTCATCGGTTTCCAGGATATAGGCTGTGGGTGAGGTGAGGCGGGAAGGCACGTGTCCCATGATCTGCTGCAATTCTGTGACGGAGCCAACAGTGTGGCATTGCCTAGGCTTGCTGCAGAAACAATTGTGAGGTCAGTCTCAACCAAATAACTAAAAATGGCACAGAGTGCCTGGTCATTCCCACCACCAAAAGATCAAAAGCCAGCCTGTACTTGCTTCATCCGTACTTCTATAAAGCTCACCACGTCAATCTGAGATGCAGCCTAGTTTGGAAATCACTGGTAGAGAAAACCCCATGGGGAGGACAGTCTGGACTTGCTTCTGCCCCACACATCGGTGAGGAAAGGCCTCACCATTTCCTTCAGAGAGATGCGGCTCCTTCTTTCTAGAAGGCGTTTCCCTTCCTTGTCTACTTATAGACTATAGTCTACAGGTAAACTCCTATTCATCCTTCAAAACCCAAGTAAGAAAACTCTTGAAAGCCTTCCCTGACAACCTTCTCTCAAGTTCACCCACCAGCACCTTTCATCTATCCCTACAGCTGTGCTACTTCAGGGCCTAGTACATAATTTCAATTTGCCATTCACCTACCTAGAATATTAATTCTAATTCTGTGATTCTCAAACTTTGGGGTATTATGACACCCTTATATTCTTAAAAATCAAGCAACACCCAGAAACTTTTGTTTATGTCTGTTTTATCTATCAATGCTTTCTATATTAGAAATTAAAACTGAGACACTTTTAAATAGGGGGGGAAATATCCATTAATCATTAGAACAATGACACTGACATAGGCCATGAAGTCTCTGGAAAATTCCACTCTCCATTCACATGACAGGATGAGAGTAAAAAAGGTAAATGAATTCTTGGAGTGGTTATATTAAAAAAAACACATTTTGGTATCACAGACTCCTTGAAAGGGTCCCAGGGATGCCCAGACGTCCCCAAACCAAAATTTGAGAACCACTGTTCTAGTTCATTCATTTGCATGCCTGTGTTTTTTTATTCTGGAAGCTGTTTGAGGGCAGGGTCTGTGTCTTACGACTCTGTTCCTAAAGCCCAAACTGGAGAACTGCCTCAAACCTCTCCCTTCCTTAATCTACCTAAGGCCCAGGAACCCCAGCAAACTAACTGTGGCTCCCCCTTATTAGAGAGCTTACTGTACATTCCACCTCCCACTTGGCCTCCAGGACTGGGCTCCACTGGAAGGGGATAGTCTGGCAGGGGTGCGGGGGCCTCCAGGCACTGGCCTATCCATGGGGAACCCAACCCCCTCCCAGGGTGAGCTTCTCTGCAGATAAGCACTCTCTCCACTTATTTACACAAGGCTGCTCCCTGGGGGATGCAGGGATTTAAAATCTTAAAATCTTCTGATTTGCTTTCCACTGACCCCCCTTAACAAGCCTCCCAGGTTGCAGGAGAAGAACGAGGCAGCACTGAGGAGGGGGGTGTTCTGGGCCAGGTGGGGCAGGCCACAGAGCCCAAGGCTTCTCCAAGGCCCCACACTCTCCCCAACACTCAGCAAGGCAACCATCGCAGTGACCAGTCCTCCTTGAAGTGGGCCTATGCAAATGTCCCAAACCATGTCTGTTCCATCCCTCTTGCTCTTCCAGCCACTCCCCACCTCCCTCCACTCCACACAGGGAGTATTTCCCACCAGCCACCAACCAGTTTCTCATTTCCTCTCCTCATACAACTATAAAAAAAATCACGATTCAGGAAAACACACCCACACCTCTTGCTCACGGAGCATGAAGCCATTCCCGTCGGCATGGCTGTGTCTCTCTGCTCTACAACTGACGGTGGAGAAGGAAATGCCTTTTTATACCAAAATGCTGCCTCATGCTTACCCTACAAGGCCCCTACCTGGGTGCGTGTTTGCAAGTCTAATGTTGATATCACTATTTGCGTGCTGGAGCTCGTAAAACAAGCCAAGAGCTCAGAGGATCCAAGGCAAACTCAATCTGACAGCCACAGCCCTGCCGCCTGCCAAGTCGGATTGACTAGTTGGATATATTTAGATGTGGGGGAGGCGGGGGCTGAAACACTGTTGTGCCACTGAACTCCAGAACACTGTGTTGGTAACGACAGACTAGCAAGTAAACAGCCAACAGCCATTCGACTGCATCATCTGGCATCCCAGGCACAGAACCCTCGCCTCCGTAAACTACACAGATTTCAAAAACCACCCACGCTATCCTGGTGTTTAAAAAAAAAAAAAAAAAGGCAATTAGAAAGAGTTCTGCAGCAGCAATCCCCACAATTATTCTCTGGAAATAAACAAACAAACAAGTAAATATGATCTGTTCCTCGGCTCTCCTCCGCCCCCCACCCCTGCCTTCCTGGTCTAGGGCAATCGGAATATTAAGCCAGAGCACGGCCAAGGTTGTTCGGTAAGCCTCGCACGCTGGGCTTCTTCTGCAGAGGTTCCTTTAAATCTGGCCCTCCCCACCACAGCTGCTACATGTGTGGACATCGAAGTTGGCAGGTTTGGTCTTATTTGTTTCTTCAGAGAGATGGAAGCACCGAGAGTAATGGGGTAGTCACAGTTATTCATTACAGACCCCTTCACCAGACAGTTCATCTTTAGGGGAAGGGAGAGAGCAGAGAAGGACCCAGGTGGGGAACCAGACTCCAGCACAGAGGCCAACCCTAGCAGAAGGTGGGGACCTCAGACAAATGGATTTATACCCTGTTGGTCTCAGTTTACCAACACAAGGTCAGGAAAATAATACCTAATCATTGGGGAGGACCCAGTCATTCATTCCATAAACATTTACAGAGATTCTACTCTGTGCCAGGCACTGCGGGAGATGCTGAGATGCATCCACAAATAAAATGTAAAGTTGGAAGATGGGCTGCATGAAGCTCCGACCACCATGAGAATCACAGTAATTACTCGATGCCTGAGGGCTATTCTGCCACGAGGACCCCTCCGCTGCTCATCTCCAGCCTGTCTCACACTGTCTCCTCCTTCACATGGCCTTCGTTTGGCGCTTCTAGTACACTGAGCTTTTGAGCAGGCCATTCCCCCCTCTGCCCGGAAGGCTCTTTCCACCCCTCCTGACCTAACTCCATTCATGCTCAGTCAGTCCTGGATGCCTCCCAACAGATGCCCTTGTACCATGCTCTCTGTCACCCTCTGCTCTTCCCCCAGTGCACTGATCACAAGTTACACTGATACATTTATTTGTGGGATTATTTTAGTGTCTCTCTCCCATAATTTCCTGTAAGCTCCATGCAGGCAGAAGTGTCTTCTTTCACCTCTGAATTTCCCCTTAGCACCTAGAAAAGCACTCGTGGGTACCTAACTAATGCCCATCTGTCGGTGGGATGGATGGATGGATGAAATAAGCACTTAATGGAGGTAGCCCAGATATCCTCAAAGGCCTCTCCTCCACCTGTAGACACATAATTCCATGGAATTAGTCCCCAGGTACACAAAACTACTGCGCCTCAATTTTTTTCACCTGCAACATGAAGTTCTTGAAAACGTTCAAGACCTTCGGGTTTTTGTTTGTTCGTTCATTTGTTTTTAAATTAAGTCTCAACACAGGATACATTTCTCTGAACATGAATGGATCTTTAAAGACAGTACATTTTCTATGAAATAAAAATAAATTAGGTATATACTATTAACAAACAGGAAGTGCCACAAGGTCGTGAAAACAGAGGTTCTTTCTTTTTTTATTTTTAAGAATAAGTAAATTGAGACTTCTGGGGAAAATGCTGTGCTGTGAAGGATAAAAGCCAGCAATACTAACAGGGAGTAGAGATAGGTAGGTAGGTAGGTAGGTAGATAGGTAGGTAGGTAGGTAGGTAGGTACGTAGGTAGATGATAGATAGATAGATAGATAGATAGATAGACAGAACCATATTGAAAGACAGCCTGCCCAGGCATCTCGGAGCAACACATCCAGGTTAGTGGACCAGAAAGGTCACACAGACCCAAAGAAATCCTATAGTTTCTGTTTTTAGGACGAGATTCAATCCCAAATGGGAGTTTTGGGATCACAATGAAAGGAGCCGGAGGCCTCTCACACCAGATATTCAAGACCCCATCCTGCTGTTGCTGGGGCCTGGTGTGGGTTCTGCTTGCAGGGGTGAGGGAGGCGATGGTTATTGTATGGGTGGAAAACGGCTTAAATGCAAGGCCATTAGAGAAACAGAGCCTTAATTTATCAATTAGACGCCATCTGTGGATTGTGTTCCTTGAAATAATTGTTGAATCTGACAATGCACTGCAGCTTTACAAAGTTTCTGCCATCCTTGATGCCGTTTAATTAAATTTCTGCACTTAACTTTGATTGCGCTGAAAGCGCTGATGCCTTCCACAGATTGAGTTCCTCGGCCACCTGCTGTGAGGGAGCCAAGCGCCTTTCCAGAGCAGGGAAATATGTATTTTCTTTGCTTTTGAAGCCTCGCCTTTTCTCAGTGTTCACCCAAAGGGAACCAAGTCTCCTGCTGCAAGGGGGACCGCGTCTCCAAACCCGCCCGCAGAGCCTTCCGCCCCACGCCACCTACACAAGGTCTTTCTGTTCTTTTATTGTGTCTCACGGAGAGAGTTAACAAAACAGAATCCCAGACGGTTATCAAATGCAGAGGAGTGGCTTAAAATAGAACACACAATAACTGTCACAGAAAGCAACCGCGAGCACAGGCTCCGGGGGGAGGGGCTTCTGCTCCCAAGCCCCACCTGGAGGGAAAGTGCAGGTCAGCACAGGGGTGGACCCCACACCGGGAGGAGGCCTGGGACACAGGATCCACATTAGCTGGTTAACCTTGATCGATGAGCCCGGGCAGTGCTGTATTTTAAAGCACATCTGGAGGGCAGTTTCTCACCAGCCCAGTCTGAGAGAGACAACCCCACCCACACAGGGCTTCCCATCGGCCTTCATTTATTCATTCTGTGCACGTGTGATAAAACATGCAAGACCTAAAATCATCTTCTTATGTTCCGTCTCTATGGATTTCACTACCCTAGGAACCTCGGATAAGAGGAATCACACAATATTTCTCCTCTTGTGACTGGCTTATTTCATTTAGCATAATGTCTTCGAGGCTCATCCATGTTGTAGCACAGGTCAGAATTTCCCTCCTTTTTTTTTAGGCTGAATAATACTCCACTACATGGATACCCATTCTGTTTATCCATTCACCCATCAATGGACATTTGGGTTGTTTCCACCTTCTCGCTATTGTGAGCAATGCTGCTTACAAACACGGGTGTATAAATGTCTGTTCAAGTCCTTGCTTTCTATTCTTCTGGGGATACCACCAGATGTGGAATAGCTGGATCATATAGTAACTCTATGTGTAATTTTTTTAGGAACCGCCATACTGTTTCCATCTCAGCTGCACCATTTTACATCTCCACCAGCCATGCGCAAGGGCGCCATTTCTAAATGAAAACTTTATCATCATAATTCATACACTTGGGTTGATTTTTTAAAATACATTTTTATTGATTTCAGAGATGAAGAAAGAGGAAGAGAGAGATAGAAACATCAATGATAAGAGTATCATTGATCGGCTGCCTCCTACATGTCCCACACTGGGGATCAAGCCGGGAACCCAGGCATGTGCCCTGACCAGGAATCAAACCATGACCACCTGGTTCATAGGTCAATGTTCAACCACTGAGCCATACCTGCTGGGCCCCCCTCTGGATTTTTTTTAAATACAAATATTCTATGAGTGGTGTTACATAAAGGCAGACACTGTAGTATGGATTTCTTTCAAGTAGGAAATATCAGAGGGGCGGCACATAAAAAAAAAAAAAAGAAAAGAATGAGGGGAAGGCCAGGCTAACAGGAGTGAAAAATGAACTTGGCACACTGTTTCCCTCTATAACCACATGGCTCCTCTAACTCAAAACCTTAAGTTCAAAAGATTTATGGACTAGAGCTTCAGAACTATAAAATAAAATTCTCGGGAAATGCAGTCGCAACAGGCGATGGATCATTACAACAGCCACTTATGCAAGCCATAAACTCGCGGGGCACACAGAATTGGGTCAGATATTAATTTCCACAGCAGGCCGGGTAACTAGAGACGCGTTACTTCACCATCTCCCCTTGCAGATCATACGGAGAGCATTCATCTCAAGAAAGCCAAAGGATCCTTGGTTTAGAGAGTGGAGCCTGCAGTCAGCTCCCCCAAATACAAGCAAAGACTTCCCATACCCAACACTAGTACAGAGCAAAATGAAAATAAAAATCTAATACTAATTCAAATGTCTGGTCACAACTCTACAAAAGACAATTTGGTTTCCAAATTCATTCTCTGACTATTGAAAGTCAACCTTATGTTGTTTACAAAGATCCTTCCTCCCCTGGGTTCCACAGGTCATCCACACGGTGCCACGGGCCATCCATACGGTGCCACGGGGCCATCCACACGGTGCCACGGGCCATCCACATAGATCCAGGGCCCAGATAGAGTTACGGGTCCGCTCAGTTCCAAAAGGGAAAGTCAGGATCATGACTCACAAGCTTTCTGAGAGCCAAATATCCCAACAACAGAGATCAATTCTGGCTTTTCGAAGGATGCTCCGATTTTACTTAATTTTCAAGAAAGATCATCTATAGACTATATAAGGAGGTGGAACTGCACTGTTCCACCTGCATCAAGCTGACTATATACTTATAGAAATCAACTGACAGGGAAGGGATCTTAGGTCAGACCATGCACTCCAATGTGGGGTTCAGAAAGTTGATTAACTTACATCAGTGCAACTGAACTCCCTTCCGAAGGGAAGCAATGAGGGAGCTGCTCCAGACCTCCCCCACACAGTGAATCTTCTACTTGTTAGGGTCCATAGCAAATTGTATGGACAAGTTATAACCGCCAGAATTAAGCGGTTCACACAGAAGTCGCGTCTTCACCTTTACCACGTGGCACCCTCGTACCCTGTAATTAGCCTCTGCCGAATGACTATTAAGTCCTATGGAGGGTGAGGGGTCAATCATCTCACCAAATGGAGAAAAGAGGAGACACTTTGTCTTGGCCTCTGGTTTTGTCTTAAGTTAACTTTTAATAGGGAACAAAAGGTTATATTCGCTTTTCTTGTATTCTAAAATTTCTCTTCAAGACACTTTGTCTTGGCCTCTGGTTTTGTCTTAACTTTTAATAGGGAAGAAAATGTTATATTCGCTTTTCTTGTATTCTAAAATTTCTCTTCTATGTAAACAATATGATATTTTAAAAATATAAGAGAACTAAGAAACCAGAGAGGAATCAATTCACACCATGGGCGCAAAGCTTGGTTTTAACATTTTCTCTTTATGGGTTTGCATGAACATCCGGAAACAGCACCGGCCCAAGTGCTACTAGATTAAACTAGCTGGGACGTGTGGCTCCCCTACCCCGGCGGGAAAGGGACAAGGGGCCAGTCCCCTCTGCAGCTCAGAGCCCCGGGATAGGTGCTCCTCTCCATGACCCCCAAGCCACCTCCTGCTCGGCCCCTGTCATCCTCCTCACAGAAGCCAACCCAGCAGGTGAGAGACCCTCAGCCTACCATTGTGAGTCCCAGCCTGTGAAGGCACCCAGCTCCTTCCCCAAGTCCTGAACTTAGGTCTAAGGAAGGTCCAGGGCCAGCTCCATGTGGCTTCCTGCCCTGGCCTGTTTGGCTTGGTGGTTAGAGCATCAGCCTGAGGACAGAGGGTCATGGGTTCGATTCTGGTCCTACCTCAGTTGCAGGCTGGATCCCTAGCCCAGGGTCCAACCAATCAATGTGTCTCTCTCACATCGATGTTTCTTTCTTTTCCTCTCTCTCTCTCTCTCTCTCTCTCTCCCCCTCTCCCTTCCAATCTAATTCCTCTGATGAGGATTAACAACAAAAAAAGAAAGTCCACTTTCTCACCGTGATTGAGGTCAAAGAACTTCCTGAAAAACGCATTTATGGCACTTCTCTGGTCCTAAACCCTGAAACACCCCAAGGAAATTTCCTAAGAGATAAGATGGAGGGCCAGGCTGCCTGAGTTACCTGCAAGGAGGTTCCCAGAATACCCTGAGTCACAAATAAAAGTGCTGAGTGACATCACATGGGGTGGGGAGCTTAGCATAGGGGTGACAGGCTAAGGCAGTGACTAGGAGAACAATAATAAAGGTACTGAAAACTATATTCAGTGAAAAAGAAAGCAGAGTAAGTCAACTATAGAAGAAATGGCAGCAGGTGTCACCCAGGACCAGCAGGGCTTCGGTACCACAAAGGGATTTCCCGGAGAGGGGACCTTGTAGCTTAGGGTGTCACTGGCTGACCACAGCCATGCAAAGGCGGGTACAATTCCCCCACCCATCCTATCATTCATTAATATTAATAATGCCTCTACCAGCTTTTCTTGAGGCCTCACTCACACAACCCTGGGGGTGGGGACAGTATTGGGAGGGCCATTCTACAGATGAAGAAACTGAGGCTCGAGCCGGTATGTCCCTGTCCAGAATTACAAAAGCTGGCAGCTGGATTTGGAGCCCTTGTCTTTCTGACTTCAAGGCCCATGCACTTAATGATCAGCCTGTTTTATCTCCTTTGCAACTGGATTCCAAATAACATTAAAATACCCACAGTGAGTCAGAACAAAAATTTGCTTTTGACTAGGAGGCTCTCAGCAGTGCCAGCTCAGGGCTTCCGGGTACTGCAAAGGATGGATAAGAAGCACAACCTTTTCTCCAAGAATGACAAGAAGAGTGAGGGGGCAGCTCTCATGGGGTGGCAGGACCACTTGCTAACCTGGTCTGAAGTGCGGTCTCCATTCTCCTACCCAAGTTCTGATGGACGGTGGCACTGAGGGACTTCTATGGATGAACGGGGTTACCCTCCGTAAAACCAATCCCCAAGTATTAGTATATCCCTCAAAGGACCCTAGTGGCATCATCCTTGAATTTATGGACACTCTTCTTACGCATATTTACATTTCAATATGTATAGCGCCTCAGGTACACAACTGTCAGCAGTGCTATGAAATTCCGTCCTTCTTTAAATAAAATTATTTTCCTCAAGCCTTGTACTTCTTGTATTCACAGAATCACTGTATGACCTTCAGTCTTTTAACCTCTCTGGACCCATTCATCTGCACAATGAGAGCTTTGACCTTGAATATCAAGGTCCCCTCCAAACTCTTAACTATCAGGATCCCATATCCTACATTCACCTTATGATATACCACTTTATTGCTGAACCCAACCCAACCTCACCTTTCCAAAAGATGCTTGTACTTAAGTAATGTCTTTCTAGGATGACTACTAGCCCATAAGACACTCTTTGTGTGAATTAGTAAAAGATGCTACTATAGATACAGCCTTGCGTTGGAGCAAAACTTGGCTTTCAGCCCACAACTGATCAGAAACCGTGTTCAATGAACCACCTGAACCACCATACACAGCAACCTTGCACCTTTCCATTGTACATTACTAGGCCCTTACTGCTTGTCAATTCTGCCACCAATAACAACAAAAATAGTAACTAATACTCATTGACTGTATTATATGTACCAAGCATTGCAGTAACTTCTGTATTGCTTTAAATGCTACTAAATAGACGTCAAAAATATTAAAACATATATGTACACTATAAAGATGATACAATCAACACCAAATACCTATCAGCCAGTTTAAGAAAAACAAATTAAATTTGCCTTTTCCTAATCCCACCCCCTTCCCTCCTTACTCAGAGTTAACCATTATCCTGAATTTTCTGTGTACCATTCTCCTGCTTTTCTATAGGTTAGCCACTATTACTTTTGCATATTCCTGAACTTAATGTAAGAGGCATTAATAGTGTTAAGTATTCTTCCATGCCTACTGGTCTCTTTCAAGGTTAAGTTTGTGAGTCATTGGTGTTGTTGCAGGCAGCTATGGTAATGAAGCAAGTGCCACAACCATTCAACAACAGTAATAACATGAACACTAATAACTCCATTGTGCAGATGAGGAAACTGAGGCTTTGAGAGGCTAAATGACTTACCCAAGGCCACATGGTTGGTTAGTGACAACTCTGTGAGTCAAACACACTGATGCAAATTACTAATGCAACCAGGCAGTGGCTGAGGGGAGAAGGGTGCATAAGGCAGGCCCAGCCCTGCCCTTAAGGCACTTAGGGTGAGGCCTGACCCAAATGAAGATCTATCTGAATGCAAAACCTTGATTTTTGACTCCTAAGTGATGCTACCTTTATTGAAAAGCCCCAATCAGAACTGCATCTGAAGATTTCATGGCAGAAAGCGTTCAATGGCCAGGGTAGGCCACTTCTGAATTCTGAAATACATTCTTATTCCAACATTTAAACACACACAAACACAAACACACACACACACACACACACACGCAAACTCAGAAAAAACAAACACCCCCATAAGGAGAATAGCTCTAAGTTTCTAAAAGGCAGACTGTAGTTGATAAGACTCCAACTATAGACTTGAGTCATTAAACATGCTACCTAGCAAACACTGAACCTTAAACATCATTGCAGTCTTCAGAAAAGCCAACATTAGCCCATGACCAGAACCATCCCAGAGAAAAATGTCCAAAGGAGTCATTCTGGTTTTACAGGTACAAAATGCTATCCAGAAAAAAAATAAAAACCACAAAGGTTTTCTTATCTTCCCTTTGCCCTCAATTTTTCACTGATGTTTTTCTTCAGGGTCAAATAGTGGCCAAGCTCTATAACTGGGGAGCCTTGTAACCCCCTTTGAAGCCCAGCCCACCAAGTTGTGGATCCCTGAAACAGCAGCCCCCACCACAAGCTACTTCCTGGGGGTTACACGGAAGGACTATTCCAGAAAAAAAGCAAGAAAGCATTAGCTGATCCCCGTCAGGTGATGGGGATGGGCAGGAATCCTGGCTGAGTTATCAAGTCAGCCAAGGTCAAAGGTAAGGCCAAACACAGACTCAGTCAAGAGAAACAGCAAAATGCCTTTGGTTCAACAACAACAACAAAAAAAGATTAATTTATTTATTAATCTGGACAGCAAGCATTTCTCCCTTGAGCGTTTTCTCTCCATATTTACTGATCGAATCTTTGTGAATGAAATCACAAGCTTCTTACTGGATAAAGAAAGACACACACAAAAGCCCCTCAACTGAAAAATCGAGTTGGGCAGGTCGTGATTTCACCTTTGAGTGAACAGGACGCAGCCACAAAGGGCTGGAAAGGGAGCTGGTGGCGCAGCTCCCACTGGCGCCATCGTTAATAAGTAAGCAGCAGCGGCCTGTGCAAAGCTCTCGTCGCCCTGGCAAGCACACTGCCAGGCTGAGCGAGCACAACCCACCGCTGCCAAGGAAGCACAGGGTCTGGGCTGAGCAGGAGAGACTGGGGGTCCCTGTGCACTGCCCAAGTGTGACGATGGTGGCCGGATCCAGCTCTGCAGTCCAGAATCCTCAGCCAGCCCTCTCAAAGCCACCCACCTCCTAATGTTTTCCCACCATTGCAGACCCTGATTCGGGTGGCCTGGGAGGGTCCCCGAGCTAAACGCCTTCCACAAGTTGTCACTCAGGAGAGCAGAGTTCAGAAATCTAAGTAGACTGTAGGAGCGCAGCCTTGGGGGTCTGGGGGTCTTGGCTGCTCTAAGGGGCAACTAACTCCTCTGCCTGGGGCGAGGTGGGTCATTGTGGCAATGAACCAGGCTGTTACTAGGAGTAACGGGGCCAGGCCTGCTTTGTTGCCTGGTGAAGGCCTGCTGGTGGGGGACAGCTCAGCTGGCAGAATGGGAGCTGGGCCACTGAATGGGGCGGGCAGCTGGCCAGGAGGTGAGCTGGTGCAGCTCACCTGCTCCAAAATAACCACACCAATTTGCACACGAAAAAGCAAACACAAAACCCCAGAGCGAGGACATTCAAAACTGAAAGCAGCTGCTAATCACCTGTTCCATTTTTTTTTCTCTTAAATTAGCTGCAACTAAGAATTTTCAAACTCTCAAGTACAATACACAGCTTAACATTTTCGTACACCTGTAAAACCTAAGTTAAATCCCATTACAAAAGACTCCAACGTATAAAGGAGCAGTTCAAATACAGTTCTTATCAAATACAAACAATGAAAAATGATTTAGGCAGAGAACATCAGTCACTGGAAATTAACATTTGAAAAACATTTTTTTACATAAAAATCATCTGTGTATTGAGATGGTGCACTCTGCTAAACCACAGGCCTAATTAAGGAACTAGGAGCAAGGCATTGCATAGTGATGCATTAAGCTTTGTGTTTGCTTTTTGGAGTCTTGCTGAAATCTTATCAATACCGGCCGTGTTGTCCTTTCCTCTCTAAATCTAAAATGCTGTCTATATCCCACAGTTAAGACCACTTGTGGCTGACAGAACACATCTTCGCCAGGACCAGCATCCCCACCCAAGGACGTCTGCCTAAAAGTCCACCCAGGGCCTTAAAGCATCAAGAAGAAAAAAATGAAGAAGCATGCCCACTGGGCAAGAAGTTAGGCGAAGAGTGTGTGGGCAGCCAGGTCCAGGATTAAAATATAACGCCTTTCTTTCCCCCATCACTCTCTCTCTCCTGAGCAAAGGATTAAAAAAGACCAATTAACAGCTATCACCAAAATGGCACTTTACATCTGGCAAAGCACTTGGTGGATATCTTAGCTGATGCACAGAGCAATTCCGTGACATGAAGATAAGGAAACAAAGTCTCAGAAAGGTTAAATGGTCCACCAGGGGTTGCAGAGCTAGTTAATAAGAGACAGGCCAGAGCCTAGAAGCCAGCCAGGCCCTGCCTGCGTCATCACTTCTCAAAAGAGCATCGTCAGAACAAGAGAGCGGTTTGGGCACAGCCCTTGGAGCAAGAGAAAGATGTGGTCTGAATAATGGTAACCAAGAAACGGCATGTGGCTATACTTCTTCATGAGGCTGTGCTTGGAAGGTAATGGCACGGGTTTCATTTGAGTTCTCACATGCTCCCCCATAGAAAGGCCTCAGGAGAAGCAAAAAAGGGAGACAAAGGGAACAGGCTGTTATGTCATGGACATACGCTGTTTTGTCTGCTCAACACCTACCATTGGGGAACCAAGTATCCCTCACTCCACGCAATTCTAATGGGACTGTCAATCAGACACTGGTCCAAGGACTGGGTCTGTGACCTAAGCAAGGCCAATCAGTGAACTTCCCCTGAAAGTGACATTCGGATGTTGAAAGAAAGCAGTAATATTTCCACTAGAACTGCCAAGCGAATATGTGAACCCAGGATTTTGATGGCCATGTTCTCCAACTCATGGAAAACATTTATCTACAAAAGCAGTGAAAGAGGCCAACCCACAGAGGGAAGGAGAGGGGAGAGATGAGGGACAGAGACAGACATGATGACATCATTTAGCCCCTGGAACCAACTGAGACAAAGCCAGGAAAACTTCTGGGCTTCACAGTTACGTGGGCCAATATATTCCCTTTTTTCCTTGAGCTTGCTTGAGTGGGGTCATTTGAAATCACAAGAATGCTGACTTATGACACTAAAGACAGGGTTAAATATATTCTGACCATACAGTGCAAGTTTTTCAGACCATCTCTATTTTCAATACAGTATTCTGTTTTGTGGCCCCATAAAACCACTCCCACTCTTGCCTTCCAGAATTTACTCTGGCCCAGCAGCTGGAGTAATCTTCTTCAACAGTTAATCATATTACATCATTCTCTGACTTAAATCCTTCCAACGATGTCCTATCACAATCTCCTTTTCATGGACTTCAAGGTTCCTCCTATCTGGCTTCTGCCTCCCTCTTCAAATTGATCTCCACCCCTTCCCCATCATACCCACCCACTCCCACCACTCGGCACAAGCCCCTTCCTGCCTCAAGACATCCACATTTCCTGCTGCCTCACCAAAGTTTTGGTGCTCCCACCTTCCTTTAATTCAGATCTCTATCCAAATATCACCTCTGAGAGGTGTCCCTTAAACACCTCTCTGGCATTGTTCATATCCCCTTATCCCACAACTTCAATCACCACCACCTGGAATTGTATTTCATACTTACTCATGTGTTTATTGTCTCAACTGAAGTGTCAGAATGTAAGTCCTCCAAAGGCAGTGACCTTAATCATGGTGCTCACTGCTGTGCCCCCCTGCCTGGCCTCTTTGCCACAATTTACTGAATAAATAAACAGCACCCCCATATTATGGCACTCACACATCTCCCAGGCCCTCAAACAAGGCCAGCATGGATTCCTAGGCCATTCTACCCCAAAACTAAGATCCCCAGAGTTATGCTGTTGACCAGAGGTTGGAAAACTACAGCATGTGGACCTAATTCAGTCTACTGTCTGTATTTATATAATCTGTAAACTAAAGATGGGTTTTACATATGAACACTTCTCAGTGATTTGATCATGGGAAACAACAGCTTTGAAATAGTTCAGCAAAATGTTACCCGCCCCCCCCCAAAAAAAATAATATCTATTCTTCTCATTAGTAAGCCTTTATTACAAAAAAAGTGTACTCAGTTATTATTACACTTTGAATCATGGGGGGGGGGGGGG
>NW_005364711.1:595251-634923 GCF_000412655.1 Myotis brandtii
CTAATAATATTTTGAATTGGGGGGGGGGGGGGGCTGTATGAAATGCTCTCTCTTGTTATGTAAGTACTTATATAATATCCTCAATATTGCTTCTTGACCTGCAAAGCCTAAAATATTTACTATCTGCCCTTTTATAAAATAAAAAATAAACGTTTGCCAACCCCTGTTGCAGACTATTTATCAAGAAAGGAAAGGAGATTTAATAGGTCAGTTCAACCCCAGCACCATCCAAGATTGATTGTTAATGAGGCCCTGAGACCCAAAAAAAAAACAATCAGATTAAATCTCTTAAATTCAAAGACCCTAGATAGGAAGCAGATATCCTGGTTCAGCAAACACCCCTACAGGAGAAATGGCCCCATCAACTTGGCCCACCCTCCATCCCCACCCACCTACTACATAAATAAGGAAATTACCGTGTTTTACCGTGGAACCCAAGAGGGACTTCTCTATTTGTTCCTGACTGAACCATGCATCTGTCCACTGAGTCTGCCATCAGCCACATGCTCCTTGAAGTCCTCTGGGACACAGAGGTCCTTGGCACAACCCCTCAAAAAAACGCACTTCAGAACCACGTCAAATCAACCAAAGACCCTCTATCCAACATGGAAGGAACAGCCCTGCTCCACCCCACAGCTGGTCCAAGATGACTTAATAAACAGCAGCATCAGGCAAAGACTAAAACCCACCCCCATCTTGGCCAGCAAAAGTCCAATAATGGTCTGGGAAACCCAGGAGCTCAGACTCGACTTGAGTTGCCAGAATATAAAGGAGAAAAACGCGCCCTCCCCTGGAAGAGGGTGAGTGGAGGGGAGTTGTCTGGGGAAAGATGGGCCAGGGGGCTGTTGGTATTCAAATCATCATTAAATGATTCAACTTTCCAGAAATAAAAGGTGTCACAGTGGGAAATTCTCCATCTTGACTTTTCTTTCTGGCTTCAGCAGAATAAAGCTGCTGGGCAGAGAACCAATTAATTTTTAAGCATTTCTTTAAAATTACAAGAGTCACCATCACCCAGTCCAGTCATTACTAATTTCCTGCTTTCCACACTCTGATCCTTAACACCGCCCTGTAAAATTGCTCTATGCCTGCAACCGCATGGAGGTGGCGTAGGAGGGGCTCCAGGCCAGAGCAAACTGGTAGCCTAAGGGACTCCATCCAAATTATATCCGTGTAGCGAGAGACCGAGGAGCTTGAACACATGAGAACAACTTCTTCAAGATCTAAAACTAGTCCAGGTACAGCCTTTGCAAGGTAACTGTTACTCAGGGATTAGCTAACATTTATTCCATTGACCCATCATCCCCTTTGTCTCTCACCCAGGGTCCCTCAATTCCTCTTCCTAACATTACAGACCCAAGTGAGCCTGGAAGAGCAAGAAGAGACACCGGCTACTCAGTGCTAGGCAAGGCCACCTGCACGTGGTCACATCAGAAATGAGTGTTCCAACCACCATCACCATGAACCCTTCTTCATCTGCCTCCCTTCTCTTTTCCACCAAGACTTAAATTCCTAGTTTCTCCCCTACTTCCTCTCCAAAACAAGAGGAGCAAATCTAGAGCCCTCTACTCAGAAATCAAAAGAAATACGCAGGTCAACAACCGCTTTCTCTATCTTGTGGCCTTAGGTTCCAAAAGTAAGAAGGTGGCCTAAGACTTCCTGCACGAGGGCATCTCAGAGGACATCCCGTTAAAGAAGAAACCGGTCAGGTTTGTGACTTAACATCCAGATTCCTTCATTTGACAAATCCTTGTTGAGTGCCTACTACCTGCAGGCACTGTGCCAGGACACAACAGTAAACAACGCACAAGAAAGCCCTGCGATCCTAAGGTATATCCCTACTGCACTTAGGGATTTGAAAGGTATACAAAGAGAAGACAGCCCACCTCAGACCTTTCCCTCACACACAAGGATCTTCTCCATCATTTAATGTCTCACTCACCCAGCCATTTGCTCATTCATTCATTCCATCAGCACATATATGTTGAACACAGACCTTAGGTCAGGCATGGAGCTAGGTCAGTGGGGCTCCAGAGTTGAGAGACAGAAGGGGCTTAGGAGCAACAACCTTCTCAGTGGGAAGGGGAAGGAGGTCGAGATTTGTCTTGAAGCTACAGAAGCACTCAGTTTTTTCAGGGGTGGGGAATGTCCGGCCCTTGGACCATATCATTTGGTCTGGCCCCTGCCAAGGCAACCACAGGCAGGACTTCAAAATCAGTAAATCTAGGAGCTTTTTTCATAGCAACATAATTTTTAAGTTGATAATTTTGTATGGCCCACGAATGATGTTATAAACATCCAAATAGTCACTGGCAGAAAAAAGGTTCCCCACCCCTGGTTTAGATGTGTACTTATTTGTGGTGGCCGGGAGGCACTGAGGGAGGCTGGGGAAGGGGCACGGCCCCAGTGCCAGCACACCACTAACACAGGCCCTGGGAGTATGGAATGAGGACGATGTGGCTGGTATCCTCACTGAGATTACACTCCCACAGGAAGATGTATGGACGGGCTGGTTACTCTAGGTTTGAGCCTCCAGAACCATATCTGCTCTTTTGCTCTCTGCTTGATGCCCGGCAAGACTGATCTTTATAGAGTGGCTCTCCTGTGCTTCCTCACTCTCTGGCTTCCAGCTGGGTTTGGCCAATAGAAGACGATGTCAGGAGACGATGGGGAGAAAAAGAAGCCGGGTATGGCCCCGTCCCGTTTGCTGGGCCTCATTCCCCTTCCTCTGCAACAGCTCCTATCCAGCAGCCCTGCCCACAGCTTCATTCCAGCAACTGCTCCTTCCTCTTGTCCCTTTGGACTGAGGGCTGGTGACAGCTTAGCACTACTGAGCATCCCAGGGTGCTTCATCATTCCTCACCGAACCTTTAACTCTGTCCACACCTCTGCAAATCTTTGCAATTATCCCCTTCCGTGAGGCATCTGTTTCCTACAGGGACCCGGGCTGACACGATATAGTGGATGAACAAAAAGGATAGTGTTGTGGGTATTGACAGAGAGAAGCACAGCCTTCCAGGCACAGGAGAGGAGAGAGGGGTTAAGAGAAGCTTGTAAACACGGTGATGCTTCAGCTGAATAAGCAAGATGGAGGCAAGAGCATCCCAGGCCAAGAAGCCCCATCAGCGAAGGCATAGCAGCACCGAAGCCAGCAGGACCCGGGATCTCCCAGCAGCTCGGTGCAGCGTGTGTGAGGGGGGCAAGCAATGATGCTTGAGGGGGGGACCCGATAACAGCATGCAGTAGAGCAATGCCGAGGCATTTGGACTTCATCCTGGAGCAACAAGCAATCTCCAAATGCCAATCACAGGGCGATTCCATCCAGTACGCCATGTGTTTCCAGACACAGCCCTTCCTTGGACAAACTGAAAACTGGCATTCATTTAGGACAAATAAACATAATCCCTAAAACGGCTATTTCAGAGCACCGTGTCTGGACTCTAAGGCAAAAAAATAAAAGCTACTGGACCATGAAATATGGTTCACAGTAATATCCCTCTATGAAAACACACACACACACACACACACACACACACACACACACACACACACCCTGGCACTGCTAACAACAGGCTTTGGAGCATTAACAACCTCAGGTGAAAGCAAACCAGTTATTAACAACAGATTCCAAGAAGATTACAACCTAAATAACTATCACTGGAACACCTAAGTTACTGAATATAAAGTGGTTCCATATGGTTCATTTATAATTCACATGGCATCCATCAGCAAGAATCCATTCAGGTGACACCTACTAGAGTCACTCAATGTGCTTTTATTTTTCCAAAAGGGCAGCAAAGAAGGGAAAAATAAAAGAAATTTCAGGTACTATTGGATTACAAAATTATTTCTTAACTTCCTACAGCACCCGTGGGTTCTTAGGTAAATATATTCCTGAGATTGGCTTTAAAAGACTTCAAGAATAATTTTTAAAGTCCATCTGTTTGATAAGCTCACCGCGACCAGTGTTTTTACTATTTTGGTTGCTCCTAGGTTGTAAGCACATAAGCACAAGTGTCCCAATTGACTACTGTAATAAAACTGATCATTTATTTCTCTGAGAATTTAAGTTACAAAAGTACTCAGACACCAATGTACACAATTGACGCTTCTAAAGCAGATTATTCAGCCCTGGCTGGTTGACTCAGGTGGTTGGAGCGTTGTCCTATACACCAAAAAGTTGCCAGTTCCATTCCCTGTCAGGGACATACCTAGGTTGCGGGTTTGATCCCAGGTTGGGCTTTGTACAGGAGGCAACCAATGGATGTTTCTCTCTCACATTGATGTCTCTCTCTCTCTCTCTCTCTCTCTCTCTCTCTCTCTCTCTCTCTCTCTCTCTCTCTCTCTCTCTCTCTCTCTCTCTCTCTCTCTCGCTCTCTTTCCCTCCCTCTCTCTCTACAATCCATAAAAACATATCCTCGGGTAAGGATTTTTTTAAAAAAGCAGATTATTCAAACGTTTCATTTTTCCTCTTTTTTCTTCTAGAAGAAGACTGGGTGATAGTACACTAAGGGGGTGTGATTATAACTCACTCTTCCCTCCTATTTCTTAAAGTTTATAGAGTGCTATTTTACTTTTTTAATTTTAAAGGTATTTTTGTGGTCACTGAAACATTACTAGAATTCTTCAGGATTTCACTACATTTTCATCACACAACTGTATGATACTGTCAGATGCTGGTCCAGAAGGAAGAGAGCATAGCTGTGTGAGTTGACCAAACATATAAAATGAAGAACAGGCGATCTAGAGGCTCTCACCTGACACGCTGCCAATCCCCTCGTCCAGATTTAAATCTTCTCCCTCTGACCAAGAGAAAAAGTCATTTTCACGTCATCGCTAAAATGCTGCAAATTAATGACTAGACTTTTCTTCACCAGAACTCAAACCTCAGCCAAGGAAGTTTCTACTCCACGTTGCCCTGTAGGGCTTCCCAGGACAAGACCCATAGGCTCCTCTGATCCCAAAGGACTGAGGCCCAACCAGAAAGTTTGGAGAAGGTCAAAATCTTGGGTGGCCCATCAGAGCGGGAGCATTCACCTTGGAAGGTAAACTGAGGTCCAACACCGTTTCTCACTGCCCAGTCCTGGAGACAGGATGTCCATGTCCCAACTAGGTGTTTTGCCAACATGCCTCATATCCACATCAAACATAATTTTCAAACCAATTAGCTCAAAGCATCACGACCACAGCATTATCTGCCACATCCTCATTACAGGGCCATCCCATTCAATTCCTAATGAGAGCAAAGACAAAGGCAGTCGATGCAACAGGGTCTACTTCAAAAATTCTTTTTCTTTTAGAAAAGAGATCCTCTTTTGTTCTGGTTAAACACCAATTACTCTGCGCTCTCTAACATGCAAATCAGCCGAAAATAGGGCAATATGTAGCTCACTGGGCTCCACTGCAAGTTTGAATGAAGAAAAGGGAAAGAGGACAGGGAGGGAGAGGGTGAGACGTGAGGGGAGAGGAAGGGAAGAAAGGGGAGAGAACAGATGAGGAACAGAGGCAGATCCCTGGGGGTCTTCAATTCCAAGTACTTTGTGCTCAGATAAAGCTCTTTTCAAAGAGCCTTTTTGTGTTATCTGTGGCCGGTGCCCACAAGCGGTGATTTTGTCATTATCCATAAAAATAAAGCAAGAAAAGAAAAGGCACATGAAGGTCTACAATATAAGCAAGAAAAGCAAAAGTGGCCAACAAAGCTACGCACCCACTTGCTGCTAACACTGTCCCCAAAAGACATGCCATGGCCATCGTGCTCCATGGGAAAGAGAACAGAGGCGGCGGGTGGAGAGATGGTGTCCTGGCCTTAGATGCTGCAAGTCCCCAGCCAGGTGACGGTGTCCTCACAGCGTCCTAAGCCAGGAAGCACCCAACCCCGTCTCTCACCTCAGGTGATGCTTTGTTCCATTTTGTTTTGTTCTCATTTTAGTTTCACTGAATTAATTTCAATTTCCTAAATACATTATTACTTTTTTTTTTACATACAGGCGTGTGGAAGGGTACAATCCTTGTTCCTCACAGCTCCAAAGAAAGTCTAAGGCGGGCTTCTTGGACCTTCCTTTGCACAGGAATCACCTGGGAGCTTGGTAAAGCGCAGACTCTGACTGCAAGGTCTGGGGGAGTCTGAACTGCACTCCTAACAGGCCCTGTACAGGCGATACTGAGTCACCTCCTGCCCTCTCCCCTGGCTTACCTGTCCTTCCAGACTTGTCTTCATTTGACCTCCTTCCCTGACCCGTCTCAGCCCCCGTTCTGAGTGGGGAGCCCCTCCCTGGGCTCATACATTTATGTTCTAGAAGAACAAAGAAGAGGGCTGGGAAAATGTCAAACAACCTTCTCAGACCAGGACTGGCAGGGCACGCTCCCCCCAGGAAGCGCCTGCAGTTGTGTACACGTACCTGAGTTTTACGCCCACTGGGCACCCCCCGGGACACAGTGGGACTAGAGAACAACGCAGATCCAGGTTGAGAAGAGGAGCCTCTCCCTGCTGGGGTCCCTCCTGCAGGATGGGGACAGCTGCCGAGGGGGAGCCGCCCAAGATGGAGGTAACGGCCGTACCTGGCTTCTCCGTGCTTAGGAGCGGGTTTGGTACACTGGGCATCTCCGCAGAGGGCACACGCTCAGTCTCCAGGGCCCAATTCCACGTCCACCCAAGTCAGCAGAACAAGCACCAACCTCCACCCAATTAGACTCCAGCAACCACCTGCCGACACTTCCTCCTGCACGTTCCTTCCCGGGAAGGAGGGCCCCTCTGCCCACGTGCACCCCAACACTCAGCAGGCCAGCGCTGGGGAGACTCCCCTGCTGAAATGACCTGGCCGCGTGAGGAGGCTCCCCACACCTTCCTACCAACCAAGGCTGCCAAGCAGGGCATGCATGTCCCTGTTTCTCATGCCCCGACCCCTGCCCCAGAGAAATGTGCTGGGCTCCTCCCATATGCCAGGGACCAAGCCACTACACTACATCTCATTTTATCTTTCAGAAGAACCCTGCAGCGTCGACACTGTCTCTCCATTTCACAGGTGGGGAAACTGAGGTTCCAAGGGCAAACCTCTGGTTGTGTCGTAAGTCACAGCACAGCAGTTAGGGTGGGCAACGCAGTGTCGTGGCTGTGAGGGTGTGGGGTCTGGAGGCAGACTCCCTGGGTTTGGATAATGGTCCCCCACCCCCAGCTGCGTGAATCTGGGCCTCGATGAGCCTCAGAGGACGGGGTAAGAATGAAACCTTTCCCCCAGGGTTGTCGTGAGGAAGCCTGCGGTGAATGGTCAAGAAACACTGGCTGCCATCACTCAAGGTCACACACTAGGAAGGGCTTGGACGTCGGGGAGGCTGGGTTCCAACACCCGTGCTGTACATCATGTGACTGCCAGTTCCAGGCAGGCTTCCAACTTTAAAGAGTAGAACCCCGTTTACTGGTGGGGGCTCCTGGAGAACCACCACACAGAGGGCAGGGGATGTGGGGGAATCCCAAATACTCTCAGCTGGGAAAACCGCTTTCCAGGAGACCATGCCGGGAGCACACACTGAGCAGAGACCATGGGACGCTGGGAAAGCTCCAGGACTGATGGGTCAGAGGTCCTCGCCTGGCGATGCACGGCCACTGGGGGACACAGGAGCGTGCCCACAGTTACTCTACGCTCAGGAGGCCACGCTTCACATCCTCAAGCACTGACATGAAGGATCTTTCCGGGGCGGGAAAACGGACATCCTGACATCATGGGCGGCGCACTGTACGGGGGAAATGCCAAGAAACCAAACTCAACCCCTCTCCTCCACAGCCCCTAACCCATGACAGCAGCACCGGCACAGGTCAGCCCAGGGCAGCGAAGGAGGGAAGGAGTGTGCCCACCAGATCTGCCAGTCCTTAAACCAAATCACACAAGTGGAGGCAGACGCTGAAGGCTTGTCAGGGCAGATCAAACACCAGAAAATGGAAATGGCTTTTACTTTTTCAAGTGCTCGAGTAAGATGAAACACTTGGAAAACTAGTTGGCTTTGAAGACGATCCTGAATCAATCCTTGAGACAATGACCCAAATATGCCGACTCCCGGGAGGCTGCCCAGAAGCAAAGCCCCGGCTAGGCAGCACCGCTGTGCCCGCCCGCCTTTCCTAGGGGCGCGTGTGTGATGGACAGTTCTAAGGAACACCCTATAATCTGCATTTATGCCATTTGTCTCTTTGATACATAAAATACAGATATTTGCATCATTTATTTTAACATGCGTGATTTTCTTCTGAAAGCCACAAAGAGAAAGCCTGGTCCCCAGCTGCCCCCCGCCCCCCGCCTTTCCCCCTCTTTATAGAAGTCTGAAAACTTAAGCCTGGCACCCCTGACAAGCCAAATGGATCTGGGAAGGATCTTCAGGGGCCAGTTGCCTTAAAAGCACAAATAAAGGACTCTTCTTACAAAGGGGACGAGGAAGACAAAGGAAGGCCATGGGCGGGTCTCCTTCCCCATTCAGAGGCCTCCTGGAGGTGACAGCAGGGAGGTCTGGGGTGGGGGGAGGCCGGAAGTCGCCGCATGAACTGCTCATCCCACATTATCTGTCTTGTGGTAGAACTCAATTACGCACCCTGAAACCACAGCCTTGAACGAAAAGCCATACCAGGGGCCAAAATGAGGAAGAGAGGTTTCCTCGCCAATAGGAGAAAGGCCTCCAGGCCGGACAGCAGGCGGGGTCCGTGGATCCCTGCCAGCTGGCTGCTCAAGGCAGAGGCCCTGCTCTGAGTTACGCAGCCTTCAGGGTCCCCGAGCAACTGGGAGCAACAAGCCTTCACGGGACCTGCCAAGCCACTTAGTCTTTATTTACGCTCTCACGGGCACCTGCCTAGAAATATGGGCATGGAGAGGCCACGTGCCCCATATTTTACCGCCAACGGACTCCAGGGGCGCGAACAGGGCTGCGTGGCTGGTACATCTTCTCTGCCTTCTCCTGGGCCGCCTCTGTTTGCTGAATTAGCAGGGCTCCCATTACCACCTGCCAGGCCCCAGGACAGCACACAGCCTTGCCCCGCCCCTACAGGGTGGGCTAATCCTCCCCACTCGTCTGAGGAGCAAAATGAGGCCAGGGTGACTGACCAGGACACCTGTGTCTTGCCCAAACCTTCTGGGCACCTCTCTTCAACAGCCTCCAGCCTAGCTGGTCATCTTTTCTTCAGACATTTTCCTTTCCTCAGCCACTCACATGACACTCATTTGTTGAGCACCTATTACATGAAGAACAGCATTCTAGGCACTGAGAGTGTAGTGCCAACTCGACAGACAAGGGTCGTCTCACCAGCCTACCTTCAACGTAGAGTCAGATAAAAGGATCAAAATGAACAAAAATGGCCCAGTTGCACTGTGAGTACACACACGTGGACATGTGCTCGCTCAGCAGCCACAGGGAGCCAAGCTGGGCTCTCACTTCCCTCTCATCTCTCTTAACTCAGGACCCGCATGCTCCCCCACCCCAGCCCCGACGTCATCGTCCCCTCCAGAGAAGCCCCTGCACAATACACAGGCGATGGACAGGCGCAGGATGCTCCTCATTGCAGAGGGCACCCCTCACACCACCACCCGCCAGGAACGGCTCTCTCCCCTCCATCACCAAGAGTTCCTGGAGCCACCCCTCTCCATCACACTCGGCTCTCTGCTCTCAGAGGGACTGTCGTCCAGTCTCCTAAGCTATCTCCCTGACCACCACCCCACAATTTAAACATAGTTTCCTTCCACGGGTCTTCTCAAGGTGCTACCCCGAGCAAATAAACATTCAAAGCCTGCGATTCCCAAGGCCTGAGTGTGGGACATGCAGATGACTGCTATGGATGAAATGGAACCAGATTTTAACAAAAAAAGAAAGCAGCTTGTACTTTATGAAAGATTTGTACAGGCATTTTCTCATTTAATCGTCACAACTAGAAAGTACATAATATTGTCCCATGTGACAGATAAGGAAACTGAGGCTCAGCGTTTAAACAATTTGTCCAAGTGGCAAAACTGGGACTCAGACCCAGGCCTAGCTTCAAGCGGCGTGCTGTTTCGACTCTACCCTGTGCTAACTTGTGTGGTAGGAAATTAAATCTTTCCAGATCTTGTCCTTGGCGATAAGGTGTGTTTAAAATATATCTGTATTTTACAACGAAATGATGGAATGTTATACAGCAATTAAAAATCATGATTTTACAACCACCTAACGCACATGTGAAAATTATTACAAAGCACTATTAAATTTTAAAGCAGAATACAGCGCACACACACATACACACTCATGGCAAGATTCCAATTCGTGTTTTTTCCAATTCTGTTTTTAAATATACATGTACACACTAAAATAATAATGCACCAAAACATTAAACTGTTGCTATCTGTAAGTACTGAAATTATGGGCCTTTTTTCGCACTTTTCTGTATGTTTTAAACCTTCTGCAAGGAGCAGGCATTAATTTTCCCATTTGGAAGAAAATACTAATAACCGTTACTTATGGAAAGAAAGGAGCCACGGTCTTCACCTGCATAATATAACCCATCCATAATGTAAAGGAGGACCCTCTGACCTAAGTCCCCACCCAGCCAAGGGCCCAGAGTGATGCCAACACCAGCCACTTGTTGCCAAGGGGGCAGCCACCATGGGAACAGCCACTGGGGATTTTCGCCGTGCCTCAGCACCAGGGCTAGCCGGCGACACAGAAGCAGGCGCCTTCCCAGAGGACAGAACCCAGCCTCTGAGACGCCCTGGCCAGGAGGGCTGGAAACTAGGAAAAGAAAGTGAATAATATGGGGTGGGGAGAGGGAGCTGAAGACAGAATGAGTCTCAAAGACAGTAAGATGATTCATTTTTTTAAGCTGTGATTATTAGCATGGGCCACACAACTCCATCAAACAGCTGAAGTGAAACATAATGACCCCAAAGGGGCTCCTGGCGTCAACCCCTAGATCACAGCAATGGAAAAACAAGGACAACTCTGTGGGGCCTTAGAAAAGAAAATGAAGTTGGAGTCTGCCTTATCAGGGACAGTGCCCTGATCTAATCACTGGTTTCTGTGTAGCCAGCCTCTCTGAGCCTCTGATTCCTCATCTGGAAATCTAGGTTAAAATGCAAGCAGAAAAGATAATTTTATGAGCTGAGAGAAATTGTGGTGGCTAAGCACAGGGGTAAGTCAGCAGCAATATTGCGAGGACTCTCAGGTACCTCTGGAGAGGTCCAATGCAGAGGAACTGAGGCTTCCAGCCACCAGTCCTGTGCATGAACTTGAAAGACGACCCTCTGGACCCAGTCGAGCCTTCAGATGACATTAGTCCTGACTGTCTGCTTGACTTCAACCTTGTAAGTGACCTTGAGTCAGAACCACCCAGCCAATCCCACTCCAGGTTCCTGACCCTCAGATACTCTGTGAGATATTAAATGTCTGCTCTTTTAAGATGCTAAATTCTGGGGTAATTTGTTACACAACAATAGATAACTCATTCATATTCTGACTCCTGCACATAACAGCTCATGAGATGGTTCCTATACTGATTACTAACAGCTTATCAAGAAAAAAAGTCACTGTATTAGTTAATATATACATTAATTATAAGATGCACCCGACGTGAAAATGTTCCAACTGCTGATTTTCATCTCAAAAGCTGTTCCTGCCAGTCTGCCCCACCAGAGGAAACAGACTTCCAGTTGCTCAGGCCAAAAACTCTGACCTTATCTTGATTCTCCTTTTCCCACACTTCGGACATCCCAGTCTTCAGCGAATCCCACTTCCAAGACCTATATGGAATTGAACCACTTCTCACCACCTCCTTACCACACCTGGTCCTGGGACAACTACAGCAGCCTCCTAACTGGCCTCCTGGCTTTCTCTCTGCCCCTCTGTCGTCTCCACGCCACACAGCAGCTGGTGGTCCTCCCAAGATGTAAGCCCTCTCCGGTCAGTGCTGTGCTAAAACCCTGCCGTGGCTTTCCCTTGCGTGCAGAACAAATCCCATGTCCTTACCAGAGTTTGCTGTGAGCCGGTCCCCCTGCCTGTCCATCCTTGGCTCCTTCTGCTAACTCAGTCCACAAGGATCTTCCCGCTACTCCTCACACAAGCAACCTCCTGCCCCCAGGCCTTTGCCAGCACTGTCCCCAGAAAGCTCTTAAGGGCTTCCACACCAATGGCATCTCCCAATAAAGGCTTGCCTGCTAATCATATCTAAAACAGCTCTCTCCTCCCCGTCTCAGTCTCTCTGCCCTTACTCTGCTTTATTTTCCATCACACTTCTCACTAATTGACATATTACATCCATATCTGATCATGTTTCATTGTCAGGACTTTGTTACGTTCACTGCTGCAACCCTAGTGCTTGAAACAGCTCCTTGGACGGAGAAGGTGCTCATTACATAAATCAGTGATTCTCAACCTCTGGGTGGCGACCCCTTTGGGGGTCGAACGACCCTTTCAAAGGGGTCGCCTAAATACATCCTGCATATCAAATATTTACATGACGATTCATAACAGTAGCAACATTACAGTTATGAAGTAGCAACGAAAATAATTTTATGGTTGGGGGTCACCACAACATGAGGAACTGTATTAAAGGGTCGCGGCATTAGGAAGGTTGAGAACCACTGACATAAATCAACAGTCAGCAAACTCTTTCTATAAAGGGCCAGATAGTAAATTCCTTACAATCTCTGTGACAACTACTCCACGCTGCTGTCATGAAATCAGCCGGAGATGATACAAATGAGTGTGGTTGGGTTCCAATAAAACTTTATTTATAAAAACAAGTGGTGGGCCAGATTTGACTAATGGGATGTAATTTGCTGACCCTGACATCTTTGATTAGTTAATTAATTAAAAAATATAGTTGCCTCTCAAATGTAAGACTGTTTCCTACCTGCAAGCTGGACAGTACAGGGGAGGATGGATTGCAAACGCATCTCTGAGGGCTCTGAGCCGGATTCAACAAGAAGTTCTCTCACGGTGAAATGGCTGATGAAAACCCAAATGGACAACAGACTGTCCCAACATTTTTCTGGGGTCTTTCAGCACAGATCGGATGCTTTCAACCGATTTAGAAGGTGGGGGTCTAACAGCAGAGTGTGGGCTGGCTCACTCTTTTACAGACTCATGGGAACTGCAAGGTAGGTACAGGACGAGGATTCTAACATATCCCACTGTTGCGAGGATGATATCAGCCAGTTATTACATTATCCACTTCAGAGGAAAATCTATAGCTACAGGCTTGCTGACTTCCCAAGGATGGAGATGGGGGGTGCAGGGTGCAGGGATACACCAACAGAGCCAAAATTCGTCCAGAGAAAAATATCCGGGGCAATGCAAACAAATAGTCATGAAAAGAGACATATGCAACTCTGGCAGCTGGGCCACTAGACAAAGACGATGCTTGTTTTAAATTAACCACCAAGAACAAAGGTGGATAACTACAGGGCGCTTTTTAAAAAATTTACATGCTCAAGGCTTTTTGCTTTAATTGCCCTTAAATTCATAGTTCAGTGTCTCCTACCAGCCTTGGCTTGTTTCTCTTCCCAAACCCTTTTGCTCGGGCCCCATCCATTGGAGGAAGCACTTTAATGAGATCTTGAGCGGCGCTGCTTTCAGAGGCGCTCCTCAGCTGCCCCCAGTCCTCAGCCCACCCCGAAAGCAGAGCCCCTTTCACATTCCCCTTCAGCGCCGCCCCAGACAGCCCTCCCCATGAAGTGTGAGGCTTGCCATTTTTAATCGCCACCTACCCAGATGGCAGGGGACCCTGATGTGCTGTTTCATTTCATCCAACTCTCAGATTTTATCAGCATTTTGCTGCTGTCAAAGAGTAGGGAAGAGAGAGGAATCAAAACCCCTTCCGTGTGAGGGTACTTTTGACTTTCTAAACCCACTCTCACTTCGGTTATCTTATTTCAAACTCAGAAGGAACACACAAGGCAGCAGAGCAGAGACTTAAATCTCCATCCGTCCACGTGTTCAGCAAACATCTGCTGAGTGGCCGTGGAGGGGAAGGGAGGGGGAGGTGGAAGGGCTAGGCCCAGGGAAGAAAAGATAGAGTCCTTGCTTCTCTGGGAGGAAACAATGGGGTGGAATAAATCCCCAGGGTACAAAAGGGAAACTAAGGCACAGAAGAGCAGAGTGACCTTCCAAGGTGACAGCTTCACCCCACCGCTGAGCCCAACAGATGACTCTGGGCCGGGCAAGCCACTGAGACCTCCAGACAAGAGAAGGGACTACATTTTTTCTTGATCTTCAGGAAAAGTATGCCAATCCCAGAGGGCAAATCTTCTATTTATTTTTTTTCTTCCTTTCTTATTAAAATACATTTTTGTTGTTGTTGTTAATCCTCACCCAAAGATATTTTTCCATTGATTTTTAAGGAGAGGGGAAGAGAGAGGGAAAGGCATAAAGAAATATCGATGTGAGAGAAACACATAGATTGGTTGCCTCCTGCACGAGCCCTGACCAGGCCCAGGCCAGGGAGAAGCCTGCAACCAAGGTAGGTGCCCTTGACCGGAATGGAACCTGGGACTCTTTGGTCCGCAGGCTGAGGCTCTATCCACTGAGCCAAAATGGCTAAGGCCAAAATATATTTTTTTAAGGTACAAGCCACATGTTGGCTAATTACACCAGGATAAAGTTGGCATGGTGAAGAATTAGTCTGTAAAAAAAAAATCAAAGTTGGAGGAACAGAAGAAAAGAGATCAAATGCTACTGTGGAATTTCCAAAAAGGTGGAAAACACAATGCCAGAAAGTAGTCACTTGCTAGCAATGGAGAAGACTTACAGGCTATTTATATGTGCAGTTTTCAGAGTCTTAGGTATTAACTGTCATCTAATCTTTACTGTAACCTCATGAGGAAGAGAATGGTATTATCATCCCCATTTTGCAGATGAGAAAACTGAGGAACAGTGAAGTTACATAATTTGTCCAAGGTAACATAGCAAAGTGATAAAGCCAGGATTGGAACCCTGGCTTCTCAATCCATGCTCTTGAATATTATGCTAATCAGAGTCAGCCAGTCTCAGCCAGTCTGTCTGTGACTCTCCCCATCTCAGGAAGTTTTTGTATTTTTCTAACAGCATGAAATCCTTGTTATTTCCCTTTTATTTATTGTGTTTGTTTTTAAAATACTCTTAACCCATCTCTTTGCACAAAGCTTCTGACATGACTAACAACAGCAGACATAAAACCAACAATAAAATTAAAGAAGATGATGCCCATAAAAAGGGGGCAATTTTAATACACCAATAATAAGGTACATGACCCTTCACATCTGGCTCTAAGCTTCCTGGTGGCCCAGCTAATGAGGGCAACATGATCAGTTACAGAATTCTCTTTATCAAAAGGAGAAAAGCTTATCGGTTTCTCAGAGAGAACCAGACTTTTCTTATTACTAAATTTCCACAACATTTTTTTCACTTAGCAATAAGGAAAGAATACAATGAGGTGGTGCACATATGTTCTCACTGATATTTTTTAGTGTAGTTTTAAAATCAAGGCTGTAACATTAAAAAAGCAACTGAGGAGAAGGCAATTCTATAAAGTGCTGGCGTAATATCGTCCGAGTGTGTAGCTTTTCTAGTGGGACAGTATTAGCTAAATGCTCTTCTGGTGTCAAGTTACAAAATGGAGAGCATTACAAAAACAAAAACCTTTCTCTGGAATAGGAAGATCCTTGGGGTAGCTGATAAGCTTTCATTGCACTAAGACAGCCCCTGAGAAACCTGGGACACTGAGGCAGGGGAAGAAAAAGGAAGGTCGACACCAGGCAGTCGTGGGAACGGGGCTGGAGGAGTTTCCAGGGCCTCCATGCTCACAGCTCCACTGCACAGATGCGTCTCAGAGAGCTGTCGGCTCTCGCTCCAGAGCTGGAAAGGAAAGCTACCGCCGTGTGAATGGCTTACCCACAGTGGAATGACAGTCTACTCATCTCACATATTCCCTTCCTGACATCTCAGCTCTCCTACCGACGGAGCTGCTGGAAACCCAAGTTCCTACCCTCAGTCTGCCCCTCCTCGGCTCAGAAACCTCAAGGAAGGAAGTGTCTCCATGTGGTTGAGGGTTCATCAAGAAGCCTCATGGAGCCCGGCTGGCATGGCTCAGCGGTTGAGTGTCGACCTATGAACGAGGAGGTCATGGTTCAATTCCCGGTCAGGGCACAGGCCCAAGTTGTGGATTCGATCCCCAGTGTAGGGCATGCAGGAAGCAGCCGATCAATGATTCTCTCTCATCATTGATGTTTCTTTCTCTCTCTCCCTCATATATATATATATATATATATATTTTTTTTCTTTTTAAGCCTCATGGAAACAGAAACAGAAGAATGGGCGGGGTGTCCTGGGTCAGTTCTTCAAGATAGTGCCATTATTTAGTTTAAACTGCTTTGAGACATAAAGGAACAAAACCTCTTTGAGTCAGGAAAGGAATATAATCCAACCCTTCATTTTACCAAGAACGGAAATCACAGTCTTATTCAAGGTCACGGGCACTCGAGAAACCTGAACTCCAGGGTCCTGCCCCAGGCCAGGCTCCATCGCCACTATATGGTGCTCCCTTGAAACAGACAGAATGAAATCCAAGTGTGTTTTAAACTATCCACCTCCTTCGACACTCGGTTAGGTTAGAGACAAAGGGCTCCTGGGTCCGTGGAGAAGGGACACCTGAGACAAAGTCTCATGAGGATCAGAATCATGCAGGTATGCTTTACCTGCTTGCAAGCCAGAATTAATTAGAGGCCTTTCCGAGTAAAAGTAGGGAACAGGAAAGCAATCAAGAGACACAGGCACGCTGTGTGTAACAGTCACCAAACCCAGAGCCACAGTCAACCACAGCAGCACTGAATGCTCAAGCCCTCAGCCTGCCTTCGGACTGGCTGTCTGTCCGGTTTGCTGACTGCAAGAGGCTGGAAACTCTACCATCCACCCTCCCGAGTCATTATTCAACAACAAACACGAGCTATTTTTAGAACTTTTTCCATGAAGGCGCCATAGGCCAAGGCCACCAACCTCTGAGGCACAGAAAGGTTAAATAAGGCTATCTAACAAAAAAAAAGAAAAGAAAAAAACCCTTCATAGACAAGTTCCATTTCATATTCATCTGCTCAACACAGCTTCTAATTTTATAAATGGACCTTCAAATTAACAGGAGGACAGGCAGCTTTTCCCAGGAGCCTCTGTGTCAGTTCTGCAAAATTACGTAACTCAGAAAACCAGGGTCTGATTCGATTATGCTTTCAACAGCCTGCTGGGCGAGACGAATTCACTGCGCATATCAGCTCCATGCGAGGGACCCAAACACAGGGAAGGTAAGCAGGAGAGAGGGATGCCATACAAACCCTTTTTCACTCCCTCCTGTAAATAAGTCTTTGAGAAACCTCTATCCACCCTCAGTGATCCCCCCACACCCCACCTTACTCCCCAGTCAAACTCCTTCATGGGTTTCTGGCCCACCCAGATTGGGTAAGAAATGACACATTTCGGAGCTGGGTTTACCATGTTGTCCGCCTTCGGTGGAAGTTTACACAAACCTCCCACACAGGGACATTGTCAGACGGAATCAAATCATTTACTGTTGAACATTCTGAGTTTAAAGGACAGAACACACTCTCGGGAGTGTAAAATATTACCGTTCACCTGTGTGTGTGTATGTTTTAAATGTATTTACTTGTCTTTTACAACCAAACCAAACGAAATACAGCTTTTTCCAAATGTAGTGGGAGGTGCTGAAAACCTCTTCTAATAATCCTAATTCCACAAAATGAAGAGCTGTTTTTCAGGGAGAAATTCAAATAAGGCCCTGGAATGCAGTCTCCTCACCAGGTGAGGTAACACGTCTCCCCGGGTCTCTCATTTCTGGGGTACCACCCACAGCACCGTCTCTGGGCGCACACTAGCTGCTGTCTTCCCTCCCCCTCTGCCGACCAGAGAACCACTTCCTTAATCATTCACAAATATTTAAACGAGTTTATATTCCTGTCAGAGAGCCCCGAAGCCAATCGAGTGAGGAATCGGCGAGAACTAAAATTCAGTCGTATGATCTGGCAAAATGTATCAAAAGCCCTCTCACACACACACCCCAAAAATACACAAACTTTAACCCAGCAATTCCACAGAGAGGAATGTCTCCTCAGGCAATAATCAAACAAGTAGTTTTAAAAAAAAAAGAAAAAGAAAAAAAAAGGCTATTCAAGGATGTTCCCTGTCGCAGAGTTTATACAGGCAAAGCCAAGCCACCCAGCTGTCCAACCGCAGAGGATTAGTTAAACGAGGTTATATCCATACAATGGAGCAGTCTGTTACCACTGAAAATGTTGCTGTGGAGGTGTGTACCTGGAGAGAAAAAGGCATTCAGAGCATCAGAAAACTGTGCACACAGTAATGTGATTTAATTTTTATGGAGAAATATACACATAGGACTAAGTGAAAGAAACCAATGTGAGATGATGCCAACCATATGACATTCTGGAAGAGGCAAAACTTGGAAAAAATAAAAAGGTTAGTAGTTGCCAGTGAAGGGGGGGAGCGAGGAGATGAACAGGCAGAGCACAGAGGATTTTTTAGGGCAGTGAAAATACTCCGTATGGTGTTATAATGATGCAGACATGCCATTGTATGTGTGCCCAAGCCCACAGACTGCACAACACCAAGAGTGACCCCTAATGTAAACTAGGACCTTTGGGTGACGATGACGTGTCAATGTAGGCTCATCAGTTGTAACGTATGTACCGCTCTGATGGGATCGTTGGCACTGGGGCAGGAAGTATATGGGAAATCTCTGGATCTTCCTCTCAATTTTATTGTAAACCTAAATCTGCTCTGAAAAAATAAAGCCTTGAAAATTTTGTAATTAAAAAAGAGAAATGTCTATACAAAGTTATGTCCATATTTACACTGGAAAGCTGAGAAGGAGAGAAATATAGCGGACAGCTGCATAGATGGGTATATGAGAGGGATGAGAAAGAGAAACTGATATTGGTATTTTGGGAGACTTTATCATCAAGAAGCAGTTATATTACTTTTGAGCCTCGTGTATTATGCTTTTAGAACATTAACTCTGCTGAGAAAAACAGGCAATTTAAAAATTAATTTAATTACTAAAGAAAATTAGTAAAGAAAAACATCTGTGCCCCACCCCCCAGCCCCCAAGAGAGGAAAGATTTACCTCTGCCATTCCTGGAAAAGCCATTCACCTCTCCCAGGTGAAGAGGAGAGGAATTACTGAATGAGACCGGATCTAGAGGCCTGGCAGTGGACTTCCGGGTACACAAGCAGCCAAGGGCACATTTCCTCTCCCGAGCAGAAAGACGAGCCTATGACACAGGTTCCCCCTTACCTGGCTTTACTCGCAAACTAGGGCCTCCCCAGCTCAACCCCATCAGCTGGGGACCTTGGAGTGGTCCGATTTGTGACATGATTATAAAGGATCTGCCACTCTAACCTTTGGAGTAGACACAGTCAAATCCTCAGTTTTGCCTACATGAAGCTCAGAGAGTAGATGGGGGGCCTATACAGCACTCCCCCTTGATGCTGAAAGACAGGGCACCTGTTGGGTGGAACTCCTTGTCCTAAAAGTTTGTCTGAAACCAATTCACAAGGCACGTGCTCAGCCAGCAAGCTAACCATCCAAAGGTAGAGTTTCCACTGTCTGGGCTGAAATCCATCCGACTCAACTCTCATCCCCAGGTGCCTCCCTGAGCAAGAGAAAAGGCGCCCAGTGAGGGGTATCAGATTTGAGTCCCAGCAATGAACACTGGCTGTGTAACCTCGAGCAAGTCACTGTACCTCTCTGGGCTGCATGTCTGGCATCTTTCCAGATGCTGGGCAGGATGACTGCACAGCAGTTATTACTGTGGACGGCCTGCAGTAAGTGCTGCTTTCAATTTGGAGCTCAGTAAAACACTCAATGGCATGACCACGGTGGTTTTTTTCTTTTTAACTCCCACATCCAATCATTTTATTACCGTATCAAAAACACTCTGGTGGGGAGTGGTACCATTCCAACTCTGAGACAGCAAGAAAGCACCAACACATCCGTGGGGCCAGGCAGAGTCCCTAACACGCTTCCACCTTCTCCCACAACTTGGCCAGAACTGCTTGGCACCGTGTGCCTCCACAGAGGCAGAACTGCCCAGTGGCTAAAAATCAGGCTATCTGAATGCAAATCCCACATCTCTACTTCCTGGCTGTGCAATCCTGGGCAAGTTACCTAGCCAGCAGCTGCCTCAACCTTCCCATCTATGGGACAGGGATAAAATGAGTCCCCTCCGATAGGGCTGTTGTGAAGATTAAATGAGTGAGAGTAAAATATTCAGAACAGAGCCAGGCACACAGTGAGCACATAATAAAAGTTAGCCAAGTACTAGCTAGTATTATCCATTCATCCAATAAACTCTTACTGGGTATTTATTATTTATTGTAATAGTGCCAATTACTCTTGAAGACTCTAAGGCAGTGGTTCTCAACCTTCTGGCCCTTTAAATACAGTTCCTCATGTTGTGACCCAACCATAAAATTATTTTCGTTGCTACTTCATAATTGTAATGTTGCTATTGTTATGAATCGTAATGTAAATATCTGATATGCAGGATGGTCTTAGGCGACCCCTGTGAAAGGGTCGTTCGACCGCCAAAGGGGTCGCGACCCACAGGTTGAGAACTGCTTCTCTAAGGAAATACAAAAATGTTGAACAGGACACAGTCCAAGACCCTTACTGTCTAGTGGGAAGAGGCCAACTTGAACCAATAAATACAGGCCTCTGAACCCTTACCTAGAGCCCTTGGGTTTAGAGGTTTCCGATTTCAGATAGGTAGCAGGTACGTGTACCTTTATTATAAAGAATCCATCTCGCCTCCTCCCCCTCCCGGGACCTGGAGCAGGACCTGCTGTCAAACAGGTTGGGATTTCTTCATCAAAACCCTTGTATGGCCCCAAGAAGTGGGATCAAGAAATATGACAGTCTCATGACAGTTCAGGCCAGATTTTGCAGCCAAATGAGTTACCAAAAAAACACGGGTTTTTCAGAATGTTTTGCATATCAGGATTGTAGATAAGGGTATGCAGGCCTCAGCCGGGCAGTCAAAAGGTATTGGGGGTACACAAAGGAAGCAACAGCAAACAACCAAACAGGGTGACAGGAGAGGTGTCCCAAAAAAGGCACTGTTTAGGCTGACACTCGAGGGGGGAAAACAGGAGCCTCAGTGAACGAGGCAGGTGAACATTTCTGGTGAAGAGACTGACAGATGCCAAGGTGGGGAGGTGGGAGCCCCCAGAGAACGTTCAGGAGCAGCAGGAGGAACCAGGGTGCAACCTGGAATGCGTGTGCAGGAAAGGCAAGAGGAGAGGCCACACAGTGAGGCCGGAGCCAGGTCCTAGCGGAGCCCTGTAAAGAACCACACTGAGCAGGTTTGCATTTTTGTCAAGTCCCCCTGGGAGGCCACCCTGTAAGGACAGGAAGAGGAAGAGAGGGAGGAGGTGCCCAGCTGGGAGGCTGTGTCAGTGGTCAGGGAAGAGATGACAATGCTGATGCCAGCTCAGGCAGCGGAGGGGTACAAAGGAGGGCCAGCCACTGCAAGCCGGCGCGGCGCACCCACTCAACCCCGAACAGTGCTGAGGACAGTGATCAGTGCCAGACACAGCCCACACTTGTCGCAGTAACGGTCTCATGGAGGCCCCTTTCTAGAGGCCACTTCCTGATGTACTGAATGACAAAGTGACGCTTTAAGAGCCCTAGAATCTGAGCCACACAGCCCTCCTCCTCCTCCCCGCCCCGCCCCCTCCAGGTTACAGCCGGTTGGCAGAGTACACACAGGTACATGTGACCCAATCAGTCCCAGCCCTGGTGGCTCAGAAGGCACGTCTGAGAAGACGTAGCAGTGGGTCACAGAGTGGGGACGGCACCTGTCACCCATCCTTCTGAGCCACAGGGCTGACACTAGAGCTACCAAGCAGGGGGACCAGGAGAGGCTGGAGGAGGATGATGTATGGCCATCTGTCCTGAAATGGACACTGCTCCCATATTAGAATACAAAGGCAACGGAAACAAAACACAGGCCTGAAGCTGGGGGGTGGGGGGGGGGGAGTTATTTCCTGATGACAAGATAGAGTCGGTGTCCAGGAGCAGAGGGAGCAGCCACCAGGGACTCTAGCAGCTCTTTCCCCACTTACCTGCGGTTTCCTCCATGGACCGAAAGGCCAGGGGCTAAAAGGGCAGTGGCCAGTGTCACCGGACAGAGGGGTCATGACTGACCAAGCCAAGGAGGACTAGTAGGACCACTCAGTGACTCAGACCACCGGCTCACCAGTGCCAGGTCTTGAACAGAACAGCGCCTAAATAATTACCAGATAAGTCAAGTAAGACCAGGTTACGAGAACCTGTGGGAAGAATGGTGTTCCTAGAGCAGGAACCATGAGGGTGGTGAGTAAATGATAAATTCACGCAAGAACTCAAAGTCTAGAAGTCATTTCACACTAACGAATGTTTATGGTCTGAAGAGCCACCAAGGAAGGCCTCTCCTGACCCCTCCAGCACCGGGAGGCTCGCCTGTTCGCATCCCTTTGCTTTGCCCATCCTGGCAACCGGAAGGACCAACTGATGAAGTTGCAAGGCACTGGCTTGAACACCCCTCCAGGTAGTCGCAGTAGCACAGCCGTGCTGGTCTCGACACTGCAGCCCCTCTGGGAGCCCGAGCGCCAGGACTGCCAGCAAAGAAGGGGCCCATGTCACAAAAGGGGGGCACATCACCCAGGGATGGTGGGCCAGCAGCAAAGGCCGCCACTGGAACTGGACCTTGGATCTTTGGGAGTGCCCATCGAGTGTCCAGCTGATGCCGCATTTCCCTGGATATTACGGAGCTCCATCAACCTTGGGAGCAGGGAAAACCCAAACTGCTTCTCAGACAAGGATCTCCCCAAGTCCACGGGACAAAGTAATGCTCTCCGTCAAAACCTTAAGAGTCTGTCTCCCCCCCCCTCCCCCATTTTCATGCAGGATTTGAGGCCTGGGTTTTTGTAGAATCAGTCTGTGTAACACAGATGAGGAAACAGCCCTACCCTGGATTACAAGGGGTTGATGTCCAGGGGAGAGACTTGGGGTCAACTTCTTCTTCTATGTTATGACCTTTTATTGCACATTTGCAAAACATGCACAAAGGTACGGAGATCACTGTAATGAATCCCCCACCCATCACCCATCACCAATCATTACCATCCTTCTTACTTCATCCATCCCCACTACCCTCACCATATTATTCTAATCAACCACTTCTTTCCCAACCTGTTTCTAACCAACCGGACACACAAGTCCCAAATAGGCTTTGCTCATGACTGTGCGTCCCTTACATTTTCACCTGAAAACTCTCCAGGTGGCAAACTAATCCCAGAGGCTGGCAACCACCACACCTGGGGTTTCCAGCTTGAAAACAAGAGCGCGGGCATTAAGCAGGCCAGGCGCTCCCAGAAGGAAAAAAACCCAACACTGCTCCCTAGTTATGCCACGGTCTCCCGGGAGGCCCAGGACCAGCCCAGCTGCGTGATGTGCGAGGGTCCGCGTGTACATGTTCTGCGGGTGTGTTTGATTAAGGGTTGGCTTATGTTTCCTGGAGCAGGGGTTAGTTTTTACTTCTGGGCTGTTATTTCACCCCTCAAAGTCCAGAATTCTTCCGCCCGGTTTGAGTCAACGCACTCCCTCCTCTTCCTAGTCTGTGAATGGCCAGAAATAGTTTCCATTGTCATTGACTTAAATTTCCACTTTGATGATGGGAACAAATATTTTTCTCGCCCTTCCCTGAACAGGAATAAATTTTTCCATTCAAGTCCTTCTAATCAGAGTCTGTGGGCCAAACCCCGAGCAGAAAGTGCAGAGGACAGCGGAGCAAACAGAACAAGCCTGCCTCCCTCCAGCGCCTGGGGTCCGGGCGCTGGCATCGGCGCCCTGCTTCCTGCTGCACACCTGGCTCCCATCCTGTGTCCGCTCTCACAGATGCTCCCTAAGCTCTGCTCTAGGGTCTGTAGATACAGCTGTGAACGAGACAGAGCCTGCCCTACCCTCATGGAGCTTAACATTTACAACCAGGGCGCAGCTTCCCAGCCCAACACATCAGGATTTCTCTGGAGCTATTTCCTGACACTGACAAACAGGAACGGCCCACAGCACGGCCCTCCCTCCTGTGACCACATCTCCCTCTCCAGCTCACCTCCTCTCCCCAGTGCTGCTTTAGCACAAATCCAATGACTCCCCAGGGAGCAGGCACAAGCCAGGAGACAAATCAGCCCCTTGGCTGCGGGGAAGGCTGCGGGCCTCGCCCAGGGAGAGAGCACAGAGCTCTCTGTCTCCGAGAAGCTGGTGGAATTTCCATAACTAATATTCTGAAGCGCTAGAATGCCGGCAGATCACAGGAGGGCGGGGTGGGGGCTTCCTCAGACCAGTTTTTTCTCCTTCTCTAATTCTGATCTAATGTTCTGAGTCACCTTGCCAAGCGAGGCGAATGGCGGCTCTCAAAGTGTTGATAATTACCGTCGCTATCTGCTTGGTGGTGCACAGTAACAACTGAGCGATTAGGCCCGGAAGCCACGAGAGCGAACACGACAGTCGCAGCAGCTGAAATAAGAGGCCCCTTTGCAGCCTGTCTGGCCAAGCCATGTGCAGCGGGTTCGGGGTACTGTGAGTCAATGGGAAGCAGCTAGAGCCCAGCTCCATGGTTCCCCATTACAGCCCAGAGTAAAAGAAAACGCCTTGCCTTGGTCCAGGGGCAGTGCAGAGTCAAGAGGGCTAGAGGAGGGGCAGAGCGAACAAAGGGGACCCCGATGGAATTAGGGCAGAGCAGGGAGAGGTGAGGGGGAGGCTTTGATCCCTTTTCCATCTCTGGGGAATGACTATAGGGCTGAGACAGCTTTCATGGCCCCATGGCCCTTCCTTCTCCCTGGCTGGGCCACCCTCTGCGGGGAACAGCCCCTCCCCCTGAGGCTTGGTTGCAAAGACAGCTAGAGTTGGCTTAGCATGTCTTTCTATCTGCACCTTAAGGTGGGGGGAGAGGCATGTAGAGACTTCCAGACACCAGCTGCCTATTTCAACAAGAAGGAAGCAGAGAGGAAAGCTGTGGACTCAGAATTCAGGAAGAATTATTCATCCCCTTTGGGCTTCACTCAGCTCTTTGATGAGACTCTGAGGGTAGGAACCTCTGACCCTCCCAACTGTCTTAAAATATTACCTCCAAGTGCTCCGCACACCAGGGAGGAACATCTGACCGTGCGTCCCCCCTTGGAACCTCCCCCTGGAGGGCTCAACAAACAGCCAGGCATTCCTAACAATCCCCTCAGCTCCCTCGCTGCAAATTGGCTCACACCTGAAAGAGGCGAGATCTCACCTCTGCCCTGAATTCAAGTCCCCACTTTAACGCCTGGATAAAAATAACTCTCCCCGCTCCCCAAGAGAGGCAGCAAGCTGACCATCCCTGTCCCTGCAAGAGAGCCAACGCCCTCTAGCTCCTTCTCCACCCAAAGATGGCTTTCCAATCCTCTTAAGAGAGACACTCCAAGCGAGTATTGAACCAGAAGGCCGACTGCAAGTGTTCACAATTGCCCTCAAGTCTCAGAGCGTAATTGTGTTTCTTTCGATCGGAACACAGTTCAGCAGAGAGCGTCCAGAAAACTTGCAGGCGACCACTTGAAAGAAGAAAGCGGTCTCGTTCCAGAGAAGCTGAGAGTGAGAAGGTGCAGAGGGAAGGGCCTGGCGAAGAAGGGCTGGAGGACTCATCCCGTCAACTCACTGGAGGCCGACATTGAGCAACGAGGTCTGAGAGCTGAGCAAGCTCTCTCCCTGGGAAAGGAGGCAACCAGAAGGGGCACAACAGGCTGGAATCCCGCTCTACCACTAGCTGGTGGTGTGGCTGGAGAGGAGCTGAGCTTTTTGTTTTGGGGGCTTGTTTTCCTCAACAGAAATGAATGCATAAATGGAGCAGTCCTGTCCAGAGCAATCTGCACAATACTATCATAAAGCAAGCTCTCAGTAAACAGCCTCTGTCCCCTCTGATTGGATCCACGGGGTGGTAAAGGTCTCCAGTCTGACACAGTGCCATCCATCTGTAAGACGCACCCTGATTTGCAAATGCAAATGTGAACAAAAATGTAGCTCGGACTGAGGAAATAGGGTGTTTCCAGAGGGGATCTGAAAGGTCAAGTTCTTGTCCTGGCTGTGCCACCGAAATCTTGTGTGACCTTGAGAAGGTCATGTCGCCTCTGAGTCTCAGTTCCCCCAGTGTGAGGTGAAGGGATGAACTAGAACACGCTTCAGCCCTAAAAAATTATAATAAGGGTCCCCAGTCACCAGTGATAGCACAGGCTTTGCCTATTTCTGAACATCTGATTCATAACCATCTAAGGAACTTTCTCAGCCACCAGCCAGAAGGCCCCTACCCATGTTCTGCATAATCACCGGCTGCCCCAGCTCAGAAGAAGGCGAGACCAAGGCCACAGCTCCTGGGCCCTCTTTGCCCTGGACACAAGCATTGTCCTTCCAGGGCCCACACACCCCAAGTCACAGGCCACGGCTGGGCAAAGAGGCATGGAGAGCTTGGCCTTGGTCTGGCCTTCTTCGAGGCTGGCCCTGGAGCCACATGCACCATCTGAAGCCGAGTGGAGAGAGAGGTTTCCCAGCCAACCTCCCCGCGTCTCTCCTTCACCAGCTCCATACCTACATTAGGAAATTTACATTTAACAAATCAGCCACGGAATCCTAAGGAGCACAGATGTTCCTGCTGTGCGGCATCTTCTTTGCACTTAAAAGGCAAAACAACACAAGAAAATAGCAAAGGGGAAACTTGCAACTCAGACATTCCCTTTCCTCCAAGACCTGGATTCAGGGAGGTGTTTTAGGTGCTTTGACGGCTGGCTACCTTTTCTCCCCCAACAGCCCCAGCGAACCCAGACCCCCACAGGCACCTTCTCCAACCTGGGTTTCAGATAGGTCCCCGCATCCTCCTCCACGCAAACTACTCATGAACATCGCTGGCGCCCCAACCTCAGTCCCCACCACCAAGCTCTCTGGATCCTCCGTGATCACATGGCCACCCTCTCTGAACAGGTGAAGAAAGTGAAACTGAACAGACCCCAAGGCCAGGGCCCAAGGGTGACCTCAGAGGTAAGGCTAGAGTCCTCAGACTATCGTTCAGAATATGTCTCATGAGGAAGACTCAGAACCAGTGAAGAATCTAGAATCGGGGAACGGCATCCAAGAAAAGAACATCCAGAAGAAAAGGCCACCCCAGCAATGCAGACCTCACTGGACCTCCCACCGCATCTTCACGGTCCTCCTCACCCAGTCCCAGGCACGCTCACCCCTGCTCACCTTCACGCCCTGCTTTAAACCTTTCCCAGGACACAGGACCGTGGCCAGGGCTCCAGTGCCCATGAATGCCTTAGTTCTAGGTTTACCAGCTGCATGGCCTCAGGAAATAAGTCCCTATCTCAGAGCCCTGACTTCTCTATCTGCCGTGTAAGTTCATTTCTGTCCTATCTACTCCATGTCTCAAAACTATAAAATGCGACACAGTGTTAGAGGGCAGTTATTACTAAATTATGCTAATAATGCTAATTGAGATCGTTCAGATTCTTTAGGCATTAAGTCCTCTTTGTGCATAAATTCTGCCTCCCTGATGGGATTGTAATTTCCCCCAAGGACAGAGGTTATATCTCTTTATTTTTTCAAAATGCCTAAAATAGGATTCTCCATACATCATAATCTCAGTTGGTGGTAGAGGCCAAGCCATGGCCATGGAGAGCAAGCGCCCCCCCACCACCACCCCCTGGCCCTTGACAAGCATTGACTAATCGAGTGCACACAACACCCCCTGATCAGCAGCACTCCAATAGGCAAGCCACTTCCAACCGATCATCGGAGATGGCAGCGGGGAAAACAAAAGGAATCTAAACTCCAAGTCTGGATGGCACCCATCTCTGACCCACACAGGCCCTTAATGACGGGCGGGCACTCAGAAAACAGCACTCCTATGAACAGTGGAGACATCAGCCTAATTCTACCTACCTAGCTCCCCTTTCTTTCTTGCTGCCTCAAAGCCTTTTGAGAAGATCAGCAGGATGTAAATTATTAAATTATGATGCCTGGTGCCATATCACTAACAAGCAGTCTATAATCTCTGACACAGGAGAGGGGAACAAAGGACAGAATCTGTGATGAATCCATAAAACGGGACCCCACGCTGTCACTCAGTTCCTATAGTTGCCTCTCAAACATCCACGCATTCAGAGTAGCCTCCCTCCCTCCTTCATTTCCATCCAAACGTGGAGGGGGAGGGCAAGTATACACGGAAAAGGAAGAGACGCATATGCTTTTCCAAACTCAAAAAAGTCAAAACGACCCTTGGCCTCGGTCCTCTGGGCTTGTAGAGTGAGGGCCCGGCTGATTGACTCCTCAGCTCCCTCTCAGGTCTGAGAGGTCTGGGGCCTGTGGATTTATCGCTTTGCATTATCCACTACTTTACACTCTCCAAAGAGATTTCCCTTCTCGTTAACGTTATAACCCGGAGTTGACAATCCGACGGGTCATGGGTTGGATTTCGAGGGGCAGGTAACAAGGCCACTGTGCAGCCGCGCGAGGCCCCTTCTCTGAAGAGCACCCCTATCCGCTCGGCAGGATGTCACCTATTCCATAACAGCGATGATGATGACAAACGGCGACTTCAAAGCCCTCTCCTGTTTACTGTCTCAAGGCCTCTCGGTCCCCCGCGTGAGTTGATGTGCACATATCCCCTGCACCGCCTCCTCCATAGCAAAGACCTAATTTAGACAGAGGCAAATTAGCTCTGTGGGGTGAAATGCATTAACCAAGTCTCCCAAACAGCACAAATCTAATTAACTGAAAATCAAAATTGCAAAGCTGCCGAAAAAGATTTCCACGGAAGAAGTCTCCTAAGGATTGAAGGAAACTTGTGGGCCATGTGACCTGCCTAATCCAAGTCTCGCCGCTTAACGGGATAAATGCTGTCGAGGGTGTTTGGGTCTCTTTGCTTTTTCACTGAGGTCTGTTTTCTCTAGCTCACCTACATCGTCAGTGGGCTTCCGAGAGTCTGAGGGTACATGCAACGGCCATGGAAAGCATCCTTTCCGAGGGGTGGGCCCACCTTCGAGACCCTTCGGTGCCTGGTAGGGGACTCCTCCTTCCTCCTGAACATCTGCCCACCTCCCCTATTAGACGCTCCTTCATCTGGCCCCCAGCCTCCCAGAAATGTTGGCAGCATTGGGGCCAATGGCCCCCACACGGAGTCCTTGAAATAACCAAGTCACGTTCAAGCCAGGATCCCCTGGGACAGGCAGGTGAGTTGGCCTGGGTTTTGTCCTCACTCCTCTGAGCTACCCCAGGCCCAAGACAGCAGGACAGTCACTGGGGTAGAAAGGCTTCCTTTTAACTCCAAAGCCTATGAGCTCCTGCCCTTGGGAAAGAGCACAGAGGCCTCCCACCCCACATCACATCCTGCTTTCAACTCTCCATGGCTCCCCACTGCCCAAGACAGTGGTTCTCAATCTTGGCTGCACTTAGAATCATGTGGGGAGCTTTAAAAACAAACAAAACCTAAAGCCCAAGCCACACCCCGAACCAAGTACATCAGAATTTTAGAAGGAAGAGCTCCAGGCAACCAAGGCTGAGAACCACTGCTCTAGACCAGAGCTTCTCAAACTTGAATGTACACTCAAATTTCCTGGGAATCTTGTTAAAACATAGAGGCTGATTGACCAGGCCCGGGGTGGGGCTCCCGGCTCCTGTGACCAGCCCAGAGACCACTCTCTGGGCCGCAAGGCTCTAAAACCAAAGTCCAAACTCTGTGGCTCTAGATGCATGTGATCTAGCCCCTCTACTTACCCTTTCCCATCTCTTGCCACTGCCCAACTCGTATGCCCCCAAATGCAAACAGCTCCCCAACACACAGGGCTATTTCTCCCCTTGGTGGCTGTGTCTTCCCTTCGGCAGGAAAGTCCTTTCCACAATGACTTCATCTTCCTGGAGAACTCCTACCAACTGCTATGGGCTGACCTGTGCCCCCACCAAAAAATCATAGGTTATAGTCCTAACTGCCCCCAGCACCTGTAAGTGTAATCGTTCGGAGATAAAGTCTTTAATGGGGTAATTAGGTTAAAATGGGGTCATCAGGGTGGGCCCCAATCCAATAGGACTAGTGTCCTTGTAAGAGGAGGATGTTTGGACAGACACGTGCACACGTGCAGAGGGAGACAATATGAAGACACGGGAGAAGATGATCGTCTACAAGCCAAGGAGAGAGCTGAGAACAGAACCTTCCCCAAGACCCTCAGGAGGAACTGGCACCGTGAAATCAGACTTCTGGCCCCAGAACTGTGAGGCTAAAATTTCGGTTGCTTAACTACCCTGTCTGTGGCACTTCGTCACAGCAGCCCTGGGAAGCGAACCCACCACTCTTCAAGGCCCAACGCAGGTACTGCCTCCTTCGGGAGCTTGTCCTGACCAGCCCCTGCAGACCCCATTGCACCACTGGCCATCTCTTGTGCCTCCAGGGTGCCTGGTCCTGCAACTCCCAACTACGGGAGCTCTTCGAGGGCAGAGGCCCCATCTCCCCATGTCTGGGGTCCCAGCACCTCCCACGGTGCACAGGACATGGAAGCCCATGGTGCACAGTACATGGAAGGTGGCAATGGGTGTCAACCAGATTGAGTTTAAGGAAAGCAAACCTTACCTCACAAGCAGTCACTTCCCAGTGAGTTCCCCTGCCTGCCTGCCTGCCTGCCCACCTGCTCCCTGCTACTCATGTTTCCCTCTAGGCAGCCAAGAATGATCACTGTTTTGAACTGGGTTTTGTTTTTATTGTGTGTGTGTTTTAAGCCACCATATTGAAATGCAAACTGCCAGGTGTTAAAAATGGTGCCCCAAGCCATGAGGGGCAGCTGGTTCCTGCAGACCAGCATTTATCACATTTCAGTAAATACACAAAAGGTCCTCAATTCAAAGCCAGGAAGAGAAAGTAATTCTTTTGTCCAAAGGCATTGGTAACTAAACCAGGGAGTGAAGGCAGGTTCAGACTGTTGCTTCACCATCCCCTGGGGCGTGGATGTGTTTTATGCTGGGAGAGGAGACCAAAAAAGCATTTTGAGCTTGTACTATGTAAGCCCAGCACTTTCCCAAGCCCATTGTATTTAAACTTCGCTTCATCCTAAAGGAGGGCTGAGACCTCAGGAAAGGAACGCCCACCTTTGCAAGAGGGAAATCCCCACCCCTCTTGGAACTAAGATGGGACCTGGGAAGCTGTGCTGTAGAGGAGGAGGATCCAAAAAAGTCCATGAATTCAGACAAATAGAAGAAACGAACTCCTTCATGTTCAGAGGGCAGAGGAGAGAGTCAAGTGAAAAGTTACGGTGCCCTCCAAGCCTGTGGAGAGAAGCCCAGGCATCTTGGTCGATTTTTTTTTCCTTTTCACACAGAACCTGAAATATGAAAGGGTCGCTTTCTATTTGGGGTCGATTTATACTCCCTAGACTATAGGGTTCGCTCTTTTGAAGGTTATGAGGCTGGCCAGCCTTGAAATTCCAGCGCAGCGTTTCACCCTTGCCGGGGCCACCCTGGGGGAGCCTTTCCAACCTGCGCCCTGGAAGCCTGCGGCCTGGACTCCAGAGGTCAGCGCCCATCCCGAGCCCCTCAAACACCACCACACCAGGTTTCCTCCACTTGGTGGTTTGAAAAGAAAAACTGGGAAGGGGATGTAGAGGGCAGGCAGGAATTGCTACATAGCCCAACACTGGCTTTGGATTAAGGCACTTTCTTCCTTGCAAAGTTGCCTGCAGGCACTAAGAAACCATAGAGTGGGGTTCATTTCTCCCAGACAGGGTGCTCCCCATAACCCTCTGGTGGCCCTCCACCAGCGCACTCCCCACCCTGGCTGCTACCACATGCTCCATCCCCACCTGAACTCAGTAGCAGCCCTTGCAGTCGTAGCATGGTTGCTTGTCCCTCGAGAAAGCAGATACTCAATTCTCTCCCCGAGCCTTCCCATGGTTCTTGTGCCACAGGCATTATCCCACCAGCTCTCAGTGGTTAGGGTCCCTTCAGAGACCTCCTAGGACACTGATGGGTTGCTTAACTGCTTCTAGAGCTACTATGATGTCCCTCTTTTATCTCTTACACTTTGCATAACAGGAGTTCAAAATACAGGAAAGCCTGCTCCTGGCAAAGAAGCAGGTCCATCCCCAAGCTGTTCAAGGGCCCAGCACCCCTTATCACCTGCTCAGATGTCACCGCAGCCATGCTGCGTCATGCAAGCCCATGGTTGATCTCAAGGGCCAAAGCCCTCCTGTAGCTTACCTAGTGCCAAGGGCTCCCTGGCCGCAGCCCCCAGCGGGACGGACCTGCAAGCCCAATTTCCTACAGACCATCCCCACCACCATAGTAACAATAACAGTAACAAGGGCCACCATGGATTGAGCATCTACTGTGCTCTGGGCACTACAGGAATTTAACGTGTTACACAGAAACTCATGGAATCCTCACAGCATTTGTCAAGCAGGTGTCACTGTTCTATTCAAAACATTTTATTACTCCTTTCATAGTGATAAGAAAACTGAGGCTAAGAGAGAACAAGCAACTTGCCCAGGATCCCCAGATAATGATGAGGCAGAAAAGGGTTTGAACGCAGGTGTATCTCTCTGATGCCAAGGCTCTCTCTTCAGTGGTGCCATGTCAGCTACAAAGATTCTGGGGCCTCTCCTTGTCTGGCCTCGATGTGCACAGCACCCAGGTGGAACACTCACTAGTATCCCCATTGCACTGGTGGATAAACTACGGCCTAAGGAAGAAGCAGATTGCCCCCACCCTTCCTTTAGGGAAAGAAGACAAATCTCTTCCTTATAAGAGACAGGTCTGCAGAGGCCCAGCCTCTCCACTGAGCTCTGCTCTTGACCTACAGTGACTCCCAGGTGCTCTGCTCCTGCTCCATTCTGGAAGCAGAGCAATGTGCCAAGTGCCCCCAGCAGCGCTGCCTCAGGAGGCAGCACATGACCCATAGCCTACGATGCAGAAGCACGATACAGGCTCAGGCATGTCTGCAGACCTCCTTCAGGCGAGAACCAACACACAAATGCTAGTTCCTTCACTCATGAAGGCTCAACCCTTCACCGTCCCCACCACCACCCTCTGCCAGGAGACAGGCTGCAGCCTGGTGGACAGAGACCCATCGCCCACGTCTTGAGGCAGGCCGGCCTGCTCCCAAGTCCCCTGATTACTAATAGCACTTAACTCTGGCCTCAAGAACCCTTCTGCCACCAAGTCGTGACGTCCTCTCTCCTTCGTGCTGGCTGTCATGCAGCGAGACTCGCCCAGCAAGGCCCTCCCCGCCTCCCCTTCCCCAACTGTTCCTTCCTCAGCTCAGATCTCAGGGAACTGACACGTGACCATCTGGAGCTGACACCTGCTTTTCTGAGAAGGAATTCCCCTCAAGGACAATCAAGTCATAGCAACTAAATCCACGCTTATTTGTGCAAACATTTCCTAATATTTATAGCATACACTTTTCTTGCAAGACCACACACATGCAATATGCATGACATGTACAAATTCCTCCTCTGTATATTTCATGGTTTATTACACTCTTCTCCCCATGGCAGGATCTTCTAGAACAAGTGGCAGACAGAGGCTTGAAGCCACTTATTCTGAAGCCCCTCCTGGAAGCTGACTGGTGACGAAGGGAAATCTAAACTGTCAAAGGCCCAAAGCAATTTCAGAATAAACTGGCACCAGGCATAATCCCCGATGATCTTGTGATCCAAGTACAAGGAGGGGCTTGCTCTGAACACAGCTTCCAGCTTGCAGGAAAGAGAGATGCACTTAGAAGTTCCTTAGCCCCAAACTTGAGGCTAAAATTCTCTGTGATGATTAAGCCCAGCAGAACAGATGATCTATAGACTTGCTTATGTTCAAAGAGTCTGTGCAGGGCATTTTAACTTATTAAAGAGCATTAACATTTCTTTTCAAAGGCTTTCTCCTGTTCACAGGAAATCTCGGTTGACATACCCAAAACTCAGTCCCAGCCTATAGGATCACAATGGCTAAGAGTCCAGGATGTCATCTCCCCACACCATGATGGGAATACAGGCAGCCCTCAACGTGAGGAACCTGCCGGTGACCTTGGCCAAGCTTCAGTTTCCCTTAGCTCAGCTTCAGTTTCAAGTTCCTCAATGGTTCCATGCAACCAATAAAAAGCCCAATCGCCTGGCCCGTGTGGCTCAGTAGTTGAGCATCAACCTATGAACCAGAAGGCCACAGTTCGATTCCAGGTCAGGGCACATGCCCCTCGGCCCTCCCACCACCACCACCCTTGCAGTCCGCCCTTGCAGACTTAAGGACTGAAGCATTATTTTTATGTTGTTCCCATGGGAATCCTCATTCCCACTCCCAACAACCAACTTATAAAGGACCTTTTGGAAGAAAAACAGCCCACCTTTCACTTTGGGGATGACTGAAAAGCCACACAAACCCATGGGGCTGGCGGATGGGAACAAAACGACAGTGTAAGGGGAAAACCAGGGTCCAAAATTACATGGTAATATGCCAAAGAGTGAAGATGGCAGGAATGGGGGCTGAACCAATGTGGGTCTGAATCCCAACCAGAAAGGAGGCACACAATAAAAATCTGCCTACTGAATTTTGGGTAAGTCATTTAACTCAGCTCCAGGCTTCAGCTTCCTCATCATTAATATGGGACCATTTTAATTGTTTCACAGGATTTAAACAGAAATTAAATTTAATGAAAATATGCATATGAAAGAGTGTGGCACATAGAAAAAAACACAGCACTGAAGACCCTTGATTATGTGCTAGGAATGTTATATTCATCATCTCAGTGAGTCCTTGAAACAACCTTGGAAAATGATGGTGATGGTGATGGTGGTAGTGGTGGTGATGGTGGTAGTGGTGGTGATGGTGGTAGTGGTGGTGATGGTGGTGGTAGTAGCTATTACTGTTTGGTTTATTCTGGCTTATAACTACTACAATCCAGGTACATCATCTCATTTAATCCTTATAACTACTTGGGGGACAGATATTATTCCCCACCCCCAACCCCCATTACAAATGAGGAATTTGTGATCCAACAGCTAATACATCATGGAGCCAAGTCTGCAACTCAGACCTGTCTGACCACAAAGGCAAAACCCTTGCCTCTCAGTGAATACAGATCCCTTCATTCACTCAGTGGATACAGTTGCCTCTGTTTATCCTTCATATAGTTACTAGCCATCTTCTGCGTGTCAGGCTCTAGGTAAGGCACTTGAAATAGAGCAGTGAACAGACAGACACTGTCCCTACTCTCCTGTAGTTTATGGTCCAACAGGGAGAAAAAGACAATTAAGCAAGCAATTACTATGATAGGGGGTGGATTAGTCAGGGCTCTCCAGAAGAGCAGACTCAACGGGAGGTCTATATGATGTTAGAGAGACACAGAAAGGGATATTTATTTTAAGGAACTGGCACACAATTATGGGAGCAGGCAAGTCAAAAATGCATAGGGCAGGCCAGCAGGCTGGACATTCAGTAAGAACTGATGTTGAAATGTGAAGTCTGAAGTTCCCCAGGGCAGACCAGCATCCTGGAAACTCACCGAGGAGTTTCTATGTTTCAGTCTGAGGTAAAATTGCTTCTTCCTCCAGAAACCTCAGTCCTGGCTCTTAAAGCCGTCAACTGATTGGATGAGGCCCACCCACATTCTAGAATATAATCTGCTTTACCTACACGGATTATAAATGTTAACCACATCTCCAAACTCTTTCACAGCTTACAATTTCTAGCCTAGTATTTGACCAAACAACTGGGTATCAGAGCCCAGACAATTAACCATCACGGGGGGTATATGAAGGGAATGTTAAGGAAACACAGAGAAGAAACCTGGGGATTTAGTAAGTGGGAGGCCTAAAGAATAGGGAGGCATCAGAAGCTCAAAACGTTCCTCAAAAACTATGGAAACTTATTCATCAAAGACTAAGTCCTCGTATAAATGTACTAGGGATGCCCCAATTAAAGGAGCCACAGTGAATCCTTTTGAGAACCACATAATTACTTGGTCTATCAGCTTGCTTTTTAAGATGATATGGGGGTGTCCTTACAGCACATTTTCACAAAGCGATCACAGTGTGTACACTGAAGAATATGAAGGCTGGCCGAGTGTTTGAAAGTGATGAGCAAAAAAAGAAGGGCATGTGCATGCATCTGTCACCAGATGTCCCCAATTCCTGGGAACGTGAGGGGACAACAGAATCTCCTTCCTGCCTTTCCCATCCATTTAAGACAAACAGCAGTGACTTAAATGTCACTTGACTCTTCCCCTCATCCTCATTTAAGAGCGCTGCAGAACCTTGCCCAGAGTTCCCTGCTCCATAGCTCAGGGTTGGAGAACAATGGGGTGGGGACGTGTCCCCAGAGGAGACATATGGAGGCTAACAGGACTCTGTTCTGTTACTCAACCACTGTAAGGTCATCTGTTTGATGAAATGGCAGACAAGTCTAACTTTTTAACAAGCAGCTCTCAGTGGAAATCGCACCCTCTCTCCCTCTCATTAGCAGGCAAGAAGGTTCCTCTCTGTGGCAGCAGTGAACTCCAAGCCCCAGAAGGCCTGTGGGTGGACAGGGACAGGCAGACGGAAACACTGGAGGCAGCGAGACAAGCAAGTCCTCATCAGGCAGAGGACCAGATGGGACCGGGTCTGGTCTCCCCCGAGGCGCAACTGCTCTCCGCCCCGGCCCCCGCCCTGGGCAAGCAGGAGCCAGGCTTCTCTCTACTCCGTGCGGATGGCTAGAAGGAAATCCACACCAGGTTGGGATCCCTGTTGGCGTTACTCACGGAGCAGACGTTCAATAAATATCTGTTGAAGGGATGCGTGTATCTAGACCCTAATACAGTATCAGCACCATATTCTCTTTAATATGGACAGAGCAGAGGTTTGGAAGTGACAGCTCATAGAGCCTTTCACACTACTGTGTGGGTCACACTACCCATGTATAACGAGCTGGACGAGGGCGTCACGGAAGGCCATCTAAGTGGTGGGAAAGGAGCAGCACGGGCGACCCTGGCCTCCATGGAACAGCAGCTCTGGCCTGAGCAAGTCACTCCTCAGCTGGTTCCTTGTCTTGAGATGGAACTGTCCCCTCACGGGTGGTTGAGGGCCAGCTTTAACCCCCAGTGGCTGCCTCCCCGTCATGAACTGACCTCATGCTAACAATGAGGAGGGCCCACCGTCCAAGGCGTGGAGCCAGTCGCCCCAAACCTCGTCAGCAACAACACACAATCATCAACCACCCTGGCCAAGTCGGGCCCCGGCCGCTGAGGCCTCGCTGGCGCTGCGGCGGATTCTTCTCCCAGAAGACTAATTATTAGCTCTTCCTGAAAGCTGTTTGTTTGGAGGCGCGCACTACCAGGTGAGTGTGCGTTGCTAAGAACAAAGGCCCAGAACGCAATTCCCCTCATCCTCTTCCCCTCATCCTCCACGTGGGCGGCCCCAGAGACACCTGGCTCCCTCTGAGCCTGGACCAATGCCTCGTTCTGGCCCGACAATGACAGTGAGAAGATACACTACACACACCCAAGGTCCCTTCGGGGCACCCCTATGGGATTCAGCACCACCTCACCCCCACATAACCCAGCCCTGAATCCTAAGGGGGCCTTTTCTTGCATCAAAGAAAGACTCTTCCCAATGCTTGGTCCTCTTGCTGGCTGCAGCCCACTTCAGGGTTCATCCTTCCCATCAGACTGGAAGCTCCCTGACAGCAAAGGCCTGGTTTGTCTATTCCTACTTTATGCCCAAACCCCACAAAATACCTGGCATGTCTTAAGACATGTCTGATACACTGAACTGGGATCCCCAAGGATGGGCTGCAGGGAGTCCTTTGAAACTGCAGGCACAGCCCTCTGCGTGAGGGCCTCCTAAGGACGTGTGTATGTGACCATGGTTCTCAAGAGAGGGTCCAAAGGTGTCACCATCAGCTGAAAGAGGGCCCAACCAAAAGTGCCTATGCCCGCTGACAGAGGGTGAGCCCTCGGCAGGAACAGAGGGTGAACTCATCACTGTCACCCATCATCCTGACAGTCCATGAGTCCTTGATGGCCTCGCTCCTTCAGATAAAGCTCCCCTTCCCTCTTCCCTCTACTTACTCAGATCCAGCCCCCCCCCCATGCTTCCAGAGCTCCCTCAAGACCATCTCCTCTGAGAGGTCCTCCCGAAAGCCCCCAACAAGAGTCTGCACTATTGTCCTTCTGTGTTGGCAATGACCTGGGTGCCACCTCGCATGACACCCATTACTCTAGCAAACCATGTCTTACATCGTGGATATGTACATTCCCATACCACACAATTCTCTGTAAGCATCTTAAAGTCAAGAACTAGGGTCTTCTTCATTGAAGTGCCCATCGTATTAGGAACTCAATAAATAAACATGCTGACAGGCATTCCGAGGGGTGTAATAAAATAATATTGCCCAGTCCAAACTCATTTTCAGTAAAGACTTTCTTTTATACAGTAAGGATACAATTTTGAAAGCACTATCCCACCACACAAACAAAAGCAACTAATATTACGGTCCCCGGCTCCCTCCCTGACCCTGTCCGCAAGCACAGGTAAGATTTATAGAGTTGTACTCATAATAGCAATACAATGTTCGCCTCGATATTTTCCCCTTAACACTGTGTCTCTAAACATGCTTCCACGTGGGACTAAAAGCCTGTGTTCTGCCCTGTGATTCTCCTCGTGGGGTTACTCGAACAACCAACCCAGCATATGTCGAGCTGTGCAATTCCATTCTTTCATAACAGAATGTTTCCCCCCATAGGCAGCGTCTCTTCCCCAGGTGTTAGAGCAGATTTTCTTTCTCGTTTCCCAGCACATCAAAGGTCTGTTTTCACATGAAAGCACTCGACTGAATATGGAGTGATACCAACTGCCCTCCGCCAGGAGCCTCACCCACGGCAGGGTGGTCCTGGCCAACAGGTCCCTCAAACAGATTTGGAAATCGCCCCACGCATCCCCAGTTGGGAACCTTTGTCTCCAGCAATCCTGCCCTTCCCTTCCGGACCTCTGACCAGCCCTGGGAGCCCGGCCCTTTTCCCTTCTCTCCAAACCACGAGTGTTAGGTCTCCCTTTCTCCTCTCCCTCACAGGACAGCCAGCCAGTCACTACCTCTGCTGCTGCTGTTCACCTGGGGCTGTCCCCAGTGCCTCCCCAAAGCCACTCCCTTGCCCAGGATCTGCTGCCGCCAAACACCTAGGGACCTGGCCCGAGCTCTCATTTACTTGCCTGTTTGTGTGAAAAGAAACAGCATGCTCCCAGCACACACGGAGCCTGCTGTCATCCAGGAGCTTCTCCTACAATGAGGGTCAACAGGCCCAGGCATCAGTGGTGTTCTCCAAACACAGTACACAGACGCTAAGAAAAGGCTCGCAAGCCAACGGATGCTCCCCAAATGCCCACAGGAAATGAAAAAAGATTGCGCCTGACTCTGTCCCAGGGCAGGAAAACAGCACAGGGAAGACATGGCCTACCAAAGCGGTGGTTTCAGTGTCACTGAATAAGAAGTACATTTTAGGCCCTAACCGGTTTGGCTCAGTGGATAGAGCGTCAGCCTGCGGACTCAAGGGTCCCAGGTTCGATTCCGGTCAAGGGCATGTACCTTGGTTGCAGGCACATCCCCGGTAGGGA
>NW_005364711.1:635137-659873 GCF_000412655.1 Myotis brandtii
AAATAAAAAAAATAATTTTTAAAAAAAAAAAAAAAAAAAAAAAAAAGAAGTACATTTTAGTGCCCGGATTTCTTTTCCTAAAAAACAAGCATGAAGTCAACCTCATTGCTGATTAGAGAAATTCAAATTAAAACCATACTGAGATACCGCCAGATTGGCAAAAATTCATAAGCCTAATATGCTGGTGAGAATACAGAGCAATGAGAACTCCATACTACCCGTGGGGCAGCTCCTAGAAGGAGGTCTTCAGGACACAATTTCCAGGAAACCTGAGTTATACATACCCTAAACTCCTAGATGTACATTCTGATAAACTCTCACATCGATACAGCAGGACATATGTACAAGGATATTCACAGCATCACTGCTTGAGTGGCCATAAAAATAAAATTGAGAACTCAAATGTCCACTGAAAGGAGAAAAGACCCGCCCCCATCAACACTATATAGCCACAGGCAAGGGGAGTGAATGTCAAAGACATCAAGCTGAAGGAAACAAAATATTTCTGTGAGCAAAAAGCGGGCAAATCTACACAGGGCTGATGGGCGGGGCTTAACACTGTGAAGGAACACACAGCAGTGTAAAAGGTACCAGTAATATTCCACTTCTAAGCCATGTGGTGACTATGTGGGTATTCGTTCACTGCTGTTCACGTTTTACACATGCATTTCACATGTTTTTGTACGTATGCACTATTTTATATGTGTGTCAGGGACTCAGCTCAACTCAAAGTAAGCACCTCTCCTCTCTGTGCAAACAGTCTTCCTCTGGGACCTCTCATTCTCTCTAAAGGAATTTACTTGTTAAGAGCTCTAGCACTTACTAGCACCCTTTTCCCTTGAGTCAAGTCAAAATTCTAACGAGGAATAGCAAAACCTAAAGGGAAATGAATATTCATGCCGCAGAGTAAGTTCTACTTTAGGAAAATCTCTGCATCCCCAGCATATGTTAACTGCGGCCGTAACAGCACAGTGCTCGGTGCTTCGGGATGTCTTTCCTAACAAGGACAATCCCCACCCCAGGGCACTCGCACTGCCATGTGTCCTCTGGAGGAGAAAGGGGAGCTTCCTGAGACTTCCCAGGGCCCACCAGGTCCGAGACAGACTCTGTGAGCACACACTGTCTTGCAGGTAACACTCAGAGCCCCCTTCTGCAGGCTCCCTTGTGGAGCATGGCCAGGAGAAGTGGGTAGTTCCCTCACCAAGGAACTCTTCAAAGGACTCACCCCTTTTTAACACCAACAAATTCTCAGTCCTCTGTTCAATTCACCCTTCAATCCAGCAAAATCTTTTCTGTATCACTATTTTCCTTTCTGTTCCAGAAAACCCCCAAAGTGACTGGTGGCCAGATGTAGTCCTGCCCCTGCTCAAACTGCTCCCCTTCCCCATCTCACCCCCCAAGCCCACCCTCTACCCATCTGGTTTACCTGATTCTCACACCACCTTGGACACCCCTTACACCGCAAGCCATCTTCTTGAACTCCCAAGAATCAACCCATATGCCGCCATCTCTGCTTCCACCAAGCCAGGTGATCTGGGACTCGATTCCTACTCTTCCCTCTCCCAACTCACTCTCCTACAGAGGGTCACAACTCTACCTCCTGAAAGTCTAATGCTGTATCTGTTCAAGGAAGCTGGCCCCTGGTACCGAGCAGATAAAGATGCTTCCCTCCCAGCCAAAACAAAGCTATATCACAAACCACCCCTGTATCCACCTGCACCTTCTCTCCGCATCCAAGCACACACACTATGTGTTCTGAACTATGACCTAATCTGATATCATAATATAAACAATAATATATAATAATACAAACACTCACAATAATACATACGTACTGCATGTGTACAATGTACCCTGCACTGTGCTGGCCAACATGGGGGTAGACAAAAAAGAGAGACAGTTTCTTGGTGGTGGGTAAATCAGACATAGCCATGCAAAGAGTTTTTGTTAACTGAAAAGGGGAGACTGCAAAATATGTGTAACAGGACCTCACATTTGTAAATCATAATATATATCTGTAGTAAACACCGGAAAAAATATGGAAGACTATGCTCTCATTCGTTAACAATGGCTGGGAGCGGGGCAGCCCCTGTGGTAACCTTTATTTTGGATGCAGTAAATGTTCTTATGGTTAATTTCTTATATAAACATGCATTGTTATGCAATGGGGAAATTTTCTAAAGTAAATTCTAAAAGAAAAAGATCAAGACAAAATTCCAGCTCTTGGGAAGCTTCCAATCTGGCTAAAGTAAAAGTTAACACACATGGATTGAAAGTACACAAAACGGCCTAAAAAACCCCATTCCCGGCTCCTTCCAGGAGAAGGACAGGATATCAAAAGATGCCAGCTGCCCATCTCCGGCAACAAATGCCAACAGAATCAGGAGAGATCTTCGGGCCATAAGTTATCAGGATGGTGTGCAGGCAGGGGGACCTGCTATGTCGCTGGAGGGAGAAGGGCAGGAATGGACAGCATGACAAGGGGATGAGCCAGGCATGAAGGACTCCCTGGCTACTCTCAGGCCTAGTTACCCATTTCCAAGGCAGTAACGGAATAATTTGCCCTCACTATAGGTAGAGCATTTTAAATGCACATAAGTCAAATATAATCTCAACCAAGCCAAAAGGAATACCACAAATATAACACATTTTTTAAAAACACTTATTTTGTGAACAAAATAAACTAACACTGCCCTAACCGGTTTGGCTCAGTGGATGGAGCGTCGGCCTGCGGACCAAAAGGTCCCAGGTTCGATTCCGGTCAAGAGCATGTACCTTGGTTGCGGGCACATCCCCAGTGGGGGGTGTGCAGGAGGCAGCTGATTGATGTTTCTAACTCTCTATCCCTCTCCCCTCCTCTCTGTGAAAAAATCAATAAAATACATTTTTTTAAAAATTAAAAAAAAATAAACTAACAAACAAAATAGAAACAGACTCGCAGAGAACAGACTGACAGCTGTCAGACACGAACCACAACAGTATGGTGATTACCAAAGGGAAATGGGAGACAGGGAAGCAGAAGAGGGTATAGGAGGGATAAATGGTGACAGAAGGAGACTTGGCTTGGGGTGGTAAACACACAATACAATATACAGATGATGTATTATAGAATTGTATGCCTTAAACCTATATAATTTTATTAACCAATGTCACCCCAATAAATTCAATGAAAAGGTAAAAATAAAAACACTTATTTTGAAACAATTTTAGGACAGAAGAAATGCAAAGATAATCTGGAGGGTTCCCCTACACCCTTCATCCCAAGCCTCCCCTGATATGAATATCTTACATAACCACGATATTCTTACCAAAACTAAGAAATTCACATTGGTTCAATATGTTTTTTGGATTTCACCAGTTTTACCATTGCTGTCCTTCTCTGTCCCAGGAGACAATCTCGGATAGCACCTTGCATTTAATATAACTGGTTCTTAAACAAGCAAACATTTTATGATTATTTATTCTCTCTTGGTAAGAAAATGTCCTGGCACTCGGAGCAAAGACTTTGTCCTTATCACCATCAAAGCAAGCAATCTTTGACACAAATTGACGACCTCCAAAAAAAAAAAAAGAATTTGATCTCCAGTGAGATAAAAACCCAGACAATGACCGAGCCTCTTAACCCTCCATAAGCAACCACAACCCTGGCCTCTCTCCACGGCAACTAACTGGTATTTAAAAGTAATTTATGTTAATTGCAATCGAGCATATATGAACATTACAAAGCAAGCTGGCTTCAAACAAAAAGGCTCCAGAGGAGCCTAACAAAAAATTAATTTTACAAAAGACCTATTTCTTATTCCAACTTGTTTTTAAATATATGTTCTGAGTCACACACCATTAACCATCTCAATTTATTAATAATCTCGGGGCAACCAACTATCTCAGATCATGCAAAGATGAAATCTTGCATAAAAAGGAAAATGAAATATCTACACACAAACATTAAGCAGGTAGTCAGCTGTGATGACCAGAGAGGATTATTATTACTTTTTAACCAGAATTTGTGGTAGGGCAAAAAAGAGGAAGGTTATATGAACCGGTAACTCAAACTTCATGAAAATTTTTCTCCTCTGAGCTTGAGATTGTTTTAGAATTGACCGGTTCAAACGAAGTTCTTTGGAATTTCACCCTTCTGTCCCCATAACAAAGGTTCGTGATGGGAGGGAAGAGGGTCCCCATATTCTCAAAGACCCTTCTTCTAGCTAAGAAATGAAGGGGCATTTTGGCATTTTAAAGCAAGAACTAATATTTTAGCTATAAAATCCATTTTGTACATTGAATCAGCAAGACAGCTGTTTATACAGAAACCCTTTCCTCTCTCCCTCCCAGCCCCTCAGTGATTCACATCAGTAATAAAACACTGGCTGGGACAAAGGAAAATAGAATTTGAAAGAGAGAAAGGCACCAACAGCACATCCCACCATTTTAATCCCAACTTAGCCCGCTTCTCTGAATGAAGCTTCTCAACCTATTCCACTTGTAAAAGAAAAAAGAAACTCGCCCCAAATCAGCCCAACATTTTGTTGCAGAGCCAGATATTAGGTACTTATTTGCATAAAAAGTATAGTAAGTGTGACACAGTTCATCTTTCATATGCCCTAGGCTTTGAGATCTGCTTTCTTTTTAGCCACAACCTGAATGACTCACCAGCACCCCAGTCTCCCTCCTCACCCACTGTGAGCAAGCAGGGTGCAGGCCCACCAGGTTAATTCCTGTGAATGACAGAGGCTTGAGGAGGGAAGGAGGGCCAGGAAGCCACGTGACCATCCATCATGGAAAACAAGCCCTCCCCCACCCCAGAAGGGTGTTTGCACGTTCCTCCACCTCAATTCTCTTCTCCTGCTTACTCTTCAAGGCCCAAATCACCCATCACTTCCTCTGTGAAGCCAACACTGACGCCGCCTTGGTGGTCCCATAACGCCTAGGGCCGTGGTCGGCAAACTGCAGCTCGTGAGCCACATGCGGCTCTTTGGCCCCTTGAGTGTGGCTCTTCCTAAGCCTTAGGAGTACCCTAATTAAGTTAATAACAATGTACCTACCTATATAGTTTAAGTTTAAAAAATCTGGCTCTCAAAAGAAATTTCAATCGTTGTACTGTTGATATTTGGCTCTGTTGACTAATGAGTTTTGCCGACCACTGGAGTGCATCCTTCACCTGTAGATTTAGCACCTCCACCCGCTGATTACCTGCCTTCCCAAACACACTGCACACTCAAGGGCAGAGAAAGTCCCTTCCTCATCTCTGTAACCCTAGCGCCATGCGTGCCCTGCACCCAGCCCAGAGCAGGGAATCAACAAATGTTTGTCCAATGAATGAACACAACTCAACTACCCCCCAGAAACCACATCACTAAATGCTAATTACCACTGGCTGCATGAATAATGAATAAAGAAATGAACGAACAACTGTCTCCTTGTTAGCCAAGTCGCAGTCCTTCGGGAGCACAGAGGAGGGATCAACTGACTTGTGGCCGTGGCAGCAGGATGGTTCAAAGACAAGTGGTCTTGAAGGGGCGTGCGAGAGGCAGGGAAGGAGCAGGGCCGCACTCACTCCAAAGCGGGTGGTGCCCTGAGATTTCCCCAGCCAGGCTCACTTCTTCACCTTCCCCACGAGCAAGTCCCTGGAGCTCAGCAGGACAGCCAAGTTGCCCAAGGACAAACTCAGGTCCACCTTCTCCCACAAAGCCCACTCAGTAAGGTCACTCATCTGCCACAGCCCCCTGCACCTACCAGTAAAACTCGAAACCAGATGCTCAAACAGCACCCAACTGGAGTGCTGTACGTGAGCAAACCACCGGGCAAGGTGTATGATAAAAGAGGCACCAGATGTCTTCCCACTCGCTAGGGTAGAAAGATCTCACGAATATATTCAGTTTGGTGTTAGTCAGAGCTGGATGCCCCCAGCTCTAGGGTTCCTTCTACCTGGGGAAAGTAAGCCAGGCTCAAAAAGCCTTCCTTAGGGTCATCTCCACACCCCCGGGGAGAGGCAGAACCACAGGGACAGGCAGACACTCCAGGGTGACACAAGAACATTTCTAAGTTTCCCCGAACAAGCCTCAGAAAAAGTAAACACACATTGCCCATCCATCTACGACATCTAACATCCTGTATTCCTTTAATATAATAATAATAGAGGCACTGATTAGATATTCAGAGGATGTCCTGTATATCCAGGAAAAAATAATGATCAGACACTTGAGCCTTTTCTAATTCTGCAAATAATCAAGTAATGGCAAGGTACAGCTGAGCACTGTCCCAGTTTCAGGAGGAGGCGGGGACGGATGGAAGGGCTCCACCATCGGGCTCCCGTGGCCAGGAGCTCACAGCAGGCCTCCACCCAACAGCGCCCGGCCCCTCGGTCCAGGGCACAACCTCTCGGTGGGTCTCCACGCCAAGCCTGAAGCAGCCCACGCCACGTGAGGTCCTTCCAGCAGCAGGGGCCTGGTCCCTCTCCCTGCCCTGACCGGTGGGCCTGGGCTCTGGCGCTCAGGAGCGGTTCTCAACGCCACTGACCAAGTAGACAGACTTTTTTTGTTTTGTAACCTTGTGCAACATAAGCAGTAAATTGTTCAAATGTCCTCAGTTTTGCAATAGAAGCCCTCTACAGAGAAAACAAAAATCTTATTTTTTTGGTTCGAAAGAACAGTTCATGATCTTATTCTGAAAACCCTGGTACCAGGAATAACTCTCTCTCCTTGACTCAGCTAGTTCCAGAAGTCGAGGTTTTTGTATAGAGGGTTTTCTTAAAGTGGGGCACACCTAAGAGCTGGAGGGTCCATTTCTCAGTGTGAAGGGGTACATTTGCATGTCCTTCAGCTCCCTAAAATCTAAAGCCCCCAAAGCAATTCACAGTAAAGCTGTAGGAACTCTTCCACCCTTCCTGGTCCCACACCAGCTCCTTCTCCCAACATTCTTTGTGGAATAACCCACTCACTCCCAAGGGAGCCCTGGAACCGCCCCTCCAAGTGAGACCAGATCCACAGGCTCAGCATGCCTTGGGGACCTGTTTACAGTCCCAGACATGGAGCACCCCAGCAATGGGAGAGCCCTAGGGATAAGAGACGCCCACCTGTTTCTAACAAGCACCCCCGGGGGCTCTTAGACCAATACTGTCTCAGCACTGATTTCCCCTCTCTCCTTGTACCCCCCACCTCACCTGCTGGAGTCACCAGGTCTAAGGCATAGGGGGGGATTTCAACTCTCATCCCCATCCTTTCAATTTCTTTTTTAATCCTCATCTAAGGACAGGCTTAGAGAGAGGAAGGGAGAAGGAGAGGAAGCGGGAGGGAGAGAGGGAGAGAGGGAGAGAGGGAGAGAGGGAGAGAGAGAAACATCGATAGGTTGCCTCCCTTACGTTCCACCTGCCCAGCCTCCTCTCCTATCCAAACCCTGACCTCCCCCTCCCCCCCTCCCGGGTTCAAGCCCCACAGCTCTGTCCTCCCTCTCCCACCTCTGCCTCAGTCACAGCAGTGCCCACAGTCTCTCTGCCATCCTGCGCTTACACACCGGCCTCCCCCAACACCCCCTTAAGGATGGGGGCTGTTTTGCTTCTTATTTTCATCCCTGTCTCCCTATGCCCAGCACAGGGCCTGGCCCATGGTGGGGGACCTGGATCAGGGAATTTACTCTGTGAGCCAACCCTCAGTTGCCTGGACAGTTAGTGAGCACAGGGTGCTAATGAGGCCAGGTCATGAGTTCCATACTCCTCGGCTCCCTTGCCCTTCACTCGGAAAAAGCCTGTTCAACCGCCAGCCACCTGACTGCCGGTCACGAGAGGGGCGAGGCCAGACCACGCAGGCAACTCAACGCAGCCCAGTCCTGGTGCAGGCAGAACAGTTCCCGCTCGTGCCCTGCTGAGAACGGGTCAGGCGTGTCATCTCTGACCTAAGAAAAAGCATCGGGTCGGTCCATCTTTCAACATCCCCTAGTGGTGCTACGCAGCATGTTTAGCTGTTATTTCAATAAGCCTTATTAAGACCCAATTTTCTTGGGTCTTCTTTCAGATTCTGCAGCATTAAAAGCCTCGCTGCTTAATTACATTAGAGCACCTGTATATATTATGTGCAATAAATCAACTTTAATTTACCACCACACAAGGCTATTCATCTTCTCTGGGTTATTTATTGCTCAGTATTATTGGTGCTGAATTGTACACTCTCTGCTGTTAAGAAGGAACAGTTGGGGTAAGAAAAGCTGAAACGCTCCAGGATGCTGATCACACATGTACACAGCAAATAGGAAAGAAAAAGAAACATATAAGCGAATCTTGGCAATCTGCTCCTTACTATTTTCCTAAAACACTCCCCAAACATTTTGATGTTTGCTTCTGCACACATGCACACACATACCAGTTACCCACTGAAATGACACAACCTGCAAAACAGGCCGGCGGCTCTCGTCAGCAAAGGGAGAGCCGGGTGTGGGACGCAGGCTGAGCCAGGAATGGGAGCTCTGGGGGCCAGAGCACAAGAGGCTTCCCTCGCCCACTGCCACTGGTACTGGCCCAGTCCAAGGACTGCGTGGGCAGGACTGACCCACGGGCAGAGACGGGCAGCTTGCAGCCATCCACACCCACCATGCCCACCCAGGGCCTGAAGCAGGCAACTCGGAGCGGACGGAACTGTTTCTGGATAATCCGGGTGGAGGACATGGCGATGACATTTAGGATCCTTACTCCTCAAGATTCTGATCAACGCTGACATTGAGGAGCCACTAAGTTCTCTCCGGACCTCCTGCATCAGCACCACCTGGGATGTTAAACATAGATTCCTGGGCTCCGTGACCGAGACCCCAATTCCAACACGTCCGGGGAAGGGCATGTGATTTTCCTGCACAGTGAAGTGTGAGGGCCACTGTCATAAAACCTCGGGAGCAAGGTTAACCATCCGTCCCAGCATCACATCACTGCTAATAATGTCATTCAGAGCGACTTCCTCACTCCTGGCCAGGCTCTAGGCTCAGCCCTTTGCGTCCATTAACTCCTCACCACCACCCCCAAGAAGATACTGTAATTTTCACCTCATTTTATCGATGAGGAAACTGAGGCACAGACAGATTGAATAACTTACCTCCGAGTCCCACCTTTATACCTGGCTGGGCAGCCTAGTCCCTGCGTCTGTGCTCTCAACCACTAGGCCGCACTGCCTCTCCAAGCCCAGACTCCCCACACCCGTTCCAACTGGACAAACAGGCACCTTTTGTTCTACATAAAAGGGAGGCAAAAGTCACCGAGACATCACGGGCCCATAAAGCCATCTGGCTCCCCCAAGTTCAATAGCTCAAGCTACTTACTGCTTGGCAACTTGCTGGAAACACCCAGCCTTGTCTCGGAGCTTCCCACCAATCAGTTAGCAAGCGTCTCTCTCACTCACTCTCTCACTTACTTACCAAGAGCTAGAAAGCAGGATCTCAGGACACTGTGCCGACCAGATGCCTTCCTCCAGCTCTGGAAACGAAACTCCCATCGGGAAGTACTTCCCAGCCCCTCCTCTCACCAAGGAGCTACGATGGACTCTATGGCACACAGGTGACTTTTTCACAAGCACAGCAGCAACATCCAACTTCCATTTGATAATGTGCCTTAATCAGGGCCTCGAAAAGCACAGGCCAGCCAATCTCACCAGACGGCCCTTCAAGGCTCTCTGGACGGCAGAGAAGGAATAAAAGGGAAGAGAGTCCTGGCGAGAAAACGTGTGTGTTTTTTTTAACGAATTCATTTCAAATACAAGTCCATTTGTGCATGCAGAGGAGCCCGTTCACGTGTGCAGAGGGCAGGGCAGATCAAACCCATGAGCTAGAAACCAAAGTCCTGAAGCCCAAAACACGGGACCCCCAAGGGCCCCTGAGCATGAAGTCACTGCAAAAAGAGGCTCCCCCCATGAAAAGCCCCCACAGAGAGCTGGCCCGGAAAATGTCCCTCTCCTTGCCCTCCACTGGGCCACAGCGAGGACTGTCAGGGGCCACGGCCAGGCAGGTAACTTCTCTGGGTGCCTTCCTGCTCTTGATCCCACAAATATTTCATTGTCCAGGTTCCTACCTACACAGACCAGAGCCTCAGAGCACACACCTTTCTGTACACAAGCCCTAGGGGGCTCGACCAGTGATTCCCAACCAGAGGCGATGTGCCTCCAGGAGACCTTTGGGAACATCTGGAGACATTTTCAGCTGTCACAATTGGGGAGGGGTGTCACTGGCATCTAGTGGTAGAGGCCAGGGATGCTGTTAAGTCTTACAATATACACAGTGCCAACCCCCACCCCCACCCTACCTTCCCACCCTTACCCCCCACTCCAGCAACAAGGAATTATCTGGCCCAAAAATGTCAACAGTGCCAAGGTTGAAAAAGCCTGGGCTAGAATAGTGAAAGTAATTAACATTCACACTCACACAATCTTCCCACGGCCTAGCCTCATCTCCTATCACCGCCCTCTCCCACCACCCCACTAAATCAAGCAAGAGTGAGAAACCTGACCGAAGCGATCTATAATCTGGAAATGAAGGTCTAGCCTCAGCTGAGAGCTGAGGGTCTGCACTGCTCTGAGCCAACCTCCCTCATCTCTGGCACAAGGTGCTCTCAGACCGGGGCCAGGGAAAAGGATGACCCGTGAGAAGCCAGCACTCTGTCTCCCAATGACCCAGAGGTTTACCCTCAGTTCAGCAGACTCCTGAGGGCAGAGAAGAAAGGAGTGGGGGATGGTGCTGGGCCGTCCTCCTCCCTAAAGGGACCCTATAGATGAGACAGATCCCCTTCTGGGTAGATGTGAGAGAGCCCACCCAGGGCGGGGGAGGAGCAGCGGAAGAGCTGGGGGTGGGTTGGGGTGGTGGGCTGCTTGGGAAAAGACAGGCAAGGTGGTAGATAGGGCTGGTTCTTAGAGACAGTTCTGGGATTGAATCCTGGCTATGTGAGCTGGCCAAGTTACATAACCTCGCTCAGCCACATCTATAAAATGAAGATAGTAAGGCTTGCCTGGCAGTTTGCACAACGCCAGGCACCCAGTAGGTGCTTACTCAGCCCCGATTGTTCAGCCAGGCTGGATCCAGCGGGGACAGAGAGGAGGTTGTGCAGACCGGGGCCAGGGAAAAGGACGGCCCACGAGAAGCCTGGACTCTTACACCAAACCTTATACCAGTCTGTTATTTTGTGGATTTGGATCAAGGGGCCACAGTGTGCTACAGCGCAAGGTGAGCACAGGACTCTGGCTCCACTCACAACCCGATGAAACCGACATCCTGCCTCCCTCTAGGCAGGGCCTGAGGATGGAACCCACTGACTGTTTATAACTTACAGAAGGAGGGCTAGGCTCTCGGGCTGGCCACAGGTGCAATTGCAAAGGTGTAACCGAGGCCGGAAAAGGGCCTTCCAATGCCCCAGGCACCAGCAGAAAGGCCGAGAAGCACCAAACGGAAGCCCCAGTGCCCACCCGTGTTTGGATGCCCAAAGCAAGGCAGAACACCAAACACGAACACGAACACAAACCAACGAGTGCAGAACAGACGCCTGCAGTCAACCGAGGTGGGAGAACCAACTCGGGCCCCGGGGGTGAGGAGCCACGTTAGGAATGGGATGTATACGTGACAGTCCTCCCTCTGAAAACTGTCCCTAACACGCTCTCCTGTCCGCATCATACCTGCTCCCCAGGCCTGGCCTCCAACCAACAAATCACATGTCACCAAACTCAGACAGAGCAAGGCCTCCAAACCCACCAGCCTCTAAGACGCTGAGGGTGGCCCCCGCAGGGCTGGGTCTTCATTGAGGGACGCAATCTTGTGCTTCCTTTTCTCCGGCTGCACTGATTTCCCACACTCACATCGCAAGGAAGCATTCCTGGGCTCCTCGTGAGGCCCTTGGGAAGGGTCTCATTATGAAGGTTTAGCCAAAAAAAGAAAAGCGCTTTTGGAGATCACTCATTTACAGAGTACTATAGAGACCATGAATATGGAGCAAGTGGGGTTGCTTTTTCTTTTCTTTTTTTTCTTTTTTTCCCCAATTCCCAATGCCAAGAGAAATGTTGCTTCAAAATCTCAGCAGTTTCTCTCCGGGCAGCCCCCCTCTGGGCCTCCACTTTGTTCCTGGGTCCACTCGGTTCCCTGAGCGTTGCATTCTGACCTCAGGACCCTGCACTTCCTATTAACCAACCCCACCCCAGCATTTTAATGAAAGGCTAGCGGTGTCTCCCCCCAATGCTGCCTGCACTCTGCTAGAACACACCTTTCCTAATTTTGTTTGTTCACTAAAAAAAAAAAAAAAAAAAAAAGGCGGGGCGGGGGGGTCAGGTTTACTGGGAGGTCATTTTGCCTTAGGAAAGGAACAAATTAAGTTGAGGCCTACACTGTTGGCTGGGGAATACACTCTCCAGCAGACAAGCGACCTTGGGAAAGGTCACTGGCAACCCCTTGTTTATGGAGCCGGATACCAGTGGCGTGGTCACCTCTGAGGAGCACAACTAGCAATGGTGGCATGCCAAACTCTTTCATTGGGTACCTCTTAAACACTCCAGAAATCCACAGAATAGCGGAAAACAAAAGTGCTCTCAGCAGGAGGGGGAAGCCAGGCCTCGATTATGAGCAATTAGTGAATCAATGATTCTCAGAGACACTGATTTAGGCCAGCAGTTCTTATTAGCGACCCCTGAGAAAAAGGCAAGGGCACAGAGTTCCAAGGGGAGGGGATGGGGGGGGGGGGGGCGATCACCAGTAACCACCTTCAGGGTTTTCCCCCCTCAAACTATTAAAAACTACGTTCAATCTAAAAAAAAAAAAACAATTAAATAAACCTATGTGTGAGTTGTTTCCTTATGCAAAAACAAAAAACAAAACAAAACAAAAAACTACAGCCAGCAGTTGTTGCCCACGTGAAAGTACTCTCTCAAAACGCAGGAAATGGGACAAAGAGCTGGTATCAGTCAGAAGAAAGAGAAAGGAAAGAAAAGGGAGAAGGAAGAAGGGAGGGAAGAAGGAGGGAAGGGTAGGTGGCTAATGTGAATAGCATGACCTTTTTCTTGCCCTCATCAAAGGTAGGAAGAGAAAACTGATTGTGTCCCCCAACTCCCCTGCATGCACGCAGGATGAAGAGATATTGATTCATGTGACAAAAAGTCTCCTGCAGTATTTTTTTTTTCTTAATAAAACCCCTCATCCATCCAAACACCTGTTCAGGAAATCAGAGCGACATGACACAAAGTACGACGAGCCTCGCTAACTGATGGGCAACGAGCAAAGAAAACATTTCTAAAAATATAATGATGCTTGCTGGGAAAACAGGGCTCCTTTTACCCAGAAATTCTCAGGAATACCTCTTTGGGGAGACGTTCCTGTAACCGGTTTTAAACGTTCGGTTCCATACCACAGAAATCAAAACAACTACGAAGAACACAGCTTCCCAGGCACAACTCTGGGTGCCCAGATCTCCCACCAACGACTTTGTTTGAAGGCTGCTAACAGCACATAGCTATGCAGTCTCTCCCCACTCCCCTCAGTCCTGAAAAGTGTCATATCCACCCCTTAATCTTTTTTTTTCTCTGATTTTCAAGTACCAGGAGCAGCCCTGAGAGAATGTGGGTCAACATGAAAATGTAGAGGTGCGAACTGGCCCCCAAACAGAGCCCTGTCTGTGTCCACTGCAAACTTCTGTATTTGTGCATTTGGTTTCCTTTGGTTTGGGCCCATTTGCTAATCTATTTACTCTAAGCAGTTGGAAGAAGACAGCAAAAGAAAACAAAAACAAAGGCTTTCTTCCTAGGAGGGGAAAAAACCGGTGTCCTTGAACTCAAACAACTCTCCCTCCCTCCATACGCCTCCCTTGAAAGTTTGCTGCTCCCTAACCTTGAAAATAGAGTGTGTTCAAGGCCCTCCAGCAACCCCCTGTGCTTGGCTCCCACAGCCATGAGGAATCTTTATCTGAAAAGGCGAGTCCCAGCTGAGGGATGGGAACCATTTTTTTTAAAGTTGGAAAGAAACTTCTGAGACACTGAAGCTAATCTATGCACAGAAACCTCCCTTCCTCCTCCGAGGCTTCTAGAAAAAAGGGAGCGGGGTTAAGGCAAAAGCAAACTCAAGAAATGTCACTGCTCAGCTCAGTAGCTTCGATAAATTGTTACCAACTCGCCTCCAGAGGCAAAAAGGCCGTTTTAATTCCAGCTGACTGAGGGCGCGGGGGGAAAGCCATCTTAACCTCTCTTCTCCCGTGTGCCCACAGGGCCACTCTGGTCCAGCCTCTCCCCAGAGGGGGAAGAAGATGGCATCGTTAAGCCCACTTCTCATGTCTATGGTGACAAAAAAAACCCCACAAAACTACAGCAGGATAAACAGGAATCCCAAACTTAAAAACTTTCTTCTTCTCAATAACTGTCTTGTACAATATTTTAACTAAATGCTTTCTTTAAAAATTGGGGTTCAGAGTATTTAATCTGTTACTCTAGTCAAACCACACCACCCCATCTCTTCCTACCCTCCCTCCAGTTGCTTTTTCAAAAAACAGTTTCCAGATTTCAAAGGCAGCTGTGGCTGCACAGCTACAGACAACAAACATGTTAAGAGAGAAACACACACACACACACACACACACACACACACACACGTGCCCCTAACATCCATACACAGGTTTCCTTTTCGTTTGGAGAGACACGAATGTGAGTTCTGGGCCAGCGGCTGAACCACAAACGGTGGGGTGGGGGTGGGGGTGGGGGACACCAGCACAGACGGAGCCTTAAGGACAGCTGATAGGAAGGCCACCTTGGAACCTCTGAGGCCAAGGGGACCACTGGGGGCTGACTGGGCACTTTCATTAAAGAAGAGAAAAAAATTTGACAAGGATGGAAAGAAACCAATACTCGAACCTTTGCTCAACGCTGTGGGCCTCAACTCTGCGGGCCCTTTTTTAGAATTAAAAAGGGAAGATAAATCTTGGCCCGTGCTGATCCAGAGCAATGAGCAACGGGCTCCCCTGTGGAGAGCCTCCCCACACACACTTTAATCTCCTGAAGTTGGCTATTTTTGTTGGCACCACTTCCCTTTAAGATTGTTTACAAATACAGAGCAATCGATATTCCCTAACTCGGGGGCATCCTGGAGAGAAACACAGTCCCGCTGGGCAGCATGTGAAAGCACCCCATGCGTCCCCACCAACCTGCCCCCTCCACCAAGCCTGGGCCCAAGTGGCCCCCGGACTCTGGGAAACCACCCCCAAGCCCATGCTTCCGGCGTCGCCATGTGTGTCCTCCACCCTTTGAACATCCTTCACCAATTTTGCTGACTCCGGAGCCAAATCTCTTCCCATGCTTTTTGGGGGCCTGGATTGAGTTTTGTCATTGTTGTTGTTATTATGTGTTGCCGTTTCAGGATTTTTTGTTTGTTTGGTTTTCGTTGGGGATCTGGAAGAGCCCATTTCTTTCCTCTTTCTCTTCCTTCCTTTCTTGTGTATATAAATATACTTTCACATGCTCTTCAAGTGGCTTATGGCTTGGCATCCATCTCAAACACATCTATAATGGATCAGGAGCCAAAATCTGCTTCTGATTATCACAGACAAATCAAGCCCCCTGAAGGGGGGGGGGGGGCAGGGGCCGAGAGGAAAAGATACGGAATCTTGAAAGGGTTGGGGACAGACTTCTGGGTTCTGCCAGGAGGAAGCACTTGGGCCCCAGGGGCTGCCATTACTCACTGACCCCCCTCGGCCTTTGCTTATAAACCTCCCAGCCACTCGCTCTGGAGGGTTTGTGGGTGGAGATTCCACACCTAATGGAACCTGCTTTCTAGACACCCCCACCCCCACCCCACAGCTTGAAAGGGAGAAGGAGAGCGGGGGTGGGGAGGGGCACCCGAGCCCCCTCTCCCCCCAGAAGGGGCCAGCCCCCACACGGAGAACACAGCTGCAGGAAGATGAAAAACATTTTATTGTTTGAAGAGTAACAGAGGGCTGCTGGACATGGGCAATTTAAAATTAAATACAACTCCCGTCACAGCCGTTTGCAGTTAAAGGTGAACACGTTGTTTTCAAAGCAAACGCCTCTCGGCCAGAGGGCTGCCTGCCTCGGAGGGGCCCAGATGCCTCCTCGGTTATTAAAACTTTAATAGCGGCCACCCAACGCCCAGTCCGGCAAGCCTCTTCCACAGACAAATTTTCCCCGAAAGAAGAGTGTCTTGCCCTCTCCCTGCCCCCCAGAGCATAAAGGAGAAGCTTTTGAGGAGGTGAGTAACACCTTGTCGCTCAGGTGAAAGACTCTATTAGAAAAGCTTCAGGATTCTCAAGGAACATCTGCCTAGACCAGTGGTTCTCAACCTTCTGGCCCTTTAAATACAGTTCCTCATGTTGTGACCCAACCATAAAATTATTTTCGTTGCTACTTCATAACTGTAATGTTGCTACTGTTATGAATCGTAATGTAAATATCTGATATGCAGGATGGTCTTAGGCGACCCCTGTGAAAGCTTTAAATACAGTTCCTCATGTTGTGACCCAACCATAAAATTATTTTCGTTGCTACTTCATAACTGTAATGTTGCTACTGTTATGAATCGTAATGTAAATATCTGATATGCAGGCTCATCTTAGGCGACCCCTGTGAAAGGGTTGTTCGACTGCCAAAGGGGTTGCGACCCACAGGTTGAGAACCGCTGGCCTAAAGTGACAGCGATGGATGCAAAACCAGAAGACAAGCTAAAATATTTCCCTTCTATACTACCGCTACCCTCCTCCCAGCTACAACACTCAGGAGGGGAAGGGGGGAAATGGGAAAATGGGGGGACGCTGTCATCAAAAATCAATTTTGAGATCTGGACACTCGTCCGACAGAAAGCAACATCCTCCAATCCTGAAAGCCAAGCTGGCCACACACGCGCTGCCCGGGCACCTGAGCAAGAAGTAGGGCTCAGGGGCAGGGGTTCTTCAGGCCTGTCCCTTGTCTCCGTGCAGAACGAAACTGCCTCCAGGCAGGCCCCTCGGAGGAGCAGCAAGGCTAACACACAGAAACGTCCAGACTCCTCACACTCATACCCAGCAGTCCTTGGAACACGGGGACTGGCTGTCCGGGCTGCTTCCCTCACAGAGTCCTTTCTGGGCATTTCTAAGAGCTCCCTCTGACCTCGAGACCACCACACGCCTCCCACCCGTGTTTGAAGGCAACCCCAATCACCCCACGCAAAGACACAAAACCCCAAGGTTACAAAGCAAGGGACACCCACGTGGCCTGATACCGAGCCCTGGAGTGGCGACTTCTAGTCTCCCTGCTTTGATCTCAAAGGAAATAAAGGCAGGGACGAGAGAGCAGGGATAAACTGTCAGTGTTGATGCTCTCAGCCAGCTGCTTCGACCTAGCTCTGCGGACATCCGAGCTGAAGACGTGTCTCCAGGTCGTTTTATCTCAACCGGGCCTCTCAGCTGCGGTTCTGGGCGCCCTTTCGTGTGCTCTCGGCCCGGGCTCCCCTCAGAGTCACCCACGGGGCAGGTGTGTCGCTGGGCAGCGTTGGCAGTTGTCAGTCAGCCTGACGCTTCACTCCAGAAGGTCCTTTCTACACAAAAGCCTCACTGAGGCAGAACGGGCTCCCCTTTGATTCGCTCACCTCTCATGTGAAAGCCTCCGCCCAGCACGGCTGCACGGAAATGCAGTCTGTTGGGAAACACGGCTTTTCAGAGCACTCTCTGGAAGGCGAGATCCCTGGTTGGGTTCTGCTCGAAGGAAGCGCTAAATGGAGCGGGCCGGACCCGAATCAGCCTCCGAGAACCCGGCCGGAGAGTGAGAGCAGCTGTACCCAACTGCTGGGAGAGGCAACGAGAGGAACACTGGGGTTGCAAAGACAGAATAACCCACTCCGTGGCCTTGGCAGCCTCTGGAGTTGGGCAGGGGAGTATTATTATCGACCTGGCAGACAAAAGGGAAAGAGAGGCCCAGGTGGGCTTGGAAGTGACGGGTGGCACTGCATTCCTTATTCTGTGTTCTCTACGTGAGCCCTGCTCTCTCACGGACTACGGTGGCCTTCGGGCCTCTGGATGGACAGGATAGGTACGCGCTGGACCACAAAGGAATAAACCTGGTCACATGTTCCCGTGAGATGAGCACACACAGACGCGCTGGCATCAAGCCCCTGGGAGCCTTCACACACCTCCTAGGATATTGCCAAGACCACTTCCGGGGAGGGGGGCTGTGGGGGATATTACACTGTAGTCTCCTGCCCCTGACTACCAGCCCACACATGGTAACAAGACCATGTGGGCACCTCCCCATGGACCCCTGGCCTGAGCAGAACTCACCCAAGGGCCTCTGGCTTAAAGAATGCTCCTCCCCAATAGCCATCTGACCAGGCCACCCCCACCCTAAAACTCATGAATGGCTCTCCGGGGCCTATCGCTCTAGTTCCCAAAGTAGGGTTTGGGGGGGAAAAGACTAGGACTTTTATTTGTGTTTAGCTTTTTTTTCCCCCATCCTTTTTTATTTTTAATTATTTATGACTTATAAGGTATATAATAAGTCTATGACTTATAAGGTATATAATATTTTAGCACAGTAGTATATGTGTGTCATTTGTAAATAAAGTCTATAAGTGCACACTCAAAAAAAAGTTTACCCCCAGGGGTACATCCAAAAGTGCAGATTTCCAGCCAAAGGATTAACTTCAACCCCCTTAGCCAGGCTCATACCAAGGTGGAAGCTGGGGGCTCCGTCCACAGAGGACAAACCAAACTTGCCTGTCCCTTTAATACCGGCCACTCAGCTGACCAAATCACCCCGCCGCTGCTCCAATCCACACACACACCTCAAATCCACCCACTGGGCTCCACCTCCAAGAACCCATCCAGGCCACCATCTCCTCTCACACAGATCACTCACCGGTCCCCCCACATCTGCCTGGGGCTCTGTAAGTCATTTTCCACATAGACTGTCAGTGATCTCTCTTCAAAACTCAAAACTGATCATTTCCCATCCCTTCTTAAGTCCCCTAAGGACAAGATCAGCACAGGGCCCAGCCTCGCCTGTCCCCACACAGAATGCACCCTGCTCCTCCACCCCCAGTTCACACCTGTATTCACCCTTCAAGCTCAGCCTCAACATACTTCCCCAGGAAGCCTTCCTAAAAGCCTACAGGAGACCCTGAAACAGCCAACGCATTTTTGCACCATTTATGTTAACTATTCTCCAATAATGGATCCTACAGTGAATATGTCCACTGCCCGACGCAAACCCAGGAACTGTCATCCTCATCACAGCAGATCCCAATCCCAGCTTGGGGCCTGGCTGAGGATCGAAGGTCCAGAAATCGGCTGTGTGGTGAGTCTCCCTCTATGGGAAGCGCTGCCCAATCAGAGTCAGTCAGTCTGTGCAGCTCAAATGTGTTCTTGACGTGGCCCTGTCTTCGCCACGCCTTGGCTATCGTCTCAGGAACCTTCTTCAGTCAGGCTGCTATGTGGCTGGTAACAGGAAAAGCAGCTCCCACATATCAAGCGCTAGACACCCCGAGGCACTGTGCTAAGCACGTATGAACACTGTTGCACGTAATCCTTGCCACGCCCTGGTAAGGTAAATACTGTGTTATATTACCCCACTTGACAGATCGGAACATTGAGGACTAGCAAAGTGAGGTCACGTAGTAATTATTAGGCCAGAAATAAAACGCAAAGACTGCCTGCTTTCTAAGCCTATTCTCTTAAACCCGAAGCACCTCTGCTTCCCAGCACTCACCCCCTCGATCTTCCTCAGTCTACAGAAGAGGAAAGCGAGGTATGAAGCTATGCAGCAACCAGCCTGGGGTCACATTCCGTTCATCAGCACTGAGCTAAGAACCAGAAGCCGGGTCCCTCCCACCCCGCCTGGAACACACACCCATGGTCAGCCACCCTCCCTCCTGCCCAACCACCGTGTCAGAAAGAAAACCAACCCAAACCCAGAGGCCAAAGGAAGATCCTTAACGTGATCCAACCTGAGGAGAGCAGGCCACTTCCTCCCCAGGGCTCCTGCCTCCTAACCGTGCCGCAGAGTTCACTGGCTCTCTCTGTCCTTATCCTGTCCGCCACCCTCCCCAAAAAGGCCAAGTCAGGCTTGGAAGCAAGGACCCCGAGGCTCAGCACAAAATGAAGCATCTCGCTGTGACCTGCCCTCACCGGGGACTCCCCTCGGAGAAACTGAAATGTCACCCAATTCAGAAACCAAGGAAATGAGTCATGCCTCTCTTAGAAAGCTGAAGAAAGAAATGACCTTCAGTTACAGAGAGGGAAACTGAGGCATAGAGCAGCGGCAGCAAGCTGGTCAGGGCCCCATGCTGCTGGGAGGGAGTGGGAAATAGAGGGAGAATTTCCAGGCGCCCCTGCTCTCTCCTGTTCCTGTCTGAAGCGCTAGAAGCTGTTGCATTTCTTGAGGGGTCAGGCCCTCATCTTTCTCTCTATATATTTATTCCTTTGGCTTTTACATCAGAAACTTTCTCTCCCTCCCTCTCTCTCTCTCTCTCTCTCTCTCTCTCTCTCTCTCTCTCTCACACACACACACACACACACACACACACACACACACACACGAGAAAAGGAGCCACATTCGTCAGAACAGCTGAAGCTCCCTCATCGAGCCACGGAGGTCGAAACCAGTTCCTAATTAATATTAACCCTCCAAATCAGAGTCATGCTCAGAGAACCTGGAGGAAGAGACACAGGACGGGAGGGGAGTCGCCAATTTTCTTTTTACTTCATCTGGAAAATTAAGAGCACCGCTGATTTGAACAAGAAATCATCAAGGAAAGCAATCACAACTCCACACGGCCCGCAACTCGGTAGACTTGGCTGTGCAGCCTGCCACGTTAGCGCTGAAATTAAAACGACTGTGGCAAGAATAGCAATGATGGCACGGGTCGGTCCCTCCTTCATCCCGAGAAAATGTAAAAACCCTACAGAAGGTTCTGAAGGGATCAGGCAAGAGGGCCTCCTTGTTGGTCCAAATAAACCAGCAGAAAACAGGCCAGGACTCCACTGCCATCCTTCAGATGAGGGGGACCCCCGACCTTTTATCTCGAAAGATCATGGGGGGTTGGGGGGTAGTGGGCGTGGAACACTGAAGGGGGAGGGGGTGCCTGGAGACCCTCACTCCAAACACAACACTTATTTGCTGTTTCTGCATTAATTACAATAAACTGCTTCATAGCCTAGCGATCACTTAATGGAGCAGCAAATATGGCTTTTTCCCTATAATTAGTCAGTGCAATCTACTATTTCCCTCCTCCAGACCACCCCTTTCCATCCCCTGCACACTAACATTCACACACGGCCCATCCCCTTCCCAGGATCCACCTATAATCATAATCTTGTTCCGGGCTCCCAGCAAGGCCTGGTGAACTCCACCCAGCTGCCAGGAAGTAGAGGGGACTAATTTGGAAATGAACGAGATCTGGACAACTGTGGGTGTGCTAAGGCGTCTGGGCTTTCCCAGACAATGGTAGATCTGAGGGTCAGGCACCGACCGACCAGGCGGGCGGCTGGACTGTGGGCATTTCCTGGAGCTCTGCCCAACTTATTCCACTCACACGACGGGGCTCACGGGTTTGCAGCTCACAATCTAAAGTCCCGTGTCCCCAAGTGAAAGGTTCTATGGAAAGATAACGCTTATCCCTCATCCCAGCAATCTCCCACCCTCCCAAATATCCCCACTCGTGGTTGGGAATCTTTCATTTCCTTGGAGTTATTCCTCCTTCTAAGCATCTCCCAAACCTCTTCAACCATCCAGGCCCACACTTCCGGTCCCACCAAGTGTCAAAGGAACAAACCCACCTTCAAAGACTGTGGACACTGTCTAAGGTATTTCTCTACTGTTGGAAATTCGGGTTTTGTGAAATGAAGCCCCTGACACAGCCCTAATGCATGTAGATTAAGGAAAGCCACACCCTCTTCTCATGGTCTGCTTTTCTCTACTCCATCTAAGGACTTACTAGCTAACGTCAGGCCTCCTCATCTCCAGCAAGAGCAGAACACTCTATCTTTCTCATTTTCAAGGTGCAAAAACAAAACAAAACAAAAAAACCTCTCTGGTTATGAGGGAAAGAATTAGCATGTTCTAAGTGTCAACGGCACCTTATTTATAGTGTCTCATTTCAAGCCCTCAACTCTGTTATCTCCATTTCTTTAGGAGTAGAATCAAAGCTCAGAACGGTTCAAACAGCTTCCTAAAGTCGCAGAGGAAGCACCAAAATTTAAAGTAGGTCCCTTGGAACCCAGAGGCTGTGCTCCTACCAAACCACATGCTTCATTCGTGACAGCACACACACATATCTCAATGCAAATTACACAGCAATCCCACCTGTTGTCTATATCCACACGTCCATACAGCCATGTGTATACATACTCTTTTGTATTTCTCAATACAGAAGAAAAATATAAGTAGGGAAGTAGATTTTCCAGCACTTACAGTTCTCCAACCACAGAGAAAGGCAGACGATCAGCACTTGGCCAAACTAGCCATTGGACGTCACTCTTCCTAACACTACAACTCACATCCACAGCGCTTCACGTGTGCCAGACACCCTTCCGAGCACTTAATATGTCAATTCATGTAACCCTCACAACAAACCCATGAAGAGACTCTTATCTCCATTTTGCAGATGACAAGACTAAGGCACAGAATATTTAGATAACTTGCTCAAGGCCACACACCTGGCAAGTGGCAGGGCGAGGACTCCCACTCAGGTTGCCTGGTCCCAGAGCCCGTGCTCCAGCGCTAAACCGTGCCACCTCAACAGAAAGGAAGAAAAATGATGAAGTCGGTGATTGGATGCAAGCAGGAGGATGGGGTGGGATCAGGACTACATCTGGAGATTTTCTTTTCCCTTATTTTCAGGCCCCAAACTGAATGACAGCGGCTCATTCACATGATGGTTTTGTGATTTCTCTATCACCAACAATTGTTCACTTCAAGCTCTCCTGTCAATATCTGAGCCGACAGTCCCCAAGACCGGAAGAGCTGGTCTCTAGGCAGCTTTTCAAGGCTCTGCACTGAGAGAGAGATGTCTGAGGATTCTCGAGTTCAAACCCACAATGCACTTCCCCCGACACGTGGGGTTTCGGCTGGATGCCCTGAAAAACGGTCATTTCCCATGAACACAGTCGGTCCTCCTGGGACGCCCAGGGGGATCTGATGGTCCTCTCTCCGTCATCTCCTTGCAGCCTGGAGAAGAACTCGGGCGACTGTCTCCACGGCACCTTCTGATCTAAGCCGCTGGGGTCGCGCTGAAGAGGGGCAGCTGGAAGAGCTCGCCCTGCGGCTGCGCAGGCTCTGAGCAAACAGGATGATGTGGTGATAACATGCTAACGTGGCAGCGTGCCAAACACAAGCCACCCAGGCAGGACTTGTGCTCAAAAGAACTTTAATTGAATTCTTTCAGCAAGTGCAGCAGAAAAATTCATAATGAGGTCCTCCTCCCAGCCCCCCACCCCCGACTACGTCTACAGTCGTGTGGATCCAGTGAAGAAGCACTCCTAACGAGGACCCGGGACGTACGTGGACGTTAACGTGAACACCCTGTACTGCAGGGAAAAACAATGATCAACCCGTGGGTTTTTATTTTCCAAGCACTGTGAGTAAGGCACTCGGCCATCATCAGCTTTACTACCCCTATTAGTATAGGAAAACAAGTTCTGAACCTGGCTCCCCGGTGAAAAACACGGTATGTGTATAATTAAAATTATACTTGTAAAATTCAAACACACTTTAATTTCCTAAGGGCCCCCTAATCAAGTCAGAAGTTCTTACTAAAACCAATTGTCTGCTTGGAAAACAGAAGAGGAAACGTGCACACGCAGCGGGCGCGTGGAGAGCCACCGCCCAGTGCTTTCCTAGGTTCGAGCATCCTCATCCGCTCCTTTTTTCCCAGGTGGAACAGACGGCGAACCTACTGGTTGGTTTTTAAGTGTGATGTGTGTGAGCGTAAACATTTTTGTTTGTTTGTTTGCCTTTAGCTACAAAAATGACAGATTTGAGAGCTCTCCCAGAGGGAACTGAGTTGAAAAGGATTTTTACCAAAAAGATATGCATCAATAAATGCACACTGTCTTTCTAGCCACCCACCCCTCCCCTGGTCCTCACTAACTTTTTTTCTTAAGGTCTCACAGCAGTTTTAAACACTTGCCCATTACTATTGAGAATGCTCACTCCAAAGCCATGAGAAGGAATAAAGTGGAAGACAGCAGCCTCGTTGCTAGAACAGGCGGAGCCAGGTACTCCCAAGGCCCCTCTCCGGTGAAGCAGCAATCAATGCCCAGGTTTCTCACCTCCTTGCCAGGTTACCTACCCGAAATGTGGCAGCTTTTCTGGAGTCACTGAAAATTCTTGCACAAGAGCAACACGGAAACAGGGAATAGTCTCCAAGGTACTAAAATATTTAAGAAGCCGTTGTTGCAATGTTTCATTTATACCATCAATATGAAATGATATCAGGCTAGGGCCTTAAAAAAGAAAAAGACACTGTTCACCCACGGGTTTTCTCTTCCCACCTCCCAGGAATCCGCTTCAGAGATGAGGCTATTGACTTTTCACACTCTTGGCTTTGGTGTTCCAGCAGCGCCCAGCTCTGCGAGCTCAGCTTCCCAGGCCACCCACCCCAGCTCCAGCAAAGTACCTGGAAGGTAAAACAAAAAGCCTCTCCATTTAAAACTTTACTTTTCAGGAGGTGGGAACAGATGGAGAATATTGTAGCAAACTGAGCAGGGTTTGGTGTGAAAACTGTCATCAGAAGAGTGAGGAACAAAGGGCGAGCACGCAAAAACACGCAG
>NW_005364711.1:659883-667225 GCF_000412655.1 Myotis brandtii
CCCCCCCCCCCCGTGCACGCAAAAACACGCAGCCGCCTGTGCATCCGTGCAGACGGAAACAACCTGGGCTGCGAGCAAGGCAGGGGAACTTCTCCTTCCAGGGCTCCTTGTCCCCCTCCCACCAGAGCGGTCCCCTAGCTAATGTCACTCAGCTTCACGTTTGGCGACTGTAGGTCTTTCTGTTCTCTGTTCCTGCAGCCAGCCCGAAGACGGAAAAGAAAAAACTTTGATAGGGCCTCTCTTCTCACTCTTACCCCTCTCCTCCAGTTTCTTCTCTTTGGTGCTTTATTTAAAATCCACTACACACACAAACCATGCTCTGAAAGTCATTTACAACACGCCAGCTTAAAAAATAAAAAATAAAAAAATAAAGGAGCTAGTGATTGCAGCGGCCCGTCTATTTGCAATCGCCCAAAGAGAATAATTCATTTCGGTGGAGGATACGGCTGAAGCGCTGAATACATTCCAACACTGTTTTCTGCCCTTCAAAACAATAAAAATGTAAAAGCCCAGACGAAAGAAGGCCCGAGGTGGCAGGAATGAGACTCTCTTGACCCCTGAGGAATTTATTCTCCTGGATCTTCTAAAGCACTCTCTCCCCAGAATGCATCATCAAGACCATTTTATTAGATTTTTCTAAACCCTTGAAATTGTCACATAATTGAAACAGAAACAGCAATTTAGAGCTCTGAATGGATTTCTTAAAAAGAAGACGCTCCCTTGCCCGCTCTCACCCCTAACCTAAATTTAAGGCCCTCACACACAAAACCCTATTTATCTTTTTAAATCCTCCCCTACCATAAAAGTTACACATTCCCCTAATGCCTTAGATTTCAGGACATTGGGGAGAAACTCATCCCAGACAACAGGCTAAAAAAAGAATCCATTAGCATTAACTTGCCTGTCACAGCCAGTGACAAATAAATGAATGTGATGCTTTCAGATCCCTCATTGGTGGACCTGCCCCCAGGCAGATAAAGACCAAGACTGGGAGAGCGAAGGCTCAGGGGGAGACCTCTCACACAGCGGTGTCTTAGCTGTCCCCGAGCTGCGCCCCAGGACTTCGCTCTCAGAGGCAGCAAAAACACAGCATCAGATATGGAAAAGGAAATGAATTCCCAGTGCCCACTGAGCATCCCCAAGATAAAGGATGCAAGCCATCTCCCCTTTGAGAGCCAGGACCCCAGGAGCAGGCCAACCCACCGACACAGGCGGTTCTGTCATCATCCCTAGAAAGCAGCAACAGTACCACTCAACCCATGGGCTCCTGGGTAAGGGCCTCCTGTGATCTGGGCAGTGCCATCTGGACCTACTATGTGCAGATATCACCCAAGGCCCTCCATGTAATCTCCCTAACAATTCTATAATGTAGGTACTGTTTAAAAGCCCCATTTTATAGGTGAAGAAATGGAGGCAAAAACAGAAACAAAAAACATTACGTGATTTGTCCAAAATTCCATAGCTACTATAAGGACATTTAACTATGCTAATCAGGTTTTTATAAAACAGGCAACAGAAGCCAACCTGAAGCTTCCTGGCCAAATTTTCTTCCTTGGCCTGAGCACTTTATAGCAGTCAGGCAAACTCCAAGAACCTAAAATCCACCCAGTCGTGTTGGATGTAGCCCCCCACCCCTAGCAGAGGGGCTTAGAGGTTAAGGGAGCCAGGACACAGAATTCAGATGGCCCAAACACCAACCCTGATCCTTACTAGTTCTATGGCCCCAGGAAAGCTGCGTACCTCACTAGGCCTCAGTTTATCCATCTGTCAAGTGGAGACTGTTGTAAGGGTGAAATGAAAGGAGATTACGTATACAGAGGCTTAGCACGGTGCCTCGAACACACTGACTCACAATAAGCAACAGCCATCATTTTGAGTTAGAATTTTTCTTTTGGGTTATTCAAGGTCGCAAAGCTAAAATAGAGAAGGATGGCATCCAGGAGCCCAACCTGGAAAATAACTTTCCAGCTTGGGAGCCTGATGCTATCTACCCTTGAGAGAGAGGGAGAGTGGGGACACCTTGTTGCATTTGGAATGCCTATTCCAGATGGACCAACCACCCTAGGCTGCCATGTACCACGGGGTGCTCAGTCCTCAGACCACAAGTGCTCACTCCTCTCACCCCACACAGAAAGCAGAGGGTGCAATTCCAAAGCCTCCTGCTCATCACAGGCAGCCACTCAGCCCAAGGTAACGCCAGGCAGACACCACGTATGCAGTCCCAGGTCAGGCTGCTCCGAGCCACAGGGCACGTGCACTCACGTCATGTAGACAACCTGTGATTTCCATACCAAGAAGTGACATCTCACTGCCTACGTCCGGGAAGGTCACGAGCACAGCTTGGACAAGGACAGAGTATTGAACTTTAGAATTTTGTCTGCATCGTGGCATCTTGTTAAGGAGGTGGAGAGGAAGATGGAGACATGAGAATGACAGAGCTTTTTTGTAGCTGCCACACACCCCAAAGAGCAGGGGTGGTACCTGCCAAGAACATCACTCCCAAAGAAGGGTCAACAGCCAGGGCGAATGCGCTATGAATTTCGCTGACGGCACAAGCCCAGGACGAGAAACTCTCCGCAAAACTGCATCGGCCACAGTCCTATGTGTGACCCCAGCTTCTAGATTGGCCCCAAAGAGCTCCTAACGGGGTACGGAGCATCCCGGGGATCCCGCACACACACAGTGGGCTCCTGGCACCTACCAAGTAAAGCACAAACTCGTTTGCTTTGCCCGGCATTCAAGGCCTTCCACAGCCTGGCCCCAACCTCCTCTCCATACCTCACCCCGGAGCATTCTGCAGCACACACCCTCTGCGACAGAGAGCCGCACGCCCAGACCTCTCCTGGCCCCTGGTAGGAAAACTGCATTCCTGCCATTCTTCCTTCCTACCTGTTCTACGGGATCTGGGGCAAAGAGCACCTCTTCCAAGAAGCTGTTTGCACTCCTCCTTCCTCTAAATGCTGTTCCGACCTTTCTTACTGTGCTCCGTGCGTCCTCTCCTGCAACACAGGCCCCTCCTCCCAGCAGGGAGGTAAGACCCCTGAAGACAAGAACGGTGTCTCCTGTGTCCTCTGCATTCATTCTATCTAAACGGAGACCCAAGGTGTGCAAAAGAGCAGTATTAAAAGCGAAGGGTTTTTTACTAGTAAAATATGCTTGTACCTTTAGAGTTTATTGTCCAGTGGAGGCAATAAGGCATGAACCTAAATAACCATAAACTCAGAATGAAGCGCCTACCACAGTCCCTGGTGTGGAACATGGTGAATAATAACGGAATACTCAAAGTGGCAAATGACTGTACGAAAACGTCTGGTCCAGCGCCACCCTTCCATCACTCTCGCCCCGCATAGGTTTTCACACCCACTGGCATGTTATGTGCTTGTCCATTTACTCACTGCTAACTTGACCCACTAGGAGTGAAAGCCCATGAGGGCAGGGACTTTGTCTTACTCTCCACACTGTCCCCAGAACCGCACGCAGGGCCTGGCACACAGTACGTGTTCAATAACGTTTGGTGAGTAGATGAACGAGTGAGTGCCTAGCACAATGCCTAATGGATGTTTTTGCTAACCTATGATGGTCGAAAGGGTTATAACCAAAGAATAGGTAAAGAGCTGTGGAAATCCAGAGGAAGAAGTATGGTGTCCACGAGGGAGCAGGGATGGCTGTGCGGAAGAGGTAACGATTAGGTTGGGCTTTGCAAGGGGGTCTGTTTTTGACAGTAGAGAGAAGGAAGGGCAGAGCAGATGGGATCCACAAAAGGACAGCTATTCGGAGAAGGGAGACACTCAGTTTCAAGGCAGCAGAAGGTGGATGAGTCAGGGAAATAAGCTGAAAGAAGACCCCGCCCCTCCCCGCGGACAGATATTGAAGGACCTTCCCTATTAGGCTAAAAAGTTTAGACTGTTCGCTGGGCACCAGGAAGCCATGGAGGGTGTCCTGAACCCACCAAAGCGGGCACACACAGAGTCAGCAATGAGAAACAATTAAACGAGCTCTTAAGAAATAGATACTCCGGATCAAACAAGAGGCCAGAGATGATGAGCTGCATCTCCCTGTGTGTTCTCAGCACTTTCGGCCAAAGAATGTTTGGGTTTAAAAATACAAAACAGGACAAGAAGAAGGGGTGCTGCCTCAAGGGGCACCCAAGAGGGTCAGCTGGCTCCTCAGAGAGTGCCTTCCTCCTCCTCCTCCTCCTCCTCCTCCTCCTCCTCCCTTCATGGGGGACAGGGATTCTCACCCGTCTGCCAAACTCTGACACAGAACACAGGAGAACGACCTTAACACTGAAACAAGAGCACGTGAGGAAAGGCAGAATCCGGGAAAGGACATTTGTAGGACGAGATGCCCCTCCCCCTGAGCTGACACCTGCTGCTGGCAGGAACGCAGGAAGGAGCTGCTGTCCCCGACAAGAAAGAGGCTAAGCCACTAACCCCCGGGGTCCTGGCAGTGTGGACACGGGCTGCAGACACACCGCCACCTCCCCCCACTGGGAACCAGAAACCCACCCTAGGTCTGTTAACTGTGGCTGCCCAGATGACAGCTGCAGATCCTCCAAGATGGTAAGACGCTAGCATGACCCGACCCACAGCAGTGGGGAAGGCCAGATGCCGAAAACTCACCCCTCGCCCTTGAGAAGCTGCCAAGAAACCGCTCCCCCGGAACAGGAGGTGCGGAACAGGAGGTGCGCGTGGAAAACGCCCGTGCTGCGCTGCACCCATCTGGATGCCTGCTCAACAGAACCTTCCTGGGAACAGAAAAACCTGCCTTCCAGCTCAGCCTTGCCGCAACGGAGCCGTGTGACCGGGCAGCGAACAGAACTTCCCTGGGTGTCAGCTGCCTCCACTGTGAAGAAGGCAGGCGGGGTTCCACTCACGCACTTAACAGTTACCAACCGCCAAACAGCAACAGCCCCCTGCCATCAGGGGGCTTATGTTCCCATTAAGAATTTTCTTAGGGCATTTTCACCATCATATTTTTTTTTTAATTTCACAAAAATAATTCAATTAATAATAATATCAGCAGACATTTTTGCCAGGTGCCAGACAGAAACTTCCCGCATTCACCTTGGAAACAGCTCCAGGTGAAGCACTACACGGTCCCTGTTTTAAAGAGAAGGAAACCGAGGCTAGAAGGGGCGTAGGTAACGCGCCTGGGTCACCAGCTGCAACAGAAGGCAACTGGGAAAGGTTAAGGCCTCTAAGACTTAAGGAGCAAAATGGCAACAGTGGGAAAACTTTCTTATACACAAGGATGATGAGGGCAGACAGAGTTATGCCCAGACCCACTCTTGCTGCAAGATCCTAGGCAGTCTCTTGGTTTGTCCTACAAGAAAAAGAACCCAGAAGCTTGAGCAAAACTCTTCCAGGCCGCCAGCACATCAGTCCAAAGGGACGGAAGGATATGTGACATGATTGATCCCAATCATCTCCGTTTCTCCAACGGCTTCAAATTAAGTCATCTTTTTAGAGTAGCATGACCATTTTAATTTTTAAAAAGATAGAGGGGGAAACTCTTACATATTTCACAAAGTGAAATGATCATCTGGAGAAATAGGAAGATACAGAACAGACCCATCTTCTTCTGATCAAAATGCACTTCACTAATTAGCGGCCACTAGTCTCTGAAGAGTCGCCCCTCGACTGGTTAACAAAGCCCCATCGCACTTCACTTGAGACGTGAACATTTACATCGCAAAGGGGATAAATGAACGGCGGGATTCAAAACTCCTCCTTCGGTCGCTCGTTAAAATTCTGGTCAAAACAGGTTTTTATTTATGTGATACATTAAAGAATATTATGACAGTACTAATACGAAATCTGTTCTTCACTGCCAGGGATTTTCTTTCATCTTAAGTTACAGTTTCTTTCCACTGGTCTTGTTTTAACACCTCCACGGAATATTTCTCTGGCGAGTGTCAGTAAGGAGGGGCGGCCAGAAAGCACTGAAATGAATTGTAACCGAAACACACGCTGACATATCATCTACAAGCTCCTCACCCAGTCGACGAGGAGGGGCACAGCTCACCTTGCTCCTGGGACCTTAACACGCACATGCAGAAGTTTTACTGAAGGGAGATAAACAAGAAATAAATAAGTCTTGACTTAAAGTTCTCTATTCCTGCCAGCGGGTTTTGGCCTCCAACATGAATGAGTCTGAAATCCCCGTGGCTGGGCTCAGATTCTATCAGAAAATAACGGTGGACAAGGAAGGTGCTTTCTCCCCACCCTGCCCCGACTCCCAACCACCACACACCTCGCCATTTCCCCAGCTGCCTCCCTGGGGTTGAGCAACTCCAGAACCATCTGAAAAGATGCCCCGGGGGTCAGATGGAGAGCTGCTAGCAGACAGTGCCACACAACGGGATGATATCATAGGGGTTGGGCTAATCACCCAACCACGGCACCTCAAAGTCCTGAGATGCTGGCTGTGGTTCTGCCCCTCACAGCCTGGTGACCACTCTGTCACCTCCTGCCCCTAACAGAGAGGGGATACAACACTACCCCTCCCCAGGCCAGCGCACTGGGAGAGGGCCCAGCATGGAGCCAGGTTGCCTGGGTAGGTTCCCTGTAACACTTCTCAACCCACGTGCACTGGGGTTTCCTCATCTATAAAAGAGAGATAGTGCTACTAACCACCTCACAGGACAGAGGTGAAGACAAAATGAGTTACTATACATAATGTCCCTTCACCGTGCCTGGCACTTCAATTCATATCGTTATTATTATTACCAGCCCTCTCACTGAATTGGGGTGAGGGGCTAATTAAAATAACAGTAAAAACAGCAGGTAACACATAGGTATTACACTGCACCGGGTCTTTTTTTAAGTACTTTACCTTTATTAATTTATTTAATACACACAAAAACTCAACAAGATGGGGAAACTGAGGTGCAGGGAAGTTCAATGATTTGCCCAAATTCATACAGCTGATGAGTGGCACAGCCGGGATCGAAAGTCAGGCTATCCAGCTTGATAATATCAATAACAAAAATGATTAAACCAACAATAATGGTGGTGGTGGTGGTGATGATGAGTTACGAGGCCCTCACCCCGTGCCAGGCTTTTATTCTTCACAACAACCTTCTGAGGGAGATACTGTCATCACTTCCATTTTACAGATGAGCAAACTGAGACTGAGAGAAGGCAATTTGCTCAATGTCGCTGGACCTGAGATTCAGATGGAGATAACGGATAGGAAAGTCCTTTGTAAAGTGTGTCATAAAAAACAAGGTATTGTTATAAAATCCCTAGAATCCCATGGAAAGATGTCCTTCCCCAACTGGTTTCTTCACATCTAAGTGTAACATTCACCTAAAACATCCCAGGCTCCGGGTTGGCGA
>NW_005364711.1:667248-674264 GCF_000412655.1 Myotis brandtii
GGATAGGTGTGTGTACACGCTGACAAGTTTAAGAAATATCCTGTCTCGTGTTCAAGTTGAATGCATCATTGAAAAACCAAATGCCATGATATAGTAAAATGAAATATGCCCTAGCTTATGTGGCTCAGTTGATTGAGCGTCATCCCATGCCCCAAGAGATCACCGGTTTGATTCTCGGTCAGGGCGCATGCCCAGGTTGTGGATTCAATGAGAAGCAACCAATCCACGTATCTCTCTCACATTGATGTTCCTTTCTCTCCCCCTCTCACTTCCTCTCTCTAAAATCAATAAAAACATCTTTTAAAAAGTCTCGGTCTTTAAGAAGCATTTAAAATTGCTAAATCCTTCATCTAATTAAAAAATATATATATATAAATAGACTGCCTTCTTGTAAAAAAATGGGGGGAGAAGCAAGTGGGAGGAGAAAACAAGTCAAACCCATGGTTTGACCAAGTCAGGGATTTTTCCAGTTTCCCTCTAGAGTAATCTGACCCCAGTTCTGGGTGATCAAATGACTAACCTGGAAATTTGAAGATTCATACTTAGGGAAGAAACAGCAATTCTCCCAAACCCAGGAAATGCTGCTTATTCTGGAAGCCTTCTGCAATGTCAAGGGTCACCCAGAGTTCAGAAAGCAACTTTTAAGCAGTTCAGACAGTCCCAAAGTTCGTGCTCAGTACAGAAATAATCAAACTGCTTTGGCTCATTAATTCCTTTTATTCGCTTAACATTAGAAAAAAATGCCTTAAAAAAAGTATTTCACTCTATTTACTTAAGGGATTTGTGCTTTCTTAGATAGAAAGGAAGAAAAGGAAGAAAAAAAGGAAAAAGAAGAAAGGGAGGGAGGGAGGGAGGGAATCGCATGGCAGAATCAGACCTGAAATTCTCAAAATACCATCCATAATTCCAACTTTTTCTCACTAACGTGCAAAACCACTCCTCCCTGTAACACAATCACAAGGTTCCACTTCTGGGAGACCGAGCTTAAAGAAATAAACTGAGTTTGCTAAAGCCACAGCCCGTTTTCTTTACGACCTACAATCAGAAGCTTCACCTTTTCCCCTTTCCTTAAAGAATGCCAAGGCCACAAGGTGCAGATAAAGTCTTTCTTCCAATGCTATACAGGAAAGAAAAAAAGTTTAATGCAAAAGTGCAAATTTAAAGGTAAGCCATAAGCCCTTCACGTTTCACCTCAGGCTCGGGCAGCTGTGTTCCCACAGCCACACCTGGCAAGCTCAGTGAAAACTACTAGCGACACACTTCTGAAAAAGCGAAGGCCTATCTCAAGCCTTTAAGCAAGTCTTGTAGTACCACTCGGACAAGCTTACAACATTTGCAGGACTTCTCCACCCAGGCACCAGCACTTGCAAGAGCAGTAGCGGAGCGGGTTTCAAGTGTGCCCTTATTTATCCAACCAACCCGAAAGCCAGACATCCACAGACTCCCCAGCCGGATTTAGGGCTTTATGGGTCGACGAAGTTGTTTTTCCAAGAGAGGACAAGCTACTAAAATTCTCCTCCTCTCCATAAACTCCAAGTTGTAAGGCCTCAAAAGAGTACCCTCCAAAAAGGGTCACAAGGAAATGTCCAACTTTTCCTGATATGATCTTGGCAATGCTTAAAAAATAAATAGAACACTTGCATAGATATTGCACCAGACGGAGCTGTGTCCTCCCCCTAAGGATCAGGCTTGTCCCTGCCCTAGCTGTACGCTCAGAACCCACCTCCGGGTGGCTGACTTGCAGACGCAGGTTATCTCCAAGCGCCTGGCCTCTCATAGCCACGTGCTGTCACCAGGAAGTGTGTGCACCAGGATTCAGTGCTGCATTGCCAGAGCTGTGTTTGAAACCTGGAATCCTTGGCAACCGTGTCTGAGTGCTACAATCCTATTGCCAGTTCCCCTACTTACCTTGGGTTGCGCTCGACGAGGAAATGCAACCTTGGGGTCAATCTAGGAGAAAATGGAAAAGTGGGAGTCAATTGCAATACTTTCAGGAGAGGAAAAAAAATTATGATTAATCACCTAATTATTAATCACTCATTTCTCAGGCTTTGAACCCAGCTTTTAGTAACATCTCGGGCAATCCAGAAAAGTTTTTTAAACTTGGATCCAGACATAATGGTTTCTCCCCAAAAATGTAATAAACATAGCTAGCCTTTCTGAAATGTCCTACCATGTTACTCAATGTGTGATACTGTTAATGAACCAGATCTCATGGATTCTTATGTAGGCCAGGGCCTACAGACACTGAATCATACAGAGATTGAATGCATCGATCTAATCTGCAATGCATGGCTGGGAGAAAAAGATGGGAACATAATCACTGAAAAAAATCATAGCCTGAAAATTAAATGTAAGAATCTTCCAGCAGTAGCTGGATGGCATTTCTTCTCCCCGGTGAGAACTAAACAACACAGGAGGGGAAGGGGATTCCAAAAATTTTGAAAATCAATGACATCCAAAAACACTCCATAGACATCCAATGCAATACTCTGCTTGAATTAATTCACACATTTTTGCAAAAGTTATCTAAAATTAATCAAAGGGATAGTTTATTCTGTAGTTATATCTCAAAAGAAAACAGGTAGTAAAAGCTATGGAGCCTGACTTGGTTCTTAAAAATAATAATAATATTAAAATAAAGGAAACACATGAGCTAACACCCACCTGGATTTTAAAAATTACAGAGGGGTTAAAAAAAAAATCTATAAGCAACCTAAACCCAAATAAACATCATCAAGGGGAGAGGGTAAAAATAATTTTACTAAAAAAAGAAATGAGAATGTAGCATAACAATCAGGGTATTCTCTTGCCCTAACCCCAATCCCAGTGGGAAAACATCCTCAACCCTAGATTAGACCACTGACAGAACACGAGTCTCAATCAGGGACTGGCTTTAAAATTCAAACAATTCCCACAGAAGCATTTGAATTTAGTAGGCTGGGGAAAAGGTGATGAATAGAAAATATGGGTAGGGAAGGAATAAAAAAAGATTCCCAACGTTGATTTTCATTAGATTTCTAAATGTCATGAGTCACTGGGTGAAATCCAATGGGGAGAGTGGCATGAATGTTGCTACCACGTAGTTATTTACAGGCTTTGCCTCTCAGATTAAGATTCCCCCCCCCCTTTAAAATGTAAATCTGAACCTTCATTTCAGTTCTGCCAGGGGGTTAAATAAATAAATAAGAGTAATGCTCTGGGAGAAAGCACAGAGGGAGGAAAAGCACACGACAGATCATTCTTGTTCGTAGACTTCGCATCCCTTAGGACCCCGGCGGGTAAGACATACAAAGACCTACCACTTTTATTAAAGTGGTTTAAAGACCTAACAAAAGTCTGCAGCGTGTTTGTTTTCTACCTTTCAACATCACCTGAGAAATGAGAGATTAGTTTTCAAACACTAAAAGAGAGAAATCTCTGATCTAGGAAACTATCCTTTCATCAAGATTAACATTACCGCATCTACAGGTGTATTCAGCGCTGACTAGAGCTGTCTACGAGAGAAATACAACAGGTGTGGATTTCCATTCTGTTGACCCAGCGTAAGACAGATACGTCTCTTCGTAAACACTCTCAAAGTCTTTTTTTTTTTTTTTTTTAGCTGACAGGCACACAATTGCAATAATAAGTCATCTTGTTTGTCGGGTAAAAGGTGAGGGACGTGTTAGGGAAGAGGCCAGGAGCTGGAGGGGGCTGGGAGTAGGGAAGAATGGAGCACTAAACAAAAATATCTAAAATTACAAAACTCAAAGCCAATTCGGAATTCCTGCATTGGATGTCGCGATTACAGCGTGTGTTCCACAATGAGAGTTCTTCGGTGTGCTGAGATCTCTAAGGGAGAGGACAGGTCAAGGTAAGCATGGCAAATCCCAACCTTTTGCACATCCCTGTCAACTATTTTTTTAAAACGAACAAAAAAGAAAACTACCAAAAATTAAAACATTAGTTAGTTAGGTTCAGCTCTACTTACTGTAGCTACAAATCCTCTAGGAAAGGACTAGGGTACTATTTTGGATGTGAATGGCCATTACCTAAACAAAGCTTTTAAGGTAACGGTAAACAAGATCCTCTGTTTCCATGTCAATAAACCAACCGCTTCTGCCTCCTGCACTGAATGGTTGAAACAAAGTCAAAAGCTATGTTATACTAAATCATAGGAACTAAAACACGTCTACACACAATTAGGGAGGGGACACTGCAGGCTTTGCACCTGATAGTGAGGGATATGACCCACCAGCTACTGTAGAAACCAAATACTCCTTCGCCTACCCAGGGTGGGGAGAGGGAATGGATAATACATTCCCGAATTTGCTTTGAAATATTTGCCCTCTAATTTTACTAGCTTTCTGAAATGTCTAGCCAAAAATCAAAGAGTAAAATAATTCTTCAAATATCCATTATCATCCTACAAACGACCGTCCCTGAAATTATATGACCTAAAAGGACCAAAAGGCTGGGCCAGGGGCTATGACAAATCCAGTACAATTAATAAAGCACCTTAGAGTGTGTGGAGTCTTATCCAAAGAGGGTAAATTTGCAGTCATTGCAGGCACACCAAAAGTGGCCAGGTTTTTGTTTTATTTTTCTTCTATTTAATGTTAAAGTCCAAAGGGACTTGGAGCCCTGGCTGGTTTGGCTCAGTGGATAGAGCGTCAGCCTCCGGACTGAAGGGTCCCGGGCTCCATTCCGATCAAGTGCATCTGCCCGGGTTGTGGGCTCGATCCCCAGTGTGGGGCTTGCAGGAAACAGCTGATCAGTGCTTCTCTCTCATCACTGATGTTTCTATTTCTCTCTCCCTCTCCCTTCCTCTCTGAAATCAATAAAAATATTTTTTTTTAAAAAGGGACTTGGAATATCATCTCGGTTCCACTCCTTTACTTTAGAGAAGAGGAAAGTGAGGCCTGAGGCAGAGAACAACTTCCCAAAGTTTGAAAGGGGCAGCTGGGACTAGAACCCAATCCCTTGCCTTGTCCCACTACCAGAGAAGTGAGTCCCAAGTAGCCCAGCACTGCATCCCAATGTCACCTCAGGTCCCCTGCTTTGGCAAGATGTATAAAAACTGTGGGAAAATTCTAAAAGATATAAAGGGAAGGGAGGTGAGCACAGAGCCAACACAAGGGTCTAAATAAAACATTACACATACACACACACATACCCCATTAAATGAATTATTCTATACTGATACTCTTTCTTCCCTTCCTCTTCTGACCTCTACCTAGAGACTTCCCCGCCCCTCAACACCAGGCTTCAAAACCTCCTAAATGCTATAAAAGTACCCACACTCAGAATAAAGAATCTGAGAAAGAAAAGGAAAAAAACAAATCACTTTGAAACCCAAGGCCTTATCAGCCTTAGATTTCACGCCATCTGGAGTCAGCCACTGGATGCCCAGTTTGGCCCTGGGAGCGTCTCCTTTCCTTCGCAAACCCCATTCCAAAGCCAAAGTGCCCCAGGAGGAACCTGTTGCCTGGACCTGGATTAACGCCCCCTGGATTCTTCCTGACCCCTGGCCCCCTGAGCCAGGAAGCAGGCTGTGCCGTCTGAAAGCCAGTTCCCACAGCCACAGTTGGTTAAGCGTGCTGTGTGCTCCCTCTCTGCTCCCTCGGCTGACAAAGAAAAGTTGCCTTTGCTCAGTGGTGGAGTTTCTTCGCAGGGTCCCTTGGCCCTGAAAATAGCACCACCCCCCCTCCAATGGACCCCTCCCCCAAGTCTAGCTTGGCAGCCACTGGGACAAGCTCTAAAAAGAAACCCCCAAGCCCAGCGATGGTAGCAAACTTCAGTGCCAATTCGCAAGCTCTGCTTAAAAGTACCTGGCTCTCAGCACAGAAGCAAAAGAAGGCACTGTCCCTTTAAGTGGGGCTGTCAATGCTCAGATTAGTCCTGAAAAGGGGCAAACAACAACAAGGAAAAGCAACCTACCGTCTTGGAATCTAACTCATGGTGGGGCTGACCTAATACTTTATCTACACTTGCTGGGTCTGCGAACGTGACGAAACCGAAGCCTCTGAAATGAGACAAAGAGGGAGAAAAACAAACAAGAAAATGTGACACCATTGAAAGCAACAGGGAGTGAGCCCTACTGCAGAATGGGGAGCAAAAGTTCCCCCGCCCCCCCACAGTCCGCCTCCAATCGCCCTCGGGTCTACAGCCCTCCACCTCGCAAGAAACGACACCAAGGTTAATGGGGGAAGTGGACCGGGGGCAGGGCTAGTGGAGGTAACTTGGAAAAAGCTGGTGTCTCCACTCTTTCGCCACCTCAGTTTCCTCTCCTCCTCCTCCTCCCCTTTCCTTTCTTAACGCTTTGTTTTATTCCGATGAAAACCCGGCACTTAGGAGAGATTCATCCAGCTCCCTAACAGGGGTTTAAGAGTTTGGGGAGCCGGGAGTGGGAAGAAGCATTTAAAAAAAAAAAAAACTACGTGGAAAGTGAATGAAGCTGAATGTCATTTTAAACAGGAGAAAAAGAAGCGACGGGGAAATGACTTAAAGACGGAGAGCTGGGGATCTCTATAACCAGACAGAGTTCAAGCCCCAATTTACAATAACCTTTGAGGTTATGGGGACGGGGGTGGAATAGAGCAACGTTCGAAACCAGCCACATGCCTGAGCCCCATTCTAAATCCGCTTAGCTACTTAAGACGCCTCCAAAAATAACACTTAAACTTTGTTCTAAAATAAAGGCAAAATCCAGAAGGGAATGGTTTACCTGGAGCGTTTCGTAGTGGGATCTCTCATGACCATACATTCTCTAATTTCTCCAAATTTGCTAAAATAGTCTCTAAGGCTATCTGTAGAGAGAGAAAGAGAGAGATGGGGGTGGGGGGAGAAGGTGTGGGGGGAAAAAAGCAATGCAAATTTTGATCAAGGACAAAAACCAAAAGTAGTTTTCTGTTGTTATTCTGTTTTGTTTTTGCGTTTTTTGCACACGCGGGGGAAATTCGGCAACAGAGGTCGCATAGAGGGCTCAGAAAGGATTTGCTATTTAAAAAAATAACCTTGAAAAGGAGAAGGGG
>NW_005364711.1:674296-674562 GCF_000412655.1 Myotis brandtii
ATAACAAAGAGCAATAAAGAAGCCAAGAAGGGGGGGACCCAGGCGTCCCCCCCTCCCTCCCTTACCTGGTGAGGTCTGCCAGCTCAGTCCACCGATAAACATTTTACTAGAGGGAGAAAACATAACAGAAGTGAGCACCGATGTCAGATCGGCCATTTTGACGTGTAACTTACAAAAGCTAAAAGGAAAGCGGGGGGGAGCGTTCAAGCGAGAGCCGGGAGGTGGGGTGGGGGAGAAGGTGACGGCGAAATGCAATCCAAAGCTGT
>NW_005364711.1:675307-731931 GCF_000412655.1 Myotis brandtii
CCGACTTCCCTGGATCACATGGGCTGCGAGGAAAGGGTGGATCGGGGAAGGGGGAGGCGCGGGAAGCGAGCGGCCGATCCTCGGTCGGACAGGGGAGAAGACGACCCCCACCCCCGCTAGTTCGGCCTCTCCATTCAAGTTCGCTGGCCGCGGCCGCTGGGATCCGGGGATGGCACCAGGCGCCCGCCCGGTTCTGCGCCCTTTTTCCAGCCACCGCGCAGAAATTTAGGTCAAGGACGTCGGGATCAAACCCAAACCCTGGCTCTCCTTGGGCGGCCCCCGAGATCTCCCAGGATCCGGGGGCTTCTGGATGGCCGAGACCCTCTCGCACAAACACCAGCCACAAGTTTTATTTTCCTTTCGCGCTGAAGTTCTCTTTGGCTCTCGCTCCACACCGGCAAGTCTTGCGCCGCTCCCCGCCCTTCCCCGGCAGAGGTACGAATCCGTGCCCGGGAAAGGTTATTTTGGAACTTTGAGAAACTGACGCGATTCCAGTGGTGAGAAAGCGCCGAAGAAAGGGTTTCCACGTTAATCATACAGCGTTTTAAAAAATAATAAAATAGGTTTATAGGGGTCAAGGTCAAATGATTGAGATTCAAAGCAAAATTTTGTATATAGTAAAAAAATTAGTTTTGAAGGGTTTCTGGGATGACTGGGAAGGGTAGTTATTTTAGGAAATTCCTCTCCCAACCTTTCCATAGTATGCTTGCGATTAAAAGAGTCCAAGACCCCCCCACCATCTGGGGAGGTAGCTGAGGGTAGCTTCAGACACCCCCCTTTCACTCGTCTCACCGGTTACCTGCCACCTTAGGTGTGGTGCAGCTGCAGGATCTGGCACACAGTAGGTGCTTAATACTGACTTCATCCCTTACTCACTGAAAATTCTAAAAAGGTGTGTAGCTTCCCAGAGGCATCTCACACTTCTCCAGCAGATTCCAGGCTGGCCAAATTCAGGCTGGATCAATTTATAGGGTATTTAAAACAATTATCCTTATTGTTTTAAATTATTACAATACCCTGACTTAATATAGCATGAGGGGCAACAAAGCCGTGGTTCACCAAACACTCAGACTAGTGTTAAGCATGAATTGATGCCCAGTAAACACTTTTCCATTAAATGTCATAGGATTAGGACACAATGGAATACACTCAACACCAAAACTACCAAACCCACTGTGCGTCTTGGAAAAGTGGAAGATTTGGAAAATCTCAACACCACCCAAAGCTTGTATGACCAGACTCTCTTAATCTCCCTGTCTCCTAAACTGAGATAATTTCTCCCGGTCGGGATTGATGGGTTGAGAAGAGGGACTGAAATAAGCAAATGTAAAAGTCCCCTTTTCACTGTAAACCTAGAAGGGTCATGCTTATTATCAATCATTACTTCACATGACTTTTAGAAGGCGCTTTAAAGCTTTATACCACAAGCCCAAGCATTTTCTGTAACTTCAAGCTGCTTCCCAAATCATATAGGGTCTCACATGTTGAAGAGCCTGTTGCTATTACAGTAATTGTCTTTTATTATTCTCAATAACAAATGCAGGCAACAGAGCTAAAAGGATTGTGTTTGGGATGTTTATGCTAGAACTGCCGACCATCAGAGGTAGAGAGGCCTTTCCTGACCCAACCCCCTCATTTTACATCAGGGTCCCAGAGAAGTTAAGCTCACCAGGCTGTACCCTGCCCCCACCAGTCAGCTCTTAAAAGGGGTTCTGGCCACCAGTGCAATGCCCTTTGGCTCTGCTGCCTGCATATTTATTCTGTCCTTCACGAGGCAAGAGTAGGGTGTCCTTGTTCCCTGTTGTGGACCTGCACAAGCTGACAGCGAACTGAATTAAAAGCCTGAGAGGGGTTAGCACTGCAGTTACAAAGTCATTGAGAAAGAGCTAGATTTTTTTATCTCCATTACTACATTGTTTTTACTTATTTATTTTTAATTTATATGCAGTAACATTTGCTCTTTGTATTCTGTAATTCTATGAGTTTTAGCAAATGCCTAGAGTTGGGTAACCACCACCATAACCAAGATTCAGAAGACTTTCATTGTCCCCCAAAATTACCTCCTGCTGTCCCTTTCACTGCATCGATTATAATAGGTTGTTATTATTATTATTATTAAGCATTTCTTCTCCAGTTCACTCACTTAATGTAGCTCCTGGGTCAGAAGAATTACAGAAGCACGATGTCAGTCCTCCACCCTTAAAATCTCGACAGCTCATGATACTGTTGGACACTCCCTTCTCGTAACTCACTCTTCCCTTGACATCCTTGATGCCCACATTCTTCTGGCTCTCCTCCTCTCTCCCCAGCCATTCCTTCTCTGTCTCTTTGCCCGGACTCCTCCTCTTTGCTTTCAATATTAGTGTTCATCCTCAACCCCCAGCTTCACACCCTCTTCTGGGTGAGCTCCTCTGAGATGGGTTTAAATACCATTTACGTGCTGCTGCCCCTCAAAATCTTCAGCCTGACCTCCCCACTGAGCTCTAGGTTCCAGTTAATTTCCTATTCGACATCTGGACTTAGCCTTCCTAAAGGTCCCCAAACTCAACATGTCCAAACCTTGCTTTCCCCGCCCCCTAAATCTGAACCTCTTTTAAGGTTCCTTCTATCATCCTAGAGACAAGGTTGACCCCTTCCCATGTGCAATCCATCATGAAAGTCTGTAGTATGTGGTATTTAGGTCTTCCTACATCTCTCTCAAATTCACCTTTCCAGTTACTGCATCCCAGATCTTCCACTTGAACCCCTGCAATAGCCTCCTAAACATTCTTCCCACACCCATTCTTATTCCAGTAATATGTCTAGAAAGCTTTCCCTAACCTTTCTGACCAGGTCAGATACCCTTTAGTATGTACTGTTATTATCCTGCCAGAATGTCCTCTATGTACCTTACTCTGTGTGATCATTTGCTTTATTGCTCATCTCCTCCCTCAAGCCCTAAGCTCTCCGTTTATTAGCACAGTGCCTGTTGGTGCATGGTGGACACTCAATAAATATTTGTTGAATGACTGAAAGGATGAATGAATGAATGAATGAAGGTCAACATCTAATTTCATTGTAGGATTTTTTTTTTATCCATGTCATGAGTCAAATTGGCTGTAATTTTCCCTTCTTGTATTGCCTTTGTCTGGTTATACTGGCCTCATAAAATGAACTGGTAAATGTTCTTTCTTTTTCCATTTTCTGGAACAGTGTGTATAAAATTGGAATTATGTGTTCCTTGACTGTTTGGTAGAACTTGCCGGTAAAATGTCTGGCTCTGGTATAAACATTTCCTAGGCTGATTTTTAACTACTGATTCCATTTCTTTAATAGTTATGAATCTCTTTGGGTTTTATACTTCGAGTCAATTTTTACACATTAAATTTTTCAAGGAAATTATCCATACCATCTTGGTTTTCACATTTATTGACAAAATGCAGTTCATAGTTTTCTCAACATATTTTCTCTGCTGCATCTCCATTTTTTCATTCCAAATATTATTGTATATGTATCTTCCCTTTTCTGAGTCAGTTGTGCCAGAGATCTCCCTTTTTTAACTAGTGTTTTTTTTCCCTACTTTCTACTAGTGTTTTCAAAGAATCAACTTTTAGTTTAACACTGTTTTCTGTTTCATTAATTTTTGCTTTTATATATATTAACATATCTCATATTCTTATATAGAAGAACATATACCATATATAAGATATAGAGTATTATTAATATATACCATATGTTATTTTCTTCCTTCTGTTCTCTTTGGGTTTGTTCTGTTGCCTTTTTAAAAGTTTCTTGAATTGGTGGCTTAAAGTAATTACTTGCCAGCCTTCTCATTTTTTTAATGTTTTTATTTATTTCAGAGAGAGGAAGGGAAAGATAGAAACATCAATGATGAGAGAGAATCATCTATCGGCTGCCTCCTGCACGCCCCCTACTGGGGATATAGCCCCCAACCCGGACATGTGCCCTGACCGGGGATCAAACCATGACCTCCTGGTTCATGGGTCAATGCTCAACCACTGAGCCCACCAGCCGGCCTCGTTTTTTAATTTTGACATTTAAGGCTACAAATTTCACTCTGGGTACTACTCAAGCTACATTTCACAAAATATATAGAATTTTTATTATCATTCCAGGCAAAGAATATTTAGATATCAAATATGATTTTTTTCTTTGGTTCACTATGTGTTTACATTTCTAAACATAAGGGTTTTTTTGTTTTGATTTTTAGTTATTTATGTCTAACAATTGAATTCAGGCCAGAGAAAGTGGTCTGTATGAAGCAAATTCTTTGTTACCTGTTGAAGCTTGCTCTAGTAAATGGTCAGTTTTTCATAAATATTCCATATGGTTTTGAAAAGAATGTGTATCCCTTAATTGTTAAGTGTAGCCTCCTATATGGGTCTATTAAATCAAGTTCATTAATAATGTTATCCAGATTTTCTATAGCCTTACTAATATTTTGTTTGATCTATCATTTTTATAGTGATACATAAGAATCTCCTTACCTGACTGAATTTGCCAATTTCTCCCTTAAATCTCTCAAATTTTTCTGGAGGGAAAAATTATTTTTAAAATATGGTAAGGTACATCAAAAAGAGCTATTAAAACCTATGACTGTGCATTTTTCTCATTTTTACATTTTATTTCTCTTTCTGCTTTATGCATTTTGAGGCTATGCTATTAGGTATATACAAGCTTAGATTTATTATGTTTTCTGAGTGAACTGTTTAATATATGCACAGATAATATTTAAATCTAGTGTTTTTTGCTTTAAAGTCTATACCAGCAATAAATATAACCACTCACACTTCTAGTTAGCATTTGCCTGGCATATCTTTTTTCATCCTTTTACTTTCAACCTTCCTATCTATGTCTTAAATTTTTAATTGAGTCTCTTCTAAACAACATATAGCTGAGTATTGGGGTTTTTTTATTTATTTTATTGGCTAGAAGTTTAGTCCATTTACATTTAATGTGATAGCTGATATATTTTTTAATATATTTTTTATTTCAGAGAGGAAGGGAGAGAGAGAAACATCGATGATGAGAGAAAACTATTGATTAGCTGCTTCCTGCACACCCCCTACTGGGGATCGAGCCTGCAACCCGAGCCTGCACCTGGGCATATGCCCTTGACCTGAATCGAACCTAGGATCCTTTAGTCCACAGGCCAACGCTCTATCAACTGAGCCAAACCAGCTAGGGCGATGGCTGATATTTTTAATGGAACTTAGGGGCACAAGAATATATTAATCAGAATCTCTGGCATAAATATACTGTCATCATTGGGTATATTCATGGCCTTGTTCTATTTTTTGATATTATGAATACCTGTAAACCTACTCAACTAGTGAACTAAAACAGTAACAATGACTTACAATTACTTATGTGCTCCTCCCCATCTGTTCCCCTTCTGAAGTAACCACCAATCTCAGTCTTGTATATATTACTCTTTGGCTTTAAAAAAAGTTATATCAAGTTTTTATCACACTCTTGTTTTAAAGTTTTATGAAGAATTTGAGGCTTTAGTTTTATTCAGTTGGTAGTATTAAGATTCAACTAGATTGTTGCGTCTGGTTGAGGTTCATTATTTTTCATAGTTGTATAGTATTTCATTGTATGACTATGCCACAGTTTAGTTTGTCCATTCAACTGTCATAGGCTTTTGGGTTGTTCCAATGTTTTGCTTTTATGAGCAGAGCTGTCATGATCATTCTTCTCCTCTGCAGTGTGTGGGCAAGAATCTCTCTTTGGAGTGACTACTGGTTCGTAAGATATGTGACTGTAAAACTTTACAAGATAATGCTAAACTGTTTTCCAAAGTGCTCTTCCAATTTGTACTCCCACTAGCATTGTATAAAAGGGCCTATTGATCCACTGATTTCTGACATATTTAACTTGTCCTCTTTCTCATCTTGCACCTTACATTTATTCTTTCTCTATAAGTTTTTTGCTTACTTCCTTTCTTCTCTTCTTTTGAATTGATCAAGAATTTTTTGTTTCCCTTTCTTCTTTCACTAATTTGGAAGGTGTAAGTTCTATTTCTATTCTTTTAGTGATGACAATTTTTAACATGTACATTTGATCCAATCCCCCCTAAAACAACAATAAACTAAGAATGATCCAGCTTCAACTACATGCTCCCTTTTACATGTTACTGTTGCTTGTTATTTTAGACCCTCCTGGTTTTTACACCCCTAAATTTAATCACTGTTGTCATTTCAGTTTTATATAATCATTGTTCAGATGTACACGTTTACCATATTATTCACCTTTGTTTCTAGCATACTATTCCTTTTTTTCTAGGTACCAGTCTTTTCCCTGAAACATATCTTTCAATAATTCTTTCACGGAGGGTATGTGAGTGAATGCTTTCTCCATTAATATAAAATTGTCTTATTTCACTCTTATACTCCAATGATGATTTCTCTGGGCACAGAATTCTAAATTGAAAGTTCTTTTACCCTCAGCACATTTTTACTGTCTTCTTGTGTCTCTATTTATTGCTGAGACACTTGCTGTCAGTCTAAATGTCATTCCTTTGTAGGTAATCTGCCTTTTTGTTCTGGTTTTAAGGTTTTTCTCTTTGTCTTTGGCTCCCTGCATTCTTACCATGCTGTGGTCAGGTATGAAGTTCTTTTCATTTACCTGGTTCAAGATTATTGTACATCCAAAATTTCAGGATTCCTGGTGTGTGTGTTTTTAATCAAATCTGGAAAATGTTTAGTCATTGTCTCTATAAATCCTGTCTCCCTTGCTTTCTTTCAGTTTTCTCCTTCTGCTACTCGTAGTAGGTGCATAATGCACCTTCTCCCTCTGTGCGGCACATTCTGAACCTTTCTCCCAGACTTCCCTTCACTTTGTCTCTCTCTGCTGCTTCCTGGGCAATTTCCTCAGGTCCACTTGCAGTGTTTCCTTCAGCTATGTCTAATCTGCTGTGTAACTCTCCACTGAGCATTTCATTTCAATGATTATATGTGTGATTTCTAGAAGTTGTATTTAGTTCCCTTTCATACTTACCTTCTTTTTTTCTGTCAGGTTCTTACTGAGACATGATCATTAAAGGGATCCTGGGGAAACTGAGGCAGGAGATGGCATTTTTGCATGGGTGAGGGAAGGCACTAACCCGAGGGCCCTGCTCCTTGCCCCCGAACTTCACACTGAGAACTCTCGGAAGGCTTTCCGTGTGAAAAACTGGGAGATCAAGGCAGGAAGACCTTTCCACCCGTCCTGGGATTGGGGACAGGCCATGCTGCCCAGCAATCTTAATCAGAGGACCTGCGCCCGTCTGGCACGTGCGTGATGCCTTCCATACTGTGCCCAAGGAAGACATTACTAATCAATCCTGCTCTGTCCCCGATTCAGGGGCAGGCCTTGAAAACTCCAACGCCCAGAGCAGCAGGTGGAGCCCCCCTGCCTGTGCGCTGAGCTTGTGCGCTACTCAGCACCTTCTAGGACGGATGGATGGACTAGAGACCACCTTTTGGTCAGTGACCAGAGATTGGGCCCTCGGGTCCTCTTTCCACCCTCTCTATCCACATCTGTCGGGTTAGCAGGCCTGGTCTGAGAGCAGGGGGGCCCAAGCTCTGGTCGGGGCCCAGGTCCCGGGCTCAGGGTGGTGCAGGCCCCATTCGAGCCATGGGGGGCGGGGGCAGGTCTCTGGTGGCCTGAGCAGCTGGGGCCCTGCCCATAGGCCCATCAATAGATCCCCTTCACTCTCTTGTTGCCGGGATCAAAGGGAGATTTCAGGTGAGCCCAGGCAGGGTAGGCCACCCCCATCCTCTCCAGGCTGTAGTCCCCACTCTTCACGAAGTCCGGGGAGACCAGGTGCCTGGCGGCTCGCACCAGCTTGTGGGTGGAGAAGGGGGAGGCCTTGTTTTTCAGGTCTGCATCCAGCACCTCCTGGAGGATGGCCCGGCTGGCAGGCCTGAATGCTGATCATGCCCAGGTCCTCTGAGCTGTCGCTGAACTGGCACCAGAACTGGTGGTCCTGCAGCACTGAGGTGATGTGGGACCAGTTGTGCTGGGCCATGGCCCCGCCCACAGCCAGGTAGAAGGCATCCCCTCCAAAGGCAAGGGCGAGGGGCAAGGCCTGGGGGAGGAGGGACAGGTCGCTCTTGGTGCTGCCCCGCTGGTTCAGCATGCAGGTGTACCCCTACCTTCTTTTTTAATACAGTTAGGCTATTTTCTCATGGTTTCAAATGTTCTTTTATGTCTTTAATAATTTTTAACTCACTTGTTTTATAATCTATCTGATAGTTCTATTGTCTAAGATTCCTGGGACTCTTGTATCTACCACATCTTGGACATGGTGGATTGTATCCATGTATATGTTGTAGTTTAGCATTGGGTCTGCATTTTTATATTCATTTTTCACCTTTGGGGTTTCTAGACCATACAGGTAAGGTAAATTCCAGCCCCAAATTTACATGAAGGCTGGGCTGTAGTCCCAAATCCTCAGCAAAGACTTTTTTTCTCCACTTTCAACTCATGCCAAGACAGTTAAGTTTTCTTGTCTTCCTGTGCCATTGGGGAGATTTTTTTCCAATGAATTATTTCTATAATGATTCATCCTTTGGAGGGTTCCAGCTTTATGTGGGGATCTCAGTTCCATCTCCCCATTTTTAACAGGCCCAAACCACAGTCTCTTTTCCATTCTGATGCCCAACCTTTAGACTGTCAAGACCGGCAAACCTGCCCAAGACCAGCTCTGCCTCTGCGTGCTTGCTCACCATGTCATCTCCCTCTTGCTTCTTGCACTGGGGGCCTTCCCTTGCTGTCCTATGAGCTCATTTCAATAGGTGTTTATTGCATTTTGACCAGTATTTATAGATGATTTATAATGGGAGGATTTTCGAGTTCGTTAGTCAACAATATTGCCATAAATGGAACTCACTTCCATTTAATTTTTAATACCTTCACTTTGAATGCACTTGTTTCTCAGAGTGCTGTAGCATCTAAGATTTCTGAGTAATTTTGCTTCTGAATAATCTTTTGTGGGTAAGGCAGCACTAAATGAACTCAAATGAGGCAAACACAGGTCCATGCAGCTATATTACATTTACCTGGGAACTTTAAAAAGTACTGATGCTTGGTTCCACCTACGAGATTCGGATTTAACCAGTCGGTCCAGGGACAGTCTGGGTAGTGGCCTTTTTAAAAACTTCCCAAGTGATCCAAATAGGCAACCAAGGCTGAAGTAATTCTTTTACAACATACCGATGAAAACAAACAACCATAATGATCCCTGGGCTCCATCCCAGAATGTCTGACTTGTTTTGCTTGGGGAGGGCCCCCAGGCATCTTTTTTTTTTTAACTCCCCTGATTACTGTAATGGGGGTCAGAACCAGTGAGTTACCTGGGCATGTTTTGTTGGAAGGGAGGAGTTCAGATAACGTTAGTGCTGGAAGCATGAGAAATCATGTACTCCAGCAGGGCGTGCTGTCTGCATAGCAGCCCATCGACTGCTTTTTAATTATGCAGATTCCTGGAGGTTGTGAGTGGGTAGACTTAATGTAAGGCAGTAAGTCTCTCGTTCCCCAAAGGGCTGTGATGGGCAACCACGTTTGGGATCCACTCGGTTGGCACCTCTGGTTTTACAAAGGAGGAAACCACCCCTGAGTCAAGTGGCATTTTCTCAAGGTCATGGAGGTGATTGAGAGGGAGGGGACTCTTACCTTCCAGTGTAGTGTCCATTTCACTCATTTCCAAACATAAAGCCTCCTACTGCCTTCAGACAATCCTGGCCATTAGAAAGAGGCAGATTTTGGATTTGTAGGCGGTGATTTCAGGAATGTGGGGTTTTCTGTTTTGCTTTGTGTGTGGATGGCATAGCCGAAGGAAAATAAAATGGCCTGTTGCCTTGCATGTGGGTCTTACTAGGAGTTCAGTGACCTTGAACTGATAAGTCACCATCAGCCTCAACTGCCCCTCTGGGGTCTCGGCAGTTTTAAAATATATCCATAAATTTGTTAGTATTCCTCCAAAAGGGGAGCCTAAGTCCCCTCCCCCTGAGAGTAGGCTGTACTTAGTCACTGGCTTCTAATGAACAGAGTATGGAGGAAATGATGGTGGGTGACTGCTGAGTCTGGATCATAGAAGGCATGTGGGTGCCGCCTTTCTCTCTCTCTTGGATCTTGCTTTGGGGGAAGCCAGGCGCCATATCCTGAAGACACTCAGGAAGCCCGATGAAGAGGCCCACGTGGAGAAGAATGGCAGTTTCCTGTCGACAACCTGAACTAACTTGCCAGAAAAGTGGATCTGCCAGGCCCAGCCAAGCCTTCAGATGACAGCTACCACAGCCCACGTCTCAACTATTACTTCACGAGAGACCCCAAGCCAGGCCTTTCAGCTAAGCCATTCCAATTCCCAACCATCAGATACTGTGTGAGATAATGAATACTTGTTGGTAGAAGCAACTGAGTTTTGGGGGTAATCTGTTACACGAAATAGATGACATTAGTATTAACAGAGATACTACAAAATGCACTGAAATAGAGCTGCTTACTTATAGGTTTGCAACAGGATTCATATGCTAACATTTATAGAGTGCGTAAGTTAGACCCTGGCCAAATGAACTGCATATTAGATTTAAAGTAGTGATTGCGTATTATTAATGTTATCAGATTGCAACACATTTCATGTTCAATTACCTACACTGCTCTTTCCGGAGCATCTCTTTGCTCATCTTCTTATCCCCACTGCACACTTATAAAAGGTCACTGTCAAGATATGAAAGTATATGTATGATTTAAATGTCTCGACTCAGTTACTAACAACCGTGAGCATGTTTTCAAATTGGAAAAGCTAGGTTAATTTAAACTCGCTTTTTCACACAATGCTCTTTGTTTACTTCTTGGTATTACGTTTCACTGCCACGCCGAGCGCCTTGCTGATTAAGGAGTCTGTTCACTTTATCTGTCTCCTGGAGTTACAAGCCTCACTCTCAAGAACTACCATGGCAGACTTGGCACCAAAAAAAAAAAAAGCAAACCATCTTTTAACCAGAAAATATTTAGTGAAATGAATTTTTACTCCTAAAAATTCCAGCAAGTATAAATTCCATGTCTAAAAGTAATGGGCCCTTTGTATTTCCTCAAGAATTAGGACTTCTGAGCATGATCTGAAATTCGGGGCTAGTTTGTTTTCTTCCAAGAAACAGAAAATAAGCCTGTGTGTATAGCTCCTAAGTCGGTCCTTCTTCTGGACTGAATAATATGGGAAAACCAAGATGGTATCTTTCTAACAGAGTCATAACTGGAGGCATAAATTATCGGGGTACAAGGGGGGTGGGGTCTGGGGGGGGGGACATGAAAAAAGTATGCAAGGCCGAAAGTGAACTTCTATTTTTCAAACGCTCTACTGATCTAACATGCAACTATCTTTATGTGTAATTTACTTACTCCTAACTGTTTGATATATTCAGAGACATAAAGGTCTTTGTAATTTAAATGAGAGAAAAAATTTGTTTTGTTTTGTTTTTATTTCTTTTTCAAACTGGGGAAGGAAATGCAAAAGGCTCCCTAAAGGAGGAAACAATAAAAATAAAACATGTTCAGCTAAATGTTTCCTTTTGCATGTTCACACTGGACCCAGCTAGAAGCCTGGTGCTGAGGGGAAGAGTTTTGCTCCCTTTTGTCTTCTCTGCCTTCCTCCTTCCTGGTCTCCACCTCAGTATTATCACACCCAACCAGGGCCAATGCTGCATACAAATCCAGCTGAATAAGAACAGAGCAGACTCCTAATTAGTATCAACATCATTCATTGAATGACCACAGCTGAGGAGCCTTCTGGGTGTTGTGGGGACAGGGATCAGAAGTCTTTCATCTCTGTGAGTTACAAGAGGTGGACAGGACTTGGAGTTGGGAGTGAGGCTGGCTCCAGCCCCTTTGGATGGCAGTTTCCTGCAGGGGATGCTCTATGCCAAGCATGTCAAACTCACGGCCAGCAGGCCGAATACCTCCAGCCGTGAGTTTGACATGCTTGCCTATGCCATCCTGGTAAGCCCTTCCCCAGCCATAGCTCTCTCATATGAGTCTGAGTATGGTAGCCACAAGAGATAAGCCTCAGGAATTACACAGAAAGTTACCATTCTCATTAAAAATATCCCAGAGCTGCTCTCCCGTGCACCTTAAAGCTGTTTAACTGCTGTTTGTCATTCTGTCATCATTATTCTTATACGCGCAGGTAAATATTTTATTAAACATCTTCACTGCTTGGCAGTTGGGAGCCCTTTGCCTCCTAGAGCTGGCAGCGGCCCAGCACTGCTGGGGCGGGTGGGAGACCGTGGGCCGCCTGGACACCCGGCGGTGTTAATAGAGTAGCAGTCCTTCCCACCTGGAAACCATTTTCTCCTCTGGCCTCTCGGGCTTAATCTTCCATTTCTTCTTTTTTAATCAGTTACCAACTTAGTCTTGATGAAAGGTGCCGGGGCCCCCAAAAGAAAATGGCTATGCCTTTTAACTCCACCTGGAAACGGTTGACTCGGGGCCTCCATCACCTTCCCTTACACCTCTACACCCAATTAGGAACCTGCCCCACCCCCAGCGTGACCCACCTTGCCAAACAGAAATCTAAATGTCACAGCTGGAAACATGCAGGGCCCCTCCACCCAGACTCCTCGCACAGTCTGCAGTTTCCATCTGGGAACTCCACACATCTCATAGTCATTCCCGCCGCCAGCCTCGCACCCCCGCCAGCTTGCCAATTTCCCAGCAAGCTCCTAACTCAGGCCCATAAACCCACCCATTAGTTGGACCAACGTTGGGTCCACCTCTTGAAAACTCTTTGCCTTTTTACCAGTTACACACAACTGGAGGTGGCCAAAGCAGAACAGTCGCTTGGCTGTAGTGTCATCCCATCCTACCTTTGAGTCTGCAGGAGGCCACCCAGACAAGATCCATTTCTGTGAGAAATTCCAGCGTTGGAGGACTGGGGGTATGACGCCCTCTTCTGGCCGATGGTGGGAACGCCTACGTGTACCCATGCCTTTCAGTTCCCTCTACTGGCAGAGGAAAGAGAAGCCTTCTCACCTCAGGGCCCCAGATTCCAGACTTCAAAGTCCTGCTATCAAATTCTGAGACCCACCCCCCACAGATCCAAGGGTTTCCTAGAGTTGAACCCAAAACCCGCCACAACAGCCCACACCAAACAACTAATTCCAAGTGGCTGCAAAAAAGTAATGCCAGAAAAAGAGGGAGAGAGGGGAAGCACTATAATCGCTGAAAGGGGGTATTCAGGTAGGTGGAAGTCAAATCCGTTTAGCCAAACATGATACTGACACACAGACAGAGACAGAGGGAGGAAAGAATAAGAGAAAATATTAGATGTGGGGACAATAGAGGACAGACTGTAGAGCAAATTGCTGAGTAAAACATTCATGCTAAAAATAATACCGCGTGGAGAGAGCATAAGAAATAAAAATGTGGCTGTACCCATGGGTCGGAAGAACAAGAATCAGAACAAAATAAAGAAGGGATCATAATCCATGAGGAAGAGGAATGAACGTAGGAATAATTTGAAGCCAACCAGAAAAGAAATCTCATCACCATCCTCGTGCTTTTGTGGATGGGATCGATGATACCGGAGGTCTCAACAGTGGCTGGCCATGCCTCAGGCTTCTGAACAGGCCCCCAAGACCCCATCACCCACTCAGCAGATGCCACGCAAGAAAGGAGGGCAAGACCTTTGTTTGTATCTTCTAGTCTGAGTCATAGATAATCATGAGCATTCAAAAAAAAAAATCAATTGCCCCAGTGGCTGATGGGGAGGCCTGGCTTGACAGAAGGCGTTCATGAGGAAGACCTGGGGGGGTTAGCTGATCGCAAGCCTGATGCAAACCTACAGCGCACAGAGGCTGTTGAGAACCCTAATGCAATCTTAGGCTCTATTAATAGAACAGCAGAGAGTGGAAGGAGGGAAGCAATAATCCTGGTGTGTGCTGGCGGGTCAGGCCACATGCAGTTTTATGCTCCGTCCTGCGGGCTATATTTTAAGAGAGGAACTGGCAAATTTAAGGCTGTTCAGAAGAGCATGAAAAGGATTGGACGCTGGTATTTAGACAGCACTGAGATTAGGTTGACAGTCCTTTTACAATTGGCGCGATCAGAATGCTTACTGCACTGAAGACACAGAATCTCAGGCGCCAGTACCAGGAATCATGTTTCCAATGTTTACTAAACCTCCCTGAGCGTCTGAGGAGGCCCCTCTCTATATAATGGGGATAATACTCTATCCAATCTACCTGCAAGCATAGTTTGGAGGATAGAGTCTGCTCCTTGGGGTTGGTGTGTACTGAGCATCTAGCTGCTAGCTCTGTGCCAGGCACTGGGGCACCAAGAGGAGCTTGACATCTAGGTGGACAGAGAGACCCGTAAATAGGTACTTTTGCATATAATATGACAGATGGTGATAGATATACGCATTGATTTGAAATGAGATGCAAATAATTTCTTAGAGGGACAGAGAGACAGGAGAGAAAAACAGAGTCTCTGTGAAATGTGCACTTGCAAATGCAGAAGGAGGAAAAGGAATCACTGGCAATTAGGGAGGAAAGATTAGAACCAGAAAAACTCAGAATCACAAAAGACAACTGTGCCAGTTGCCACTGAGATGTCCAGGAGGAGGAAAGCTCCAGGCCGCTCCCTGAAAGTGGAGATCAGGAGCTCATCCTTAGTGGCCAAAAACACATTTCAGGGAAAATGATAGAGACAGAGACAGACTTCATTAGGAAGTCTGTGGATGGATGCATTTATTGAACACCTACTACAATACCCAGCACGGTGCTGCACACCATGGAAGCTCAAGAAACAGAAGTCCACTTTGATCATTGGTTGGTGAGTTAAGACTAACACTTATATGTCCATTAGGAAGTAGTGGAAGATTAATATATGGATTGTTCAACTGGGTGAGCCAACAGATGGTGGTTCAAATGGCCAGCTGGTTGACCCAGGATGTACTCCTTATGCTTATGAATGCCAAAAGGGGATGGCATTAGTGCCCTTCAAACATGGCCAACCTGATGCTAGCTTCCCTTCCCCTTGTTTCTTGGGACATTGCCTTTCCCAGAGGTGTTCAGAAATAAGATGCCTGTCCTAGCATCGCTCATGTTTGCTCTGGTTTTGTTATTTACCAGTGAAATTAATATTACTCTTTACTCTGCTCATATTCTAGATCCAACATGCGTGTTTTTTTTCATCAGTAGGTTTGTGTTTGGTTGATTAGTTATTCATGTATAATGTAAGATGACAAGAGCCATAATACAGAGGAATAATTGTGGAGGATGCAGGCGTACAAGCTTAGGAACTGGCTTCTGTTTTTCTGTGTGTGTGTGTGTGTGTGTGTGTGTGTGTGTGTGTGTGTGTTGGGGAGTGGGGGGTGGGCAGGTTAGTAAGGCATTTGGATTACTTACAGATGGCTGAAATTCTCTTTTTACCAAACTGGTGACTGAAGCAAAATAGGGGAAATTAAACTAAATGGTGTTTGTGGCACATGCCCCATCTCCTTGATCTGCATCATAAGCCCCATGGACTGCTGATCGGTGCTGTACAACGCTCAAGTCACCTGACTTCTCTGGACTTGAGTGTCCCCATCTGCATCATATGCAATGTACCATTTTATTTGTTGGCTTCTTTCCTAGGTTAAATGTTTGCGAAGGGAATCCACCTTACAGACTGGCTCTTCCTCTCATATGCCCTCTGGGACTCCCCCAGAACCCCTTTCCCTCAGAGTAGCCAGAGCGGTCTCTGTGTGATGCAGACCAGATCCCCCAGTGGCTTCCTGCTGCTCTCAACCTCTCGGGTATAGCCTAAAGGGCCCTACGTGATATGATCTTGGCCTGCTTTTCCAACCTACTGATAGAAATTTGCCACCATACCTACCATGTCCATAAAAAAATAAAATAAAGGTTTCCCTCCTTAGACCCTTTGCATATGCTGTTCCTTCCTCCTGGAATGTTCTTTCTCCACACACTGTATGGATGTCTCCTTATTACTCTCCAATTCTTAGTTCAAATACTACCTCCTCGAAAATGCCTTTTCTGACCAAGCTCTAAAGTCGCCTCCTAGCCCACTGCTTTCTAGTTCATTGCCTTGTTTATTTCCTGCTGGGAGCTCAGCTGAGGGCCCCAATTATCCTCACTTTGGGTCTTTCCCTGTGGCAGCATGGGCTTTCTAACAGCATGGAAGCTGGATTCTAAGAAGAAGGAAGTAGAAACACCGAAACCTAAAATATTCCCCACCTATCCTCAAGTTATTTTCTAGCACATCATCTTATTTTATCGTCTTCCTAGCACTTCTCGTTCTCTGAAATTACTGTGCTAATTTATGTTTCCTTGCTAATTGTTGCTCCCTCCCCCATCCATGAGGATGTCAAAACCATGAGAGTTAGAAACCTGGCCTACCTCATTCACCACACATGCCCAGAGCAAAGGAAGTACCAAGAAAACATTTGTTAAATACATTTTAAATGTTTAGAAATAAGAAGAATCAAGATGGACATGAAATGCAATGAAACACACAAACATACACATGTTCACCAAAAAATCAGCTGCAGAGAACTTCCCAGGCAGGGTGAGAGCTGGGACTGAGGGTGGAGAGCCACCACCGAGTGACCCAGACATGAAGGGGATCCTATCCGCAGGCCACCCCCCACCCGCCTCCTGCTGTTCAGAACTCAGCGCAGAGCTGGACAGGGAGGGTGGTGATTCAGGCGTAGAGACCCAGGATACATAGGACCCTGCAGGGGACCAGAATCAGAATGCAAAGCCAGACCCTAAGGGGAAATAGATTGTACCCAGACATCACAGGTCACCAGCAGGACAATGGCAGTAACAATCCCCTGAGTCCAGGGCCTGGTGTGGCAGGGCTTTGGTTGCTGTACTTGCGCCTAAGCCAGCAGAGGGAGATGACCTTAGTTTAACCCAATTCAAATCAGCACCTACTATGTGAAAAAACACTGAGCTGCATGCCGTGAGCGATGGAGAGGTGAGAGGCATGGGGCCTGTGCCCACGCTGAGGAGGGCATACCAGTGGATCAGGCGGGTGCAAAGATGGCTCTTAAACAGAATGGAGGGAGGGGTTCAACGGCAGGGAAAGGAGGCCAGCAGCCCCGAAGTTACAGACAAGGGAGAAGCAGAGGGGCCCCTGAAGGATGTGGCTTGCAAGGAGGGCCTTCCAGGGGCCAGGAAGCCAGGGCACATCTGGGGACCCCCCAAGAGCTCCATTAGGCTGGAGGAGGGTAGGGTCTGCCGGTGCGTGCAAGAAAAGCAATTTATTATCAAAAGTTCCAGTAAAGTCCCTCAGAACCAACTCCTGGAGCCAGAGGCTGGAGTCCTGGACGGAGAGCGAAGGAGAGGTGGTTTTCCAAGTGGGAGACTGGAGAGCAGCTTTACAGCTTTATTAGAAGAAGGAAGGAATGCTGGGCAGGCAAACCACAGGCGGCACCACGGGCAATGGAAGAGAAGTCCAGAAAGGTATCTGGGCCGTGCTGTGATGGAACCAAATAGTAAGTGACTCTTGGGAGGTGTGTGGATGGGGGGTTGGGGGGGAAGGATAGAGGATAATTATAAACACAAAGATGTTTTTGTTTGGACCTGAATGAACTAATTCTGGAATTAATGTGGAGTGCACCTATGTGTATAGCAGTATTATTCACAGTAGTCAACGGTGGAAACAACCCAGTGTCCATTAACAGATGCACGAATAAACAATGTGGCATCTACACACGTCAGAATTGTATTCCTCTATAGGAAGAATAGCTTGGTGTGCTCGCTGCTGGAGCATCATCCCATGCACCCAGAGGTCACTTGTTCAATTCCCGGTTAGAGCACATGCCCAGGGTGCAGGCTCGATCCCCATTAGGGGTGTGTAAGAGGCAGCTAATAGATGTTTCTCTCTTTTCCTCTCCCTTCCTCTCTAAAATAATAAAAACATTTTTTTAAAAAGTTTAAAGGAAAGGAATGAAGAAGTGATATATGCTACAGTGTGAATGAACCTTGAGGACAATATGCTAAATGAAATAAGCCAGACACAAAAGGACAAATACTGTATGATTCCAGTTATTTGAGGCACTTACGGTAGTCAAATTCATAGAGAAAGAACGTAGAATGGGGGCTGGGGGAAGAGGAGAACAGGAGCTATTGTTTAATGGGTACAAAGTTTCAGCTTGAGATAATAAAAATAAATTCTGGAAATGGATTAAAAATACTGGAAATGGATAGTGGTGATGGTAGCACAACAATATAGGTGTACTTAATACCTCTGAATTGTACACTTAAAAATGGTTAAGTGGAAATTTTACACAATGTATATTTTCCCACAGTAAAAAACAATTAATGTGGAAAAATAAACAAGTCTGGAATATCCAGGGTAGTTCTGAGAAATTACTGAGGAAATGAAACCCTACCAGATAGTAACACAAATTATAAAACCTCAAGAATTCAAACAAATACTTTCAACAATAAAGACTTAATTTAAAAAAAAATTCAGTCCTGGCTGGTTTTGCTCAGTGGATAGAGCAGCGACCTGCAGATTAAAGGGTACTGTATTTGATTCCGGTTAAGGGCACATGCCTGGGTTGGGAGCTTGAACCCCAGTAGGGGGCATGCAGGAGGCAGCCGATCAATGATTCTCTCTCATCATTGATGTTTCTAACTCTCTCCGTCTCCCTTACTCTCTGAAATCAATAAAAATATATATTTTTTAAAAAGTCAAACAGTGTGGCATGTGATCACACAGACAGATGCTGGAATAAAGTCTGAAACAGGCCACGTCACTCGGGACTTGCACACGTGGGGAAGCAGGCATCTGGAAGCAGCGGGGAAACAGCTGGGAATAACTGGAGCCACCAGGAAAAATGAAGTTGGATCCTTATCTCATACTTATAGCAGGAAGAGCTCCAAATGGAGGGAAGACTGAACCGTGAAGCACGATACCACACAAGTACTGGAAGGAATCAGGGAAAATTCTTTTTGAACCTCAGAGGGGGAGCACATTGAGCCGAGACTTTGGGTCAGTCCTTTGACCTCTGTGCCTGTCTCCTGGGGTTGTTGTGAGCACTGGAGGAGTTAATACATGCAAAGCGCTTGGGACAATTCCTGGCACACACACAGGACTCCGTATGTGACCACCATCACCATCACCACCATCATCATCATCCAAAAGAATGAGGACATTTTACAAACTGATATGGAAAAAGTATCAAGATATATTATTAAGTGGGAAATAGGTAAGGTGCAGAGCAGTGTATACAATATACTCTGCTTCACTTTAAAAGTTGGGGGGGAGGGTTAGAAAAATACACACATGTACATATAAATCTACATATATTTGTAAGTGTATATTTACACACACAAAATAAACCTTTTTGGTTAGGCCAGCCACTGCATCGCACAACTCCAGGGGGCACAATTCCAGTGTAGTCCATGTCGATGGCATCCTAGGAACTCAATATAAATGGTGTCCCTTGGACTTGTGCACCACGGGGCCCCTGCTAACTTGGCTGCACGTGGTCACATATCTCTGGGAGAACACAGAGAACCCAATAATAGTGATGGCTCATGGCGAAGACACAGAGGTGGCTCAGAACAGAGGTAGGAAGGAGACGTCTGACAATACAGCCCTTGTGTCTTTTCAATCTGGAACTATGTATGTGTGTGATGGAACACTCCTCCTCCAAGAAGATAAATAACTAAAAGGAGTTGTAAAAATAAATGCGCACACATAAAAGTAATACATAAAAATAATAATACATGTTAGAGAATTTGGAAAATCAGAAAGTATGAAGGTGAGAATTATAATTACACATGATTTTTCTGGGTGTTTCTGTGTGCATGTCTGGAGGGCTTTGAAAAGTAGCATTGCATATAGGCAGGAATGAGTAAACTATAACCTCAGGCCATACTGGGCCTACCACCTGTTTTTGTAAATAAAGTTTTATTAAAACACAGTCTCACACATTTGGTTATATGCCATCCTATGGCTGTCCTCCTGCTACACTTAGTTATTGAGTAACTTTGATTTTGGTAAGTGATTTGCTGCTATTTCTAGTTCAATCTACAAATCTAGTTCTATCTATAAATGCACTGGCATGCTTCCACTAAAAGGCACAGGGAAAAAGTAAGATGACAGCAACAAGTTAAATGAACATGTTAGTTTTGGATTTAGAATTTAAGGAAAACAAGGAACAGAGGTGATCACCACAATGAAACTAATGTTAGGATAAGTGATAACAGACTGGACTTGTTTGCCTATGATAAAAAATAGAGGATTAAGCCGGCTGATGTGACTCAGTGGTTGAGCATTGACCTATGAACCAGGAGGTCACAGTTTAATTCTTAGTCAGGGCACATACCCGGGTTTCAGACTCGATCCCCAATAGGGGGCGTGCAGGAGGCAGCCGATTGATGATTCTCTCTCATCATTGATGTTTCTATCTCCCTCCCTCTTTTTTCCTCTCTGAAATCAATAAAAATAGATTTTTTTAAAAAAAGAAACAGGCTTATAATTTTAATTAAAGTAAAAATAACATACCAAGACAAAGTAAAGACTATCAAAGTGGAGAAAACAGAAAAGGTAATCTCATAAATGAGCTGGGCCTTATTGGAAGTACAGTTTTTAAAATAATTCCCTAGGTTATGACATGGGATAAGAACATAAGAGGAAAAAAACACACCTCCTCTCTTGAAATCTCACCAGATATTTAGTCTCTCAATGTCCAGGGAGACATTCAAAAGTCATTACCCTTTGGGCAGGACTGCCCCATGCACTGTAGGAGTTCAGCATCCCTGGCTCTCCCACTAAATGCCGATAATGGCCCCATTTATAACGACAATCAAAACAACTCCTTCAACTTTTCAAAACTCCCCTGAAGGGCAGTACCACCCCCCTCGAGAACCACAGATACATGTGAAAACAATTTGAAAAGTTAAAAGCACTTTCCAAACACACAGTATGATTAATCTACAAAAACTGCAGTGAATTTTCAGGAGTATATCTGCACTATATAAAAGGAGACTACTGAATTATAAAAGATGAGTGTTTTCTTTTTTCTATAAAACCTATTTCCATTTCTGGAAACATGGCAAGTGAATCGATACACTTACTAAAAACAACTAAGAATTCTGGGTTAGAACAATTTCTTAAGAGGGTGAGTGAGCGGAACAGTTACGGATCCGCAGCCTAGGGACTGAGTGACGAGGAGCTCAGCGACATAGGTGAGGCGCAGTGCTCCAGGGACATTTGTTGAACCTGGAGACCTTGAACTTCGGCATTCATGGCCTCGTAAGTCTTGTGAAGGAGGAGTTAAAGCCTCCGGTCTGCCCAGGGTGGGGAGTGTAATAAGCGATCTTCCAGCATAAAGATGTGCTCTCCCAAGGCCGAGCCTGTCATGGAAGGGTGGTTTTAGAAACACCTCCCACACCCTCCTGGAGCCTGAAGGAAAATCTGCCTGACTTTGCGCTGGAGAGGATATGGTGTGCGTGTGTGTGTGCGTGTGTGTGTGTGTGTGTGTGTGTGTGTGTACACGTATGCCAGGAATCACCACAAAACATGACACAATTTATAGCAAAAAATCCACACTCTTCGGGTGGTCTGAATACCCGAGTAGAGAATGAAACTGGAGTCATCCCAGGAAATAGTAATGCCTCCAGCACCTGGCAGAAGACAAAGTGAATTGTCTATAGAGGAAGCCAAATTTATCCCAGACCTCAAAGTAGTCCCACACATAAAATGTCCAGGAAAATGATCAGGTTAAACTTAAATTACAGAGAGGGGTTGGGGAGAGAGAGAAAGAGGAGGAGGAAGAGGCAATGGAGGCAGAGAAGGAAGAGGAGGGGGGAGGGGGGAAAGGGAGGAGTAGGACGAGGAAGGAAGGAAAGAAGGAAGGAAGGAAGGAAGGAAGGAAGGAAGGAAGGGAGGGAGGAAGGGAGGGAGGAAGGGAAGGAGGGAAGGAGGGAAGGGGAGGCGAGAGGAGGGGAAGAAAGAAACTAAACACAATGGAATATGGTACTAAGAACTAAGAACCAGGAGCAGCAGACAGCTGAAACAAACCTGCAAGAACTTCAGACCCTGGACAGTAAGATGAAGACTATAAAACAACATGTTTAATATGGTTTTTTAAAATCACAGTTTACAATCAATAATATTTTGTATTAGTTTCAGATGCATAGCCCAGCAGCGACAATCATATACTTTACAGAGTGTCCCCCGTTATTTCAAGTACCCACCTGGCACCATCTATAGTTAGTACAATAATAAAATCCATGCATGAAAATATACACAAGGAAAAGAAACTATAAAATATGTTCAAGCAATCTTGGAAAAAAAAAAAAGAACTTCTAGGGAAAAAGAACTCAATGGACAGATTTACTAGAACAATCACATGTGAAGAGAATGTGTAAACTGGAAGACTGGCCTGAAAAACATTTTTATAACACAGCATAGAGAGACAAAAAAAAGGAAATATGAATGAGAGGGGAAAATATGGAGGATAGATCAAGAATTTTAGCAATTTTAAAGTCCCTAAAGGAAAGGAAAAGGGATGGTACAGAGGCAATAGGAAGATATAAGGGTTGAAAATTTCCAGGATGGGTGAAATACATCAACCCACAGAATCAAGAAATCCTAGAGATCCCAATTAGGGCATACATATCCATCTCAGTGAAGTTGCAGAACACCAAAGACAAAGAGAATATCTTAATGCAGTGAGGGAGGAAAGAAAGATTATTTTTTAAAGTGTGACAGACAACTTACTTCTTTGCAGCAGTAGAAATCAAAAGACAATAGATGATATTTTCAATGGGCTGAGAGAAAATGTTTGTCATTTTCAATTCTATATCCATAATGAAAGGTGAAAAGTCATTTTCATACATACAAAAACTGAGAGAATTTGGTACCAACAAGCCTTCACTTAAGGCATAAGAAGAATGAGTCCTGATGGAAGGTGTGAGGAGCAAGAGGAAATAATGCACACAAAAAGTAAAAAATATTGGGTGCATACAGCAATGATAATAATAGGCTTGTGGGTTTTCAAAAGAAAAATTAATAGAATTAACATTCACAACAATGATAGCACATAAGTCAGGAAGGTATAAATGGAGGTTGTGAGATTTTTATATTTTTCAGAAGAATAAATTTATTAAATAACTTTGATTTTGGTAAGTTATTTGCTGCTATTTCTAGAAAATCCACATACAGAAAAGAAACAGAGTTCGTAAACCAGTGAAATAAAAAAACTAAAATGGAAAAACAGTAAATCAATCTAAAAAGGGGCAAGAAACGATAGAGATATGAATGGAACTTTTGAGAAAAATAGAAATAAAACAAAAAAAATAGCTATAAACCTGAAAATATTAGTAATTATGACAAGTATAAACAAATGAAATGCCCTACCCAAAATATAAAACTTGTCAGAATGGATTTTAAAAAATCTAACTATATGCTGCCCATAAAAAAATATGTCTTAAGCAAGAACATATAGAGTTTGAAAATGAAAGAATGGGAGAAAAGGTGCTAAGAAAAGGTGTACTGGCTTTAGCTATATTAATATTAAGCAAACAGATTTAAGGGAAAAAGTATTGCTAGAGACAAAGAAGGTCACTTCAAGATGTTGAGCAATCCCATCAAACAGGAGGATATGTTCATATTAAATTTACATACTCAATAACTTTCCAAACATGTGAAGCAAAAATTGACAATTACCAAGAGAAATAAACAAATTAGCAAGCGTAATGGGACACCTAACCCACCTTTTCCAGTAACTGGTAAAACAAACAGTAAAAAAAAAAGATCATCAATAAGGATAGAAAACTTTTGAACAACACAACACATTTAATACAATTGACCTAAGAGACATTATGTCAGTTCAGGAAACATGCCAAGATGGGATTAGATGTGCCAGAGGTTTACTGGGGGAAAGTGCCTATGAAGGATATAAATAAGGAAGCAGGGGCATATAGGGAGAGACTTCTGACCACAAAGCAGGTCTGAAAGGAATGAGAGAAAGAAGGAAAAGTGAGCAGGAAGAGTTTCAGATTACAGTGCAGTTCTACAAATGGTTTGGCCAGACTCATGGCGTGGCTTTGAGCCAAAGTTGCCCATTAGAGTTTCACCTCCCACAGGAATGGACCTGCCCTGATACCCCCCAACATGCTCAGTTACTGGCTGGGAACAACCCAGGGGAAGAGTGGTCTCAGCACAAATACGTTGGTGAAGCCAGAGGAGTAGCAGTGAGGGCTCCAGTCAACCATGCTCCCCGCAGCAGGAGAGCTGAGTTACCATGTTTATGACCATCACAGACATATTTAGCAGAAGAGCTGAGTGTCACGTTTTCACTGTACCCCAGACATACCCCCAAACTGCAAAATCACATTCAAGTACGCACAGAACCTTTACAAAAACTGACTATATACTAGGTCATAAATCAAATCTCAATAGATTTCTTTTTTAAAAAAGTGTTTTTATTGATTTCAGAAAGAGGAAGGGAGAGGGAGAGAGAGACAAAAACATCAATGATGAGAGAGAGTCATCAATCGGCTGTCCCCTGCCCTGGCAATCAACCTGCAACCTGGGCATGTGTCCTGATCAGGAATCAAATCATGACCTCTTGGTTCATGGGTGGATACTCAACCACTGAGCCACACAGGCCAGGCTCAATACATTTCTTTTTTTTTTGTAGTGTTTTTTTTATTGTTTTATTGCTTAAAGTATTACAATAATACACTTCTTTTTTTTTGTAGTGTTTTTTTTTTGTAGTTTTTTTTAATTGTTTTATTGCTTAAAGTATTACAAAGAGTATTACATATGTCTTTTTTTCCCCGCCCTTGACAATCCCCTGGCCTCCCCTACCCCCCAGTGTCTTATGTTCATTGGTTATGCTTATATGCATGCATACAAGTCCTTCGGTTGATCTCTTACCCCCCTCCCTTCTGCCCCCCAACCCTCTCTGGCCTTCCCACTGCAGTTTGACAATCAGTTTGAGGCAGCTCTGCCTCTGTATCTATTATTGTTCAAAAGTTTGTAATGGTCTCTATTATCCATGAATGAGTGAGATCATGTGGTATTTTTCCTTCATTGACTGGCTTATTTCACTTAGCATAATGCTCTCCAGCTCCATCCATGCCGTTGCAAATTGTAAGAGTTCCTTCTTTTTTACAGCAGCATAGTATTCCATCGTGTAGATGTACCACAGTTTTCTAATCCATTCATCTACTGATGGGCACTTAGGCTGTTTCCAGATCTTAGCTATGGTGAATTGTGCTGCTATGAACATATGGGTGCATATATCCTTTCTGATTGGTGTTTTTGGTTTCTTGGGATATATTCCTAGAAGTGGGATCACAGGGTCAAATGGGAGTTCCATTTCCAGTTTTTTGAGGAAACTCCATACTGTCTTCCATAGTGGCTGCACCAGTCTGCATTCCCACCAGCAGTGCACAAGTGTTCCTTTTTCTCCACATCCTCTCCAGCACTTGTCGTTTGTTGATTTATTGATGATAGCCAGCCTGACAGGTGTGAGATGGTACCTCATTGTTGTTTTGATTTGCATCTCTCGTCAATACATTTCTTAAGTATTAAAATCATATAGACTGCATTCTCTGACAATAACAAGAAGTTACTAGAATCTTCTACTATATACTCAGAAATTTAGATGGGGAGTCTAATAAGAGATCAAAAAATCAGGGAATCAAAGAAGAAAATATAGTGGAGACTAGAACATTTTAAGAACTGAATTACAATGAAAATACATAGTAAAAATTTTGAGATAGAGCTAAATAATGCTGAGAAATATATAGCCTAAAACATCATGTTAAAAAAATTGAACATTAATCAGCTAAGCATCCATTTTATGAAATTAGAAACAGATAAGCAAAATAAACTCAAGAAAGGTAGGAAAGGAAATAATCAACATAAGAGTAGGAATTAATGAAATAGAAACAAACACAATAGAGAAGATTAACAAAGCCCAATGAGACAAAAGATTAATAAAAATGATACACCTCTGATAAGACTGACCAAGAAATAGAGGGAAATCATAAACAATATCAGAAATAAAATAGTAACATAAATACAGAGACTACAAACAATGAAACAAAATAATAAGAGGACATTGTTAAAAATATTTAGGTTACTAAGTTTGAGATCTTATACAAGGCAAACACATTCTCAGGAAAATCTAAATAACTCAAGAAATAGAAACCCTGGACAATCCTATAACCATGAAAGAAACTGAATGTATACAGGAAAAACTTTCGACATTTAAAACTCCAGGCCCTCATGGCATCACTAGTGAGTTCCAGACATTCAAATAACAAATATTTATCATCTTATTAAAGCTATTTCAGAAAATTAAAAAAGAGCTCCCATTCCCCCAACTAATTTTATGAATCTAGCATTACTTGATACCCAAACTTGACAACATAAATGAAAATTTCAGGCTAATCTCTCATGAACATAGATTAAAAAATCATAAACAAAATATTAGCAATCTTAATCAGCAATATATGAAAAGGATAACATAGCATGAGCAAAAAACATAACCATATGCTATAAGTGCAGAAGCATTTGATAAAATTCAGCATCTATTTTTTATGTTTTTTAAACTCTGAGAAAACTTGGAATGGAAGGAAACTTCCTTAACATGATAAAGACTATGCCAAAAACACTGTAGTGGAGGTACTACCAATGCAATAAGGAAAGAAAAAGAAATGAATAGTACAATGATTATAAAAAAATAAATTTTCTGCAGACAAATTATCTGCAAATAAAATATTTGCAGACAACATGGTTGTGTAAATAGAAAATTCAAAGAAATATGCACACACTAGTAGAGTTAATAAGTTGATTTAATAAAATTACTAGATACAAAGTAAATCTTGCAAAAACCAACTGCATTTTTATAACCTAGCTGTAAGCAAGTTGAAATGAGTTTTTAGAAGATGTTTAAATAGTACTGAAAACATAATAAACCTAGGAATAAATCTTCATTTGGCATGTAAAAGTCCTACTCATAAAACATTAACTATAAAACATTAACTATAAAACAATATTAATAATGTTAAAGAAGATCTACGTATGTGGAGAATTGTATCATGTTCATGGGCTGGAAGACTCAAGTTAGTAAAGAAGTCAATTATCCTCAAAATAATCTATAGAATCAATTTACTCCTAATCAAAATTCCATTAGGATTTATAAGTTTCAATTTTCAATTTTTTGCTGCTAAAGATATATAATTATAATTGATTTTTGTATATTGAACTTGTGTTCTGTGACCCTTCTGAACTCATATTAGTTCTAATAACTTTTTTGTAGATTCCTTAAGATTTCTACATAAATAACCATGTTATCAAGAATAAAGAAAATTTTATTCTTACTTTCTAATCTGTATGCCTTTTATTTTTCTCTTATTTATTCTCTTGACTCCATTAAAGTATTAAATAGATTTGGTACAAGCAGACACAAGTGGACATTCAATATCTCACCATTAAGTATAATGTAGATCTTTAAAAATTAAAATATTTTTCAACTACAGTTGACATTCAATATTATATTAATTTCAGGTGTAAGCAAATAGACACTTATATACCGTATGAAGTATCTCCCCAATTAGTTTATAACCCCCTCGACACCATAGTTATTACAGTATTACTGACTGTATTTCCTATGCTGTATCTTATGTAGATTTTTGAAGACACCTTTTATCAAGTTAAAAGAGCTCTTTTTTATTCCAATTTTGCTGAGAGGTTTTTGTTTTTATTATATAGATGTTGGTTTGTAAAAAAAAAAAATTCTACTTAGATGATCGTATGGCTATTTTTTACTGTGTTAATATGAATTACATTGATTTTTGAAGGTTAAACTAATCCTCCATTCTCAGGATAAACCCCACTTAATCATGATGTATTATTCTTTTTACATATTGCTGGCCTCACTTTGCTAAATCTTTGTTACGGATTTTTGAGTTCTATGTTCACGAGGAATATTGGTCTGTAGTTTTCTTTTGTTGTAATGTTTTTGTCTAGTTTGGGTAGCATGGTAATGCTAGCCTCATAAAATGAATTGGGAAGGAATCCCTCATGTTCTATTTTCTGAAAGAGATTGTGTATAATCAGTATTATTTCTTCCTTAGGTGTTTGTCAGAATGCATTAGTGATATTATCTAGGCCTGGTGTTTTCTTTATGGGAAGATTTTTTTAAGTACACATTTCTTTAATATATTTAGAGCTATTCCAGTCATCTACTTCTTGATTGTGCTTTGGCTGTTAGTGTCCTGTAAGGAATTTTTCCATTTCATTTAAATACTAGATTTTTTTTGTCAGAAAGTTGGCATAATATTCCTTTATTATCCTTTAATGTCTCTAGGATCCATAATGATATCTTTTACTCCTGATATTCTTTTATTCCCAATGTTGATAATTTATATCTTCTTTCTCTTTTTTTATTCATTGGTCTGGCTAGTTCACCAATTTTATTGATCTCAAAGAACCAGCCTTTCGTCTCATTGATTTTTCTCTATTGTTCTTTCATGTTGTATATCAGCAATTTCTGGTCTTATCTTTATCATTTCCTTTCTTTAGCTTACAATGTATTTTATTTGGTCTTTTTTTTCTGGTTTCTTAAGATGGAAGCTTAGGTAATGACTTTGAGACCTTTCTTCTTTGCTAACATAAACATTTAACACTGTATATACTTCCCTCTAAACACTGTCTTAGCTATTTCCCACAATATTTTATAGGTTGTATTTTCACTTTCATCCACTTCACAATATTTTCTAATTTCCATTCTGATTTCCTCTTTGACCCATGGATTATTTAGAAGGATATTGTTTAATCACCAAATGCATGGGGATTTCCCAGATCTCTCTCTCTCTGTTATTCAATTCTAATAGTACAATTCCATTGTAGTAAAATAAGCATACAATGTATGACTTCAGTCTTTTTAAAATTTATTAAGACTTGCTTTGTGGCCAACAATACATTCTACCTTTGGTGATTGTTCCATGTGTGCTTGAAAAAATGTATATTCAGCTGTATATTCTGCTTGCTGATTTTGAGTGGAGGGTTTTGTAATGTCATTTAAAAAGTCAAGCTGATGGACTTCTATATCATTAATTATTTTCTCTACTTGTTGATCATTACTAATTAAGATGTGATGCATTCTCCAACAGATTGTAAATTTGTCTGTTTCTCCATTCGTGTTTTTTATTATTATTTTCTAGTTTATTGAGTTATACTTCCATTCGTGTGTTTTTTCATCAGTTTTTTATTCAAGTATTTTGAAGTTATTTTATCAGTTGCACACACATTTAGGATTAGTATGTCCTCTTGATTTTATTATGCCCTTTATCATTATTAAATGTCCTTATTAATCTCTGATATTACTTCATACTCTGAAGCTTGCTTACTCTGATATTAATGTTTTCATAGTGTTTGTTCTTCCATTTGTTTACTCTTAACTTATTGATGTCTTTCTATTTAAGAGGATTTATTGTAGACCGCATATTTTGGATCTTCCTTTTACCCCCAAATCTGAAAATCTCTGCCTTTCAGTTAGAATGTTCACCATTTATATCTAAGGTAATTATCAGTGTGGTGGGGTTCAAATCTACTAACTTGTTACTTGTCTTCTAGTTGTACCATCTTTTCTTTGTCCTTTTGATTCTCTTCTCCTGCTTTCTTTTGAATTGCTTGAGTATTTTTTCAATGACTCCATTTTAATTTCCACTATTGTCATCTTAGGCATACCTTTTTATTATTTTTTAGTGACTGATCTGAAATTTTTAATATACATATTTAACTTAATACAGTCTGTCTTCAAATAATACTAATTCACTTCACATTTAGAGTAAAAACTTCACAATAGTATACTCTATAATCCTCTTCCCATCCTGTGCTATTTTTGTCATATCATTTATTTCTACATATACTGTAAACCCCATAATACATTATTACTATTGTTATTATTATACTTTAAGCAATTATATTTTCAAGGAATTAAAAAAATGAGGGGAATAAGAGTTATATTTTTCTATACATTTACCATTATGGCAGGCTTTATTTTTCTGTATAGATCCTAACTTTCACCAGGCTTCATTTTTCTTCTGCCTGAAGAACTTTTTTTGTTTGTTAAATCCTTACTAGAGGATATTTTTTCATTGATTTTAGATAGAGTGGAAGGGAGGGAGGGAGGGAGAGAGAAATAGAGAGAGGATGAGCAAAACATAAATGTGAGACACACAGATTGGCTGTCTCCCGTACATGCCCCAAGTAGGTCCTGGAATCGAACCTGCAACCCTTCGGTGTACGGGCAGACCCTCTAACCACTGAGAAACACCAGCCAAGGCCTGAAAAACTTCTAATAGTTCTTATAGCACAGGTTTGCTTGTGACAATTTCTCTCAGCTTTGGTATCTGTGATAAAAGTCTGTTTATTCTTCATTTCTCTTTATTTATTAACTAGAGGCCGAGTGCACAAAATTCATGCACGGGGTGGGGGGAGGGTCCCTCAGCCCAGCCTTCCCCCTCTCACAGTCTGGAAGCCCTCAGGGGATGTCCTCTGTGGGAGGTGACCGGGCTGATCAGGGAAAGGCACCACCCCCATCACCCCACTGCTGGCTGCCACTGCTGGCCACCGCAGCCGCCAAGGTGTTTTCATCAACACGGACTCGTCCTTTCACCACAAAAAAATGACAACTTTCTTTGGCATTTTTAAGATGTCTCTTTCATAAGATATGATATTTCTTTCTTTCTTTTTTATCCTCACCTGAGGATATTTTTCCATTGATTTTTAGAGAGCATGGAAGAGAGAGGGAAAGACAGAGAAAAACATCAATGTGAGAGGCACACTTCGATTGGTTGCCTCCTGCATGAGCCCTGACCTGGGCCCCAGCCAGGGAGGAGCCTGCAACCTAGGTTGAACCCAGACCCTGCAGTCCGCAGGCTGAGGCTCTATCCACTGAGCCAAACTGGCTAGGGCAGGATATGACATTTCTTAGCCCCTCCAGCAGCAGACCTTCGTTTTTTCCTCCAGGAGTGAGGTGGAAAACCCTAGATCACCTTCTTCGATTCTTATTACCCAAGTTACCAAAAACACTGCCAGTGGCGTACAGGGAGCTTAGCCAATGAGTGGTCAGAAAAGGTGTTTCCTCTGCAGCTCCCGTGCAGAGGCGGGACTGCTGGCGCACTGTGGCCACGGGGCTGTTGGGCACCGGCCCCCCTGTGGGTTTGTGTCTGTCTCCGCTCTGGCCCTCAGCAGCCCAGCAGCCCAGCAGCCCAGCACCGCGGCCATGGGGCTGCTGGAGACCAGGCCCCCTGCAGGTTTGTGTCTGTCATGCAACTGGCCCCAGTAGCCCAGTGCCATGGCTGCGGGGATGCTGGGGACCGGGCTACCTCCCTGCGTGTTGTTCTCTCAGGCTCAGGGCCGCGCCCAGCCCCTCCTCCTGAACTGGTCATGATCATTACGGCGTCCTGGCCTAATGTGCATATTACTTCTTTTTATATACAGACTAGAGGCCCGATGCATGAAATTCATGCAAGAGTAGGCCCTCGCAGCCCCAGCTTCGTCTGGATGGTGGTTCCACTGTTCGGCCGTTCAGTCGATTTGCATATTATGCTTTTGTTATTATAGATAAGTATTTAATCTGTCTATTCAATTCTTCATTTATTTAAGTCTTTATTCCTCAGAAAAACATTTCTGCTGGCAATGGAATTTTAAGTTGGCATGTGTTTTTTCTATCAGTAATTTAAAGATATTGCTCCATTGACTTTTGGTGTGCATAGTTTCAGAACTTTTGTACACATTGGTATCTCCATTTAGAATGTCCTCTCTCAATCTGGGCAAACTCTGATTCATCTTTTACGACTCATTTGAAACATTTCTTCTGTGACTGTCAGTCACTCATTTCTTGGTGTCCCGATAGTACCTCGAACAGCCTTTGTGGCAGCACTTAGCACATGGTCCTGGGATCACGTATTTATTCACATCCCTGCCCCCTCCTGGAGGATGGGGACTAAGTAGTTCATCTGAACATCTCCCTGCCCTGCATATGATGTTGGGGGAATAAACAAAAAAGTAACTAAGTCATTTATCTTAAAGGATCAACCTGGGGAATCCCCCCCCCACACACACACCACCACACACACACACAGGAGGAAACCACTGAATTAAATGGGAGATTGAGGGCAGCTGTCACTGAATCTCTCCCAGTCATTCTATTTCCATGGCTGTGGTGAAAGGAAGAGGTAGGGAATTCAGAAATGGAAGCAAGTGGAAGGGGTGGTAAATTGTAACAACATAATGGACATCTCACCTTCCCTGAGCACCTGAAGGATCCTGCCGCGTACTTTACTGAGCTGATCGGAAAGTGAGTCTTACCCGTCTCTCTGGGAAGAAGGCAAGAGAGGAGCCAACATGTGCACTGGGTGCCCGTTCAGTGCCAGTGTGACCCCCACCCCCCACCCTGCCTGGGTAATTGAGGGCCGACCATGCAAATGCAATTCCCGGTGTCCTTCACATCACTGTCCCTTTATCACTTCATCCCCTTTCTCCACATCATGTCAGGAGGAATATTCCATTAGGATTCTTCCCAATAAAGTAGGTCTTTTCAGTTTGATCAAAATGTGCTGTGTGATCTATCCCTTCAAGCTCTTGTTCCACGTGTCCATGTGTCGGCTGCTGGCTCCATTGGTCGAGGTCGCTCTGCCTGTCCCCATTGGTCGAGGTCGCTCTGCCTGTCCCCATTGGTCGAGGTCGCTCTGCCTGTCCCCATTGGTCGAGGTCGCTCTGCCTGTCCCCATTGGTCGAGGTCGCTCTGCCTGTCCCCATTGGTCGAGGTCGCTCTGCCTGTCCCCATTGGTCGAGGTCGCTCTGCCTGTCCCCATTGGTCGAGGTCGCTCTGCCTGTCCCCATTGGTCGAGGTCGCTCTGCCTGTCCCCATTGGTCGAGGTCGCTCTGCCTGTCCCCATTGGTCGAGGTCGCTCTGCCTGTCCCCATTGGTCGAGGTCGCTCTGCCTGTCCCCATTGGTCGAGGTCGCTCTGCCTGTCCCCATTGGTCGAGGTCGCTCTGCCTGTCCCCATTGGTCGAGGTCGCTCTGCCTGTCCCCATTGGTCGAGGTCGCTCTGCCTGTCCCCATTGGTCGAGGTCGCTCTGCCTGTCCCCATTGGTCGAGGTCGCTCTGCCTGTCCCCATTGGTCGAGGTCGCTCTGCCTGTCCCCATTGGTCGAGGTCGCTCTGCCTGTCCCCATGTGCAGGAGTTGAGCGTGGTTATGAGCAGGACTCGAGGAGAGCGCCTCTCGTGGGTGGCACTCTGAAACCTGACTTCAAGGGTCAGGAGGGTAGGGCCCCCAAAAGGAAGGAAAAGGAATCTAAATTGTTATGTGATGTCACTTAGTTCTGTTTTTCCCATGAGATAGCGTAATTCCTGTTGACAGGTGAGGAAACTGAGGTGCAGCAAATTCCCCATGATTATTCTCCTGGTCAGTGCGAGGGTCAAAGTCCAAGTCCAGATCTGTCCACTCCAGCATCTGGGTTCTCGGTCCTTCCCACCTTTCCACCTCTGGTTGTGGGAGTGGGCCACCCACTGGGCTGAGGGGAAGAAGAGGGAGCAGACACTCTGAGTGTCTAAAGGAGCAGGTGGATGTGGATCCGAGTGAGGCTCATGTCTGGGCCCAAAGGGTCCAGTCTGGCCATGGGATTTCATGGTGCTCTTCCCATCAAGTCTACTGTCCATCAGGCCCTTGTATTAGAGGGCTGGGAAGGCAGGGCACCACAGGAAGCCCCCAGCAGAGGGAGTTTGGCAGGGAATTGGCAAAGCCTAGGCCCCAACCAGTAAATGGAGGTGAACTAAGACCAGGCTCCCACTCCTGGAAATGGAGTTAGAAAGCAAGTCATCAGATTTGATTAAACTTCTTCATGTGTACCATACAGTCATGGTGACAGAGAATCAAATCCTGAAGGTAGGAGAAGCTCTCCTGTAGCTACAGCAAACCTGCACTGGGAGAAAGGTGCATGCACTTACAAAACTGAACACAAACCAAAGAAAAGGGAAGAAACAAGTCATCAGACAGGACACGCTAGTGGGGATTTGGAAAGGCCTCCATCTGGGGCCCTGGACACATGGGATGGAGGCAGAGGCAACATCGCCAGGGGAGGAGCTCACCCCATCTGGCTCACCAGGATGAAGTTCAACGGCTTCTCACGCAGGACTCTGTTTTTCATTTTCCCACTTATGTTCTGGCGTCTCTGCTTTGCTGGTGGTGTAAACACATGCACACTTTACCCACAGGAATGAGAAGCTGGCTGGTTGCAGTACAGTGCTCATCTGTGCAAAGCCACAGATTAAATTCCTGTATTTATTCATTCAGCAAACATTTGAGGGGCTACTATGGACTAGGTGCTGGGAATAACCAGATAAATAAAACTAAATCCCTGCCAGAGAGGAGGCCACAGGTAGCCAGGGAGCAGGTATGTATGTGAATCCTCACAGCACCAGGGATTAGTGACGTGCAGAGGTGTGTCTGAGGTGCTGTGGGCAGAATGCATTCCTTATTCCTTGGGGATACAGGTAGGAGAAAGTGTTTTCCTGGGTCATGAGGGATGATAGGAATTTGTCAGATGGAAAAGGATGGAAAGGGGTTTGCAGGCAGAGCAAATGGCAGAGCAGAAGTAAAATAACAGAGGTGAGAAAGGTGACATGTTCTGAGAACAGAGGGAAGCTGAGTGGGACAAGAGGTGTGCTGGCGACAATGCCAGGCCTTGGTCAGGCCTGAGAACCCCATGTTGAACATACTTGATGGTGCAGCAAGAGTTAAGATATAGCCCTAACCAGTTTGGCTCAGTGGATAGAGCGTCAGCCTGTGGACTGAAAGGTCCCAGGTTCGATTCCTGTCAAGGGCATGTACCTCGGTTGTGGGCACATCCCCAATAGGGGGTGTGCAGGAGGCAGCTGATTGATGTTTCTCTCTCATCAATGTTTCTGACTCTCTATCCCTTTCCCTTCCTCTCTGTAAAAAATCAATAAAATATTTTTTTAAAAAAGAGTTAAGATATAGAAAGGTGGAGCTAGCACAGAACCACATGGTAATAAGGTAGACCCTTGAGTTTGGACATGACGCTTCTGTGAGATCCGGTTCACCTCTGTGAGGTCCAGGCGGGCACAAGGGAGCACATCCACTCAGGCCATCACATATGCTTGGCTGGATCATCATGCTTTGCACTGCTTATGTACAGGTGAAAGAGCAACTCCAAACTGAAGTAAAGCTAACAGGGTCAGGGCGATTTTCGTTCTCAAGCCTTGCACTTGGGCTAACCCCTGTTTCTGGCCTAGTGTAAAGGACAATGTCAGTGCTCTGCTCAGATACCCTTTGGGGCATTTCTGAAATGAAACTTACGCTCCCCCCTGGGGTCAGACTGATGCCCCTTCTGCAGGGCCTTAAGTCTGTACTTCACCCTTGCTCAGCTCCTCTCCTATCCTGCCCTGCCTTGTTCTCACTCTCTCCTACCAGTCTCCCATGGGAGCACTTCTTTAAATACATTTCTTGCACATGAATCCTCATCTTCAGATCTGCTTCCTGGGAAGCTGACCTAAGACATCTAGTTGAAGGAGCATGGGAGAGAAGGCTGCAGGAATAGCTGGTGCCAGCCAGGGCCACGTTATGCCTTTCCTGTAGCATTGCCGGATTTAGCAAGGAAAAAAAAGTTGAATTTTAATAAACAGGATGCCAAGTTCATTATGTGGTTCTAATTATTTTCTAAGTTCACCATTAAAGGGTTTAACAATTTCAGATAAACAACAAATACGTTTTTGAATTTCAATAAACAATAAATATGTCCTTTAGAGTAGGTATGTCCCAGGCAATATTTGGGATATACTTATACTAAAAAATTACTCATTGTTTATCTGAAATTTGACATTCTGCATTTTATATGGCAATTCTTAGAAAGGGCACAGGGTACTTTTGCCTCCACGAGTCCCTTCATTGAAGGAAAATGTTTTTAAATTTTCTTTATGATTGGATGAGTATAAAGACAAATAAAATTCAGGCTGAATTCATTATCATATAATAATAATAATTATTATTATTATTATATGCATTTTTATTCTACTTTAAAAGAAATTAAAATAAAAACATGTTCTTAGGCCCCAGGCACCATGCCTTCTATGCCTAATGGGTATATTAGCCCATTATCAGCTTAGGCAGAGCACTGAAAACCATGATTAGATATGACTGGACTTTCTTCATCAACCATTGTTCCAGTGAGAGCTCTAGGATTAGACTGTGTTTCAGAAAGTTATCTCAAGTGGAGAAGAGGCCAAAAATAATGGAATTTTTGGACCAGGAAAAAGATGCTCACCATGAGGGAGCTGGGACATTTGTAGGGCCTCAACAAGGGAACTAGCAAGCCCATTAATTTGAGGGTCTACCTGCTATAATGCTCACCAGCTCTCTCCATCATGGAAAGGTATGGCTTGAGCACAGGTCGGGTGGTGCATTGGACTTGCCTGTAGAGGTCAGAGCCACCGCTGGGCTCACCTCCTCATGACAGCAGGCAGGACACCATCACTCAAAAAAAGGATGATCTGGGTCCCTATCAGGTGAAACACTGAGGGATGCTCCAAGCCAGAGGTTCAAGCCAGAGGTTCAAGGCTCACAAATAAAGTTTTATTAAACACAGTCAGGCCTACTTAGTTCCATGTTGTTTATGGCTGATTTAGTGCAAAGTTGAGCAGGTGCAACAGAGACCAAATGTCCCATAAAGTCTAAAATATTTACTAGTTGGCCCTTTACAGAAAAAGTTTGCCAACCTCTGCTCCAGGCTATGGGGGAGATTCACAAGATGGGATTTTTATGAGAAACTGATGTTCCTGGGTTATGTGAAACTTAAGATGAAGCCCCACCCCTCAGTCTATGCTGGTTGCACTTAGGGTAGGCTGTGTGCCCCCTCCCCATCCCCACCAACTGAAACAAAACTCCATACATCCTCTCCCAACTGATGGAAATGCCTTATCTTGTTGGCTATTGGGGAAATGCAGCAGAAAAATTTGTCCAGATGGTGTGTATAAGTCCAAATGAGAAACCTACCTCACGAAGACTAGGGTTCCTGGTGGGATCTACACAGGACTAGGGAGAGGAAGAGGAGAGAGATGGGGAGAAGGGTGGAAATTCCTGCTTGCCCTTTGCAATCACTGAGTACATCTGCGGTGTGTAGAGGGTACTTCGCCTGATCTAATTAAAACTCAGATCACTATTTTAACTGAGAAAAATAGTACTTCCAATTGTTTCAGAAAGAAGAAACGAATAAACATTATCAAGACCATCTCTTAGAAGATTAGGACAAAAAATCCGGGAGAGGAGGCTTCAAAGCTGTTTTTGTTTTCCCTGGCTTTGAAATCCGTACACAGTCCTGATAATTTTATCTTCTTCGAAATATAGCAAATAAGGTCTATTTATTACTCCTGGGCAATTCCATACATAAATTAAAAACAAAACAAAACACAAAGCACTTTAAACGAATCCTCCTGTGAGTCTCAAATCCATCGTTTCTCTTCCTGTGGCGAGGGCTTAATGCCACAGATCAATGCAATTCAAAAGTTTGGGAGGCGGTTGTGTTTTTCCTACCTCGCTATTTGATGAGCTTTCAGATGGCCATCTGAGGAGCAGCTTACACGCTGTCTCGCCTGGATCCCGGGGAGGCTTCAGAGGAGCTCACGTGTCGAGAGATGGTTAGTAGAGATATAAGTATATTTCCTTTAGTTTCTTTAAGTCAGCTTTTAAAGTTAGTTCAAACACACTACTTAGTGAATTGATGAAAACTCTTTTTAACCCTGAGAATGACATTTCTACTTCTCGTCTTCACATGTAATGGGAGAGTTGCTTTAGAAAGAAGCCTCATCTTTCTCATTGGGGAGGAAAAAAAGGTTTCTAGGCACAAACAATGCCACACAAAGCCCATGGAAAGGTGGGCTGGGTTCCTCTTAAAATGTGTTTTTGAATGTGTTGGATTTTAAAATGGGATGAGATATTCCAACATCCCTAATTAGAATTTCTCCTGGCAGAAAGTATGTTATCCTGTGGCCACAAAAATCACCTACTTGTGGCAGGGCATGCATTTTTAAGTTATTTTGTATATGACTCATTCTTTCTTTCAACAATCATTTGCATGGGCCAGATCCTTTGCAAAACTTAGTGATACAGAGATTAGAGATGTAGTTCTCGCCACTAAGTTGCTCACAGTCCAGCAGGGAAGACGGTGTAGACGAAAAAGGGGTGCTATGGAAAGTAACCTGACGGGGTGACTTGATCATAAATTCCTAATTGGTCAAGTCATGGTGAGTAGTCACACTCCAGTGATATAATTTATTTTTCTTCTTTCTTTCTCTTCGTTTTATTTTTATTTTTTAATTGATTCCAGAGAGAGGAAGGGAGAGGGAAAAAGAGAGACAAAGAGAAACATCAGAGAGAAGCATCAATTGGTTGCCTTTTGAATGAGCCCTAACCGGGGATTAAATTCGCAACCTGTGCAGGTGCCCTGACCGGGAATGGAACCTGCCACCTTCTGGTGTACTGGACGACACTCCAACCCCACACCAGACAGGGCCAGGCATGTAACTTCTTTAGTAAATGTTTGTTTTTGCCTTAGGCCAGTCATGTTTACTGTTTCTGTGCATCTAGGTCAACACCCCTTTGAAATGCCCCCTTTTCAAAGTAACTATCCTCAAGAGAGCACATAATCTTGTTAACTATCCCATAATTCAACCCCTCCTTCCTTTTCCCCACCTCCATGTATATAATCTTTCTTAGGTCCTCTTTAATTCCCAATAAGCTGCAAACTGCCATTCTCAGAAGCCCTTTTCTGCCTGTTGAGATCTTGCTTCCAGGCATATCCTCTGTTTGGCTCAATTAAATTTTTATAAAAATTCTCTATAGGTTTGGACATTCTTATGCTGACAATGGATACAGAAAAAATAAATAACTACAATGGAATGCAGCAAGTATATCCATAGACCCTCTCCCTGAAGTTACCTCTTGTTACTGAAGGTGTGTATCAAAGAGATTGGTTGGTTGTCTGCTTGACTGATAGATAGCCAAGCCTCATTCCTAAAAGGGACAGTATCAATATGGCTAATCAAATAGTATACAAGAGAGCAAATAGAGAGATTAGGTAGAAGTTAGCTAAGTCTCCTATTTCTGCCAAAGAGGATAAATTTCTATCTCAACCCTTCCATGAAGAGCAGATACCGCACAGCGATAGAGCCGCAATCACTTCCTTTTCCAGGCACAGATGTTAGATAACATGCCTTTACCTTACCACTAGCACTATGTTTTTAAAAATATCTCAGGGAGCCAATGCACAGAGAAAGGCATTACTGTTGCCTAACAATTTGGGGTGGGGGAGAAGGAATAGGAAAGGTGCTGACAGCCCCTGAAGCCTACAAGTGAAATATGCATGTGCACAGTTTAGACATGACCCAGTTTCCATGGCTCCTAACTGCATCACTCAGGATGCTTTGGGTTGCAAGTAACTGACTATCTGACTGATGTGGCATAAAAAATAGGGGTTTGTTTTCATTACATAACAATTAATCCAGAGGCACTGGTTCCAAGTGAGGGGCAAGGATGCTTTTCTAAGTACCTAACAATCCATGTGGCACAGGTACTGACTAATCAGAACTACTGCCCAACCAGTCAGCACAAACCCCAGCTATAAACCACTGCTACTGCTACATCAGTAGATCTGACTGAATTCCCTCCATGGGTCCAGATTGGCTCCATAGCTCAGTGATGTCAGAGCCTGCGTCTGCTTCAAGAGGCTCTCTTGGTCTTCCCTTTGTCCTAAGAAGTTGATTGCCATGCCTCCAAACAGCACTTCCTCTTCTAACCATGGGGTCTAAAAGCAGGAAGGAAGGACGGTTTCTCTAATGCATCTTCCTTTTTATTAGGGGGAAATCTCAGAAGTCCTCATCAGACTTTTTCCTAAGTACTACTGGTCAGAAACTGGGCCACATGTCCATGCTTAAACCAAACAGCACAGGACAATGGGAGTCGAGTGGTTAGCTTAGACCTATCATTGTTCAACCTCTGGCCATCCCACCAACGCTGCTCCTTTTCTCTCAGAGATGGAGGCAGGTGGCCCTAGAGAGCTCCAGGTCATTATTCAAGACCAACGCACACATCCAAATTGAGTGCTTGAAAGAACTGATCTCAGTAACTGTGGAAGGGGCACCATGGTTCACTACTGCCCTTAGTAGGTCACATTTGTGTCCTAGATTCTGAAGCTTGATTTATAGCCTTTAAGCCACAAAGCTGTGGTTACTCCTCCCATCTCTATCATGTGTGCAGTATTTGAGGAGGTCAGCAAGAGCCCAAGAAACTACAGAGCAGACACACTGGGATCAGGTGTTTCCAAAAAAGAAGGCTTAGTTAGTTCAAACCTTGTTTCAAAAAGAAACATTTGAGTCCAGCTTCAGTGGTTCAGTGGTTGAGTGTTGGCCTATGAACCAGAAGGTCATGGTTCGATTCCTGGTCAGGGCACAGGCCCGTGTTGCGGGCTGGAACCCAGTAAGGGGTGTGCAGGAGGCAGTTGATCAATGATTCTTTCTCATCATTGATGTTTCTATCTCTCTCTCCCTCTACCTTCCTCTCTGAAATCAAAAATAAAAATATTTTTTTAAAAAAAGAAACATTTGAGGGGGGCAGTGGATGGCCTGATTTTCTGGTCTCTCTGTAAAATGCAGGAGGCACTCACCAATGTACTTGAGAAAAGAAATCCTATGCAATATTTTAAATGTGGGAATACCTCTGGCCCTACAATTGCTTGCTTAGAGGCACAGCCCCATTGAGATTAGGACTTCGGTCTGATTCCTCCATGGGTCTACTCACTTCGCACAGAGATGGGTTGGGTTCCAGGTCACATGTCACACCCATGGCCTGTATCAGCCACATCACAAATACAACCAATCCATTTGTGTAGACCAGTGATTTTCAACCTTTTTCATCTCATGGCACATAAACTAACCACTAAAATTGTATTTTTTTGCCAATTTGACCAAAAAAAAGTACATACAATTTTGATTCATTCACACCGGAAAGCTGCTGTTGTGTTGTGTTGGCTATTGTCTTTTATAATTTTACAATCTAAGGCAAAAAAAGGTCGGTGTCCTTGACTAAATAGTCAGGTATTGCATATTTTAAAAATTCTTGTGGTGCATTGACTGAAAATCACTGGTATAGATGGATCCCAATTCTATGTATCTGTCTGCACCTGCACCACTGAGAATGCAAAGACAGCTCCTCCCATCAAGAGGTAGGATCGATTTTCCCAGTCTTGAATCCAGGTGGACCTCCTCTCTTGCTTTGGCTGACAGAACATGGTACAAGCGACACCAAGCTCATCTGAGTCTAGGTTTCAAGGCCTTTCACACTTCTAGTTCTGGTCTAGCCTGCTGGATGACGAGACTCATGACTCAGTCATCCCCATTACTGCAGCCAAAAGCCAGCCAATCCCCTAACATGAGTGAAGCCACCCTAGATCAGCCGGTCTCCGACCAACCCACCGGCCACCAAGAAGGACATGAGCAAGCCAAGCTACCATGAACCTAGTCTAGCCTAGACCAAAAGAACCACAGTTTTTCTTAAACTTATGAGAAATAACTAAGGGTTGTCATAAGTCACTAAGTTTAGGGGTGTTTTATGATACAACAGCAGCTAACTAATACTCCATCCATTATAGAGGTGACTTCAACCTCTTCTCAACCCATCCTCACTTTGAGAGAAAGTGCCTTAGACACCAGGGAGCTGGGTACATCATTTCCTGTTTTAGGACAGCACATGGAGATGACTCCTGCTGAAAGTCTTGCAGGTGATATTATGGGTTTCTTATGCCTTTAAGAGGCCCAGGAGCTCTAAAGAAAGCCAGGCCTCCAACCTGGATTAACTTCTTAGTGCTAGGGAACACCATTCTGTTAAATCTATTCATGGCTAATGGATGAGGGTCAAAGGCTGAATGTGAAGAGATTACTGCTGAGTCCAGGGTACGATGCTATTAGGGAAACCGGGCTCACTCATCTAGGCTTCTGTGATCCATCTTGGTGTCAAGACTCTAGACGCCTCTTAGCATCTGACCTTTTAAGCCATTTCAGAAATCTTGATCCGAGTCCAAACCCACCCATCTATGGCATCCACCTCTCCCATGGGTGAGCTGTTAACACTCCCTCCTCCACCAGGCAGACAGCAACCCAAACACATCAAGAGACTCATCACCTCTGGGCTTCAGCTGCCATTATTGGTATACTCTCATTTCACCCTTCCCAGCCCACCAAGTTTTTCTCCCCGTTCCCTAACCTAGGCCTCTGCCCAGGCTGGGGGACGGTGGTCCCTAACTTGTACAGCTCAGAATAAACATAAAGATTAAGAAGAGCCTTGGTCAGAAAACGACACGATCCCGCTTTGAAAGGGAACTTCCAAGAGGAGCAGGAGGCAATAAATCAACTTCTGAGAAGCAGAGCTTTTGAATGTGATTTGGTCCAAACCAACACTTTGTCATCACTAACTAGTCCCCAAATTATAGCCTGGAGATCCAGAAATCCACTTACATAAAAGCTCAGGTAGGGGAAAATGTCAAGATAAAAACGATAGGTCTGGTCTATGAAACTTTGGATATTTTTCCCTGCTTCCCCGCAACCCCCACCATCAGCTGATACTTGCACAATGTTCTTGTTCATGTCCAGAACCATCAAGGAGTTTCTTTCTTCTCTCTCCTGCATTTGTTTCCCACCTCCTCTCTTTCCCTCTCTCTGAGGTCCTGGGCAAAAATCTGTGCGGGGGCCCTGAATGGTTAGGTTTATGCCGGTGTGAGGTTTTTGGACGATTTCTTCCCTCTCATGAAAGGGGCCCTTGAAAATGTTTTTCTCTCTCCCGGGGAGGTGGCTGGGGACTGCCTGGGTTTCCTGGAGCGGGTGGCCATGCTGCCAAACTCAGTGTGAAGCAGCGACAGCCAGCCAGTCCCAGACTCCTGGATAATGGGGACCCTGTTCTGCACTCGATACAACCCTGAGATCTGTATCCAGCAAGAAGCCTCGAGCTACCACCCAAAGGTGAGGCGGAGGATCACCTCCCCCTGAATTCAGGAAACAAATTATCCAGCCTCTAATTCAGACAGTATGGAGCGCTTAAACTAAACATTAATTTTTATGCCCAGTTTGGCAGTGGGAGTTGGACACTGACAGTTTTCTTTCTTTCTTTTTTAAAGCGTGGGAAGTTTGCGGGCTGGAACATCCTTATTTTGTGACAAATCAGTCAGACTCTAAGGATAACAGTCGGAAACCTAGTACCATGTACCACTCCAGCTAAAAAGGGAATTGAATGAGAAAACCCCAAGTGGGAGACACAGCGCCTCATGCACGTCGGTTGTGACGCCAGGCGGCTGCTCCACTGTCCCGTGAGGCAGCTTCTGGCAGTGACATGAACAGGGATCTAGTCCCGAGTTTGAAATCTGGCTCCTCTCCTCTTACTGCCCATGGGGTTCTGGGAAGGTGACCTAATCTCTCCATGTCCCCATCATTTTCTCAGAAAATAGGGTTAATTATAAGTCCAGGGTGGTGATTAAATATCAGATGGCATTATGCATGGAGTAAAATTGATTTCAGGCACAAACACCAGTTGCTGGTATTGTGTTTGACAATTGTATCAGTCTGAGCAGACTGGGTCATGTGTGTTGACGAAGACTCCAAAATCTCAGGGGCTTGCAAGACTTGGGTTTTGCTCAAATGACTGGTCCCTTGTGGTGGGGCTATGGCTCTGCACCATTTGCCCTTCACTTTGGGATCTGGGCTGTCAGAGCGTCTTCTACCTGGAGCGTTGCCAGGCTCATGCAGAAAAGAGAGAATATGGGGGAATGGCACCCTGCCTCTCAAAGCCTCTGCTCAGGACTAGCACAGGTCCCTGCTGCTACGTTTTCATTGGCCAAAGCCCATTACAGGACCAAGTCTGTCCTCAATAAAGTTGGAATACATAAGCCTTCCACTGGGACAGACAGGAAGTGTTTGAACAACATTGTTGATCATTGCTGCACATAACAGAAAATCCCAAGTATCAGAGGCAGACATAAAAGCCGGCTCTCTCTCTCTCTCTCTCTCTCTCTCTCTCTCTTTCACTCTCCTTTCTCTCTCTCATAAAATAAGCTCCAGCCCTGGCCAGTGTTGCTCAGTAGTTCCAGCATCGGCCGGCACACCAAAGGGTTGAGGGTTCCAATTCCTGGTCAAGGCACGTAACTGGTTGCAGGTTCAATCCCCGGCCCTGGTCAGGGCACGTGCAGGAGGTAACCAATTGATGTATCTCTCTCACATCAATGTTTCTCTCCCCCTTCCCCTTTCCATTCTATCTAAAGCAATGGAAAAATATCCTCAGGCGAGGATTTTTTTTAAATAAAATAACATAAGCTCCAAAACAGGCATTCGTGGGTTAGCATGGAAGCTCCCCCATCACTAGGGACCCACACCTTCTATATTTCTGTTCTATCATCCTCAGTTGGCATATTATTTCAAATAATAGCAGAGAAATGTGCGTCCTTTCAGGAATAGAAGGACAGGAGGGTCCCCATATTTAATTGCATTTCCTAAATAGAAAAGCACAATGGGACTTCTTAGCTAGGCAGGTGAGAAAGAGAATGAATAGGGACTTGGTCCAAACCAAGCCAGGAAACAGAGAAAGAGGAAACAATGTTAAAACAACAATCCACATAAAACAGAAGCAATGAAAGCACACATGTGGACTACGACACTAAACAGGGCGCGGTGAAGAGAGTGTGGAGCGGAGCTGCCGGGCTCCAAGGGACCTGTAACGTGAGCGAGATCACACCTTTGTTGTTACAGCAGCACGATTGAAAGTCACTTCATCTTCCTACTTCCCGCGGTCCCCGTGGATTCATTTGTTGTTTTGTCCGTCTTTCTCAAGTATTTTTCACAGATGGGGATGTAAGTGATGCATTCCGGAGCTCTGCACATCTGCACCTATCTTTTGTGCTCCTCCTGTCTTCTTAAGTGTGCTTATTAATTCTGACTGAGGTAAATGCCTGTCTCCATTTCACTTGGCACAAATTCTGTCGGTTCTGACTGATCTTCCCAGGGGGACCCAAGGATCCGGCCCACCCACCTAGTTCCCCGCTGGCCTCTGGGCCGTCACGTGTGGACAGCAGCCCAGGAAGCCTCTGATCTCTGAGGGCTAGTCTCTCTACAAGGCCCCTGGGGGGTTGCTTCTGAGACCTCATAGCTACCTGATGCTGAACTCCCCCCTCTCACCCAGCTCTTAGGAGAAAATCCTCTTCATTTCTCCCAAAGCTCAGAGTCCCACCTACGGCTCACTCTCCACATCCCCAGGGAATCCTGGCTGAAGAATGCAAATAGGCCAGGGTTGGGCGTGCCAGGGTGACAACTTAGTTCAGCTGTTACCTCCACAAGAGATATTGTTCAACAGGCAGGTGTTCTGTCCCTTCAAGATGCACATAGAGCCCAGGCAGCGTGGCTCAGTGGTTGAGCATCTACCTATGAATCAGGAGGTCATAGTTCGATTCCTGGTCAGAGTATATGCCCAGGTTGTGGGCTTAATCCCCAGAGTGGGGCATGTAGGAGCAGCCAATCAATGATTCTCTCTCATCATTGTTGTTTCTATGTCTCTCTCCCTCTCCCTTCCTTTCTGAAATCAATAAAAATATATATTTTTATAAAGATGCACATAGAGGCAGAGCCCAAATGTCATGTGGCTCCTACAAAGAGATGGATCAGTAACTATTCTCACTTCTTGAGGCAGCTTGCTGAGAAACCCAAGGCTGGGCAGGCCCACTCAGATATACCAGCCACCAGCCTGCGCCTCAGCGTTCAGGCCATGCGTGTGCCTTTCCCTTCTTTGGAAAGTCTGATCGGTAAAAGGATGACCCATGGCCCCCATGACTGTGCCAGCTCAGCATGGAGGGCAGGCCTGCCCTGGGTGGGTCCTTGCATGGCCCGCAGACTCCAAGGGCAGTGAGTGAAGGATCCAGTGTCTTGGGTGACCAGGGCAGAGACTGAAATGCCTTTTTTTAAATGGCCTCACACAGCAGCCCTTGTTCACACAGCTCCGCACAGGCCTGACTAGCGCACACACCGTCAACAAGGAAGAGGAGCCGTCCAGCTTTATTAGTCTCCGCATACAGGGCTGCATTTTATTTTCAGAAGGATTATGCAGTCAGCGCTGTCCTGGGGTACTGACTTTTCAGAGACATGTTCAATGAAGTAGGAAAACTGAAAGCATCTAACCAGACGTGGCGTCACTCTAACTAAAGTGGCCTGTGGGTCATACTTTAAATTCCAGCACTGAACATCAAGGTGAAATGCACCCTAGAAGGCCAACACTAACTCAGTTAAACATCATTATATAACCAGAGGTTCGAATCCCCTTCCCACCATATAACATCATTCAATAGAGCACATTTCTGCTAGGGCCAGTCCTCGGATGTTATGCCTTAATCCTAATCTAAAATTCTGCTTGCCTAGAAATGTCACAGGCAGGAAGGCTCCACATACTTCTTGCTGACCCTTCTTTCAGATAAAGAATTGGTTGTTCCTACGTCTCCCGCTTCTCTGCCTCCTCTCAGAAAGGAAACCAGGATTCCCTGGCTCCGGCCCCTTTCCAAGAAACATGGAACAGACTGGAAAGGGAAAAGAGGAACTCTGCAGGAGGATCCACACACGAGAGCACAGGGACCTGCTACAAAGACAGATGGGGTGGAGCTGAAGTTCATGGGCTGTGTATGAGTTAGCTTTGCTGCGTAACAAAGCACCACTAACGTAGTGGTGTAAGACTACACACTATTATCTCACAGTGCCCATAGGTCAGGAGACTAGGCATGGATGGCTTAGCTAGGACCACTGCTCAGGGTCTCAAAAGGCTGCAATCAAGCCGTGTTTTTACCAGAAAACTCAACTAGGAAACAACTGGCTCCTGAACTCATGCAGGTTATTGGAAGAATTCATGCCCTGTGGCTGTATAAGTGAGGGCCCCGGCTTCTTACAGGCTGTCAGCTGGAGATGGCCCTCAGGTCCTAGAGGCCACCCACGGTTCCCTGTCACTTGGCCCTCTCCTTAGGCAGCTCGCAACAGGGTGCTTGCTTCTGTAAGCCATTAGGAAAATCTCTCTTGCTTCAGATGGCTGGGACAGAGTCTTATATAAAGTAGCATAATCATGGATATGACGTCCATCACCTTAGCATTGCCTATGAATTGGAAGCAAGTCACAGGTTCTGCCCTCACTCAGAGGGACAGAATTATTCAAGGACATAACTCACTGGAGCTTACCTTAGGTCTACCACTACCTTCAAACTGCTGCCTGGGTTTGTATCTTACCTCCTCCACTATGAGTTAGGTGACCTTGAGCGAGTGGCTCAGCCTTATTTACAAATACGTTTCCTGACTTGTAAAAATAAACCCCACAGGATTCTTAGGAAGATCAAATAAAATATTCCATCTCAAGTGTTTCACAGAGTGCCTGGCACATAGTAAACACTCAAATATTAGCTATGATGATGGTGGCAGTGATTAATATTAATATTATTGGCACTCTTAGGTCTGTTTGGATATTAAGAAGCAGAAATGTAACTCAGACAGCAGCTACCTCCACCCTGGTTATAAAACCCTCTGCTCCAGAAATCTCAAGAGAGATCCGTTTCAACCTCAGCTGGGAGCTGGGGCATCATGTCAGGCAATAATGCCAGTCTCCTACCACTGGAAATCTGTTAGGTGATGAGCATGCCCAGAAGGTACACAGGTGCTTCTGAAAGAAGTTCTGCTCATCTCTTGTGAGCCTCAGGATAGCCGAGGTCCAGGGGTGAGTGGCCTTGCTGGACCCTATCGGACAGGCCAAGTTGAGCATCTCCCCAAGTTAGCTATGATTGGTGCCTCACCTACAGGAAGCTCTTATGTCCTAATCATCTCTGCATATATAACGCTATTACCTAGTCACACAGAATAACAGTAGCCATTATATATTATCACCAGACTTCCATAAATCCCATGAGAAGAATTTTAAGATAGCAAGTACTAGTACAAGACACACTCAACCCTACATCACTGCAACAACCCAAACACCCACACCTTCAGGCACACAAGCCAAAGACAATCCTAGTTCAAATAATCTATATATATAAAAGCCTAAGCGACCGGCCGACTGGCAGCTATGATGCACAATGACCACCAGGGGGTAGATGCTCAACGCACAGGCATGGAAACATGGAACAGACTGATGAATCTCAGAGGGAAGGCAGGAGCAGGGAGGGCAGGAAGAGATTAACCAAAGATCTTATATGCATACTAGAGGCCCGGTGCATGGATTCATGCACTGGTGAGGTCCCTCGGCCTGGCCTGCGGGGATCGGGCCGAAACTGGCTCTCTGACATCCCCCAAGGGGTCCCAGATTGTGAAAGGGTACAGGCCAGGCTGAGAGACCCCACCGATGCACAAATCCATGCACCAGGCCTCTAGTAATAACAATAACCCACAGTGAAATTTTCAAGTTTTGTGATAATACACTGATCTGGACATTGGCTCACAGAGTAGTACTCTCCGATCTGGTCCCTTCCTGAATAATGCATTATGGGAGCTCAGTTCTGGTGGTGTCTTCATGTGGTTCCTCATTTGTTCTGAAGAATGTTTGGAGGCCTAACTCAATGTTATTAGCTTCTTACTCCTGTAGTGTCCCTGTGCCAGGAACAAGTACTGGACACTCAGTACATCTTAATTTTTTTTTTTTGGAAATTTTTGAAACTTTGAATTATTTATTTCTCAGGGAGGTAAAAGTATTTTTCTTATTATTTCTGTGTTTTGAAAGAACAGCTGCACCACCTCTGGAACTTGTGGGGGTGGCTGTTTTGAAACTCGTAATGCTTGAAAGAAACCCATCTTGTTTTATTTCAAAGAAGGAAATTATCCTTTGACAATATCCAAAAGAACTGGATGAGCGATAGCCATCAGTTCTTTTGGAATCTGTAGGCAGCTCTATTTTGTGAAGGGGCAAGGGTCTATGGCAGCCGTGGGCAAACTACGGCCCGCGGGCCGGATCCGGCCCGTTTGAAATGAATAAAACTAAAAAAAAAAAAAAGACCGTACCCTTTTATGTAATGATGTTTACTTTGAATTTATAATAGTTCACACAAACACTCCATTCATGCTTTTGTTCCGGCCCTCCGGTCCAGTTTAAGAACCCATTGTGGCCCTCGAGTCAAAAAGTTTGCCCACCCCTGGTCTATGGTCTACTTAGCTTTCCATTTGGGGAAATTTCCTCTAGAGCATTTTCTTTAGATCCTTAAAGCTCTCATGTTTATGAGATGTGGAGTTATATATACCAAATAAGCCAAGACACACAGTTGAGGGCTGAAGCTTGGGTTTCTGATGAGACCCACATCTCTCCTTCCTTCATTCTTTTGTTCAACAAATGCTATAGGCACTTCCCATGTTTCCAGCCATGTACTAGCCTTTGGGGCTAGAACCGTGAAACCAGGGTAGAAATAAACTTGGCTCTTGTTCCACTAGCTCATTATCACAGGAGATGCACAGGAAATTCTCAATACCGTGCCACATGAGGTGAACTTGGGGTCACGCAGAACACTGGAAAAACACGGAGAAGGGAAGAATACCCAATTCAGCTTGGAAAAGGGAGAAAAGAAGGCTTTCAGGAGCAAGTAAGTTCAAGGACAGTAAGGGAATAGGGTGGAGTCCAAGGCAACACTCCTGGCAGAGGGGGAAAAGAGTGAAACGTCTCTTAAGCATGAGAGAGGAAGGTGTGCCAAGAGCTAGAGGAAGCTGGAAAAGAGAGATGGGAAGGGGAGAGGGAATCATCTGGAGTAGACAGGGGCCACCTCACAACCCTTCCTTGGAAAGCTAGCTCAACTGCAGCTTGTAGAAACCCATAAGAAAAATAAGGCCATGCAGCAATTGTAAAGAGCCCGGATTGAGGGTTAAGGTTAACATTTAAAGCAGAAAGTTCCCTTATTTTTACATTATTAAGCTTTTTTTAAAAAAATCTTTATTTTTTATACATGCTGTTTTAACAAGTTCAAATAATACAAAAACTACGTGAATTAAAAAGGGAGCATGTCCCCAACCTTCTTCCAATCTTATTCTTCATTAGAAATCCCTGTTAATGACTGTCTTTCCTTAGGGACTTTTTTCTATGCATAGACCAACATATATCTGTATATCATTGTTGTAATTAAATAACAACAGCAATCTGACAAGTACTTACAATGTTCCTGAGCACGGTTCTAAGCCCTTTATATGTGTTGCCATTTCATCCTGGTAGCAACACCAACAGGCTATTACCCTCATCTCAGAGATAAGGAAGTGAGACACAGCGGGATTGGGTAACTTGCCCCTGGCTGTACGGTGGGAAGTGTCAGGACACAAACCAGGCAGTGTTATTCTAAAATTTGTGCATCCAAGAGAAGTCTGAGATGGTGGCAGCGTAGGAGGAGGCTGAACTTGCCCCCTCTCATGAGCAAAAATTATGTATATAGGTAGCAATCAGTCCTGTGAGATAACTGAGTGCTGAATGAATGGCTTCTGACAACAAACAAGAGACAGAAACCAAATAGAGGAAGGTGGGAAGCCGAAGGAGCCCTCTGGGATCTGCAGGAACTCCCTGGGCTGGATGATCCCGTCAGCCACCGCTGTTTATGGTACCCTCCACTTTGATAGGGCTGTGGGGGCTCTGTTCAGGGGCTTAGGCCTACCTGCAAGATCCCAGCACTGCTTGGCACACAGAGCCTACACAGAGGTCTCTTCTACACGGGACCTCTATACAGAGAGACTGTGTACAGAAGACTGGAAAACCACAGGAGCTCTCCAGGGACTGCAGGAATTCTCCGGGGTCAGAGGGCCAGCAAGGGCCATAGCTCATGCTCATACACATACACACACACACACACACACATACACACACACACACACACACACACACACACACACATACACAGTGTTTATTGCTGCCAGATCATAGTATACATATGATTATTTTCATTTTAAATACACCATAATTTAAAAATGAGCAAAGGACTTGAATAGACATTTTCCCAAAGAAGATATAAAAATGGCCAGTAAGCACATGAAAAGATGCTCCACGTCACTGGTCATAAGAGAAATGCAAATCAATACCACAATGAGATGTCACTTCACACTATAATGACTATACATTTTTTAAATGGAAAATAATACCTGCTGGCAAAAAAAAATGTAGAGAAATTGGAACCCTAGCTGATGGAAATGTAAAGTGGTTCAGCCACTGATGGGGGAACAAATGGTGGTTTCTCAAAAAGTTAAACTTAGATTTACCATATGACCCAGCAATTCCATTCCTCAGTATATACCCAAAAGAATTGCAAAGAAATACTCAAACAAATGCTGGTACACATATTCATAGCAGCACCATTCATGTAATTCAGACATTCAGTTGGTGTCCTCAGAAAAGTTTTGCCTCCGAAAAGTGGGGCAAAATTAGCCCTAGACTACATGCTGCTTGTCCCAACTGACAAAGCTTAAAAACAAGCCTGAGAGCATCAAACTGCGTCTAAGTACTTTAATCACATCATAGAACAAAGGTCAAGAATATTTATAGCAATAGAAAAACAGGTAGTAATTTTTCTAGTAATTTTTCATTACATTCTTGGTATTATGATTGATGTAGCACTGAGGCTCTGGGTTTTTAAACATCTTTTCCTACAGAGTGTTGAATTTTATTATTTTTGATGGGTGACCTTGCCCTTGTTGAGGCTTGGTTTGAGTCTTTGTTAAGGTGGGTCTATTTCCATTTGCCCTTATTCCTAGGACATAGTGCTTACCCCTGGGGCACAGTTCTTACTCCTAAGACACAATCTTTCTCCACTGAGTGCCCTGTGTTTCTCCTCTCTGGATGGGTCAGAACTCCAAGTTCTCTCCAGTATTCTGCAATCTCCATTCAACTTTCATCCCCTCATTAACTGTTCTATTTATTTATTTTTTGTTGTTGTTAATCCTCTCCTGATGATATTTTTCCCATTGCTTTTCCATTTTTTTAGAAGGGAGGGTGGGAGAGAGAGAGGGAAAGACAGACAGAGAGAGAGAAAGAAAGAAACATCGATGTGAAAGAGACATATCGACTGGTTGCCTCCCACACATGCCCAGACTGGAGGCGAGGAGCGAATCTGCAACTGAGGTAAATGCCCTAGACCAGGAATTGAACCCAAGACCCTTTGGTGTGTGGGCTGACACTCTAACCACTGAGCAAACCAACCAGGGCTCACAACTTTATACATAATGGCCAAAAACTGGAACAGCTCAAATATCGATCTATAGAGAATAAGACAATCCTGGTCTACAAACAATGAACTACTGCTCAGCAAGTCCACTCAAAATGCCACAGACTTGGGTGACTTACTAGTAAACAGAAATGTACTTCTCACAGTTCTGGAGGCTGGGAAGTTCAAGATCAAGATGCTGGCAAAGTAGGTTTTGTTCTGAGGCCCCTTCTTCTGGCTTACAGGTAGCTGCCATCCTGCTGTGCTCACATGACCTTTTCTCAGCACCTCAGCACCGGAGAGAGCGAGCGTGCTGGTATCATAGGGCTGGTCCCACCCCTATGATCTCATTTAACCGTAATTATTTCCATAAAGATTGCATTTGTAAATACAGACATATTGGGGGTTAAAGCTGCAACATAGGAACTGGGGGTGGGGGGGCACAAACATTCAGTGTACAATAGCAACAAAAAGAAAACGACTGTTACTTTCAACAACATGGCTGAATAATTAAAAAAAACACCTTTTTTTTTTTTTTAAGAAGAGACAAAATGAAACAATGTTAGAATCAGAATAGTGGTTGCCTCTGTGTGGATGGGGAGAGATTGATGGAAAAATGGCATGAGGGATATTTGTAGATAATAGAAATGTTTTGGGGGTTTTTTTGTGGGCAGTTTATTCTAGTAAAATCGAAGGTAAAATTTGCATATTATGTAAATGAGGCTGACGGGAAAATGACAATCTGAGGTTAAAAAGGACAAATTTAAAAGTTTTCTTCTATTTATTTCCTGAAAATTGGACTGCTATTTAGAGAGTAACCTGGATGTTTTTATTCCAGCACTGAATTTTGGCATCAAGTAACCACTGTCACAGTGTAATAGGAGTTGCTTTTACCCGAGGGGTGAATTACCAAGTGGACTGGTATCTCTCTCTCTTCCTCCCAATTTTTTTTGGGAGGCAGCTGATCAATTTTTGGTGGCCTTGTTTCGGCAAGGCTTTCTTGTGTTGTTTAAAAGAAAGAAGTGAAAAAGCTAGTGGTTGTAGGTTAAGGAACTAACAAGCAAGAAAAAATGGAGACTAACCGAAAGTTGCACGTGTCTCCGAGCCTGCAGAGCCAGGAGCCAAAGTCGAAATGTATTTTATCTTGATCAGAGTCATGGTGATAGGTCAATACGTTTGCCAAAATGCAGAGCTGTATCCTCAGAATTAGTATGTTTATTGCCTGTCAATTTTGGCTCAGTAGAGTACATTTTTCTGTATCAGCTCATATGGATTTCCCTTTTGAGCACCTATGCTGTCATCTATCGTATGAATGTATCATAATTTATTAAACTATTTCTCCATTGATAGGCACTTATATTTCTTCCAAGTTTTTGCTATTATAAGCAATGCTTGGAGGATAGATTTCTAGATGGAACTGGTACAGCCTCTTCTGTAAAGATGAAGAATTTGAAGTCCAGAAGGAAGAAGCAACTTCTCCAAAGGCTATTGCCATGATGCAATATGAGTTATGGTGGTAGAATCTGGAACTGCAGAGGCTTGTGTTATTACACAGAAACATGGAGGGGGGGGGGGGGGGGGGGGATGCTGGGTTTCCAACTAGAATAAATGGAATCATTTAGATTAATTCTACTTCCTTCTTTGTCTAATTACTATTCATCCTGTGAGTAGTTATGCCTTTGGGTAGCCTTAATTTAACACGATGTTAAATAGTACCCTGGGGTTAAATAATAAATCATGATGTGCCAAGCAATGTGCCAGCACCTTACACACATCATCTCATTCAATCCTCACAACTCCATAAGGTACAGCTGTTATTAATTGCACACCCATTTTGTAGATGGGAAAACTGAGACTTAAACCATTTAAGTAACTTGCCCAAAGTTACACAGCTAAAAAGTGTTATAAACAGATGTCAAACCCAGGCCTTACTCTTAACTGTTATACTACACTTCCTCAAAACAGCAGTACTTTCAGAGGGGTGGTGCTGTGACGCTTACATGAAATGGTGGCAGTGTTGGTGGTTACTGCATCTTTATTTCTGTGTTCCTCACATCTGGCACACAGTGGAGTTCAAAGGGCTTAGCACTGGGCCTGACACATGGTACGCACTCAATGACTGCTAATTATTATCATTATTGGAACTCAATAAGTGTTTGTTGAGTCAGTAAGCATGTGCATGAGTGACTAATTATCCAAAGTATTCTTTTAGCAAATAAACAATGAGCATGGGGACAACAGGTTGCAGTCCTCCTCTCCTGCCAAGCGTCTCATTTGGAGGCAGCTGAACCGTGAAGGAATCGCCAGCCCTCTTCTGTTCACACGTCTGCTCCCCCAGGGGACACAGGAACAGGAGGGCATCTGATTCCGTGTTGGAGCTTCCGCCCCAGCTCAGTGCTGGCACCGGGTGGGGCAGACTCCCAGCCTATCTGTGTGTGAAGGAGAGAATCGGCTGATGTGGTGCTGGTGGTGTGTGGGCGTGTTTGTGCGTGTACTGCCTATTCTGTTGCCTCACCTTCATTAGAGGAAGGCCCCGCAGCATGGAGGTGACAGGGGTAGCTCGGGGATGAACCTGCTCAGCGCCCATGAGCAAGGTGAGTGCTGTTTCTCTTACCCCAGATGGCCTTGGGCACGCTGTCAGCATTCAGGGCCTCTGTCAATTTCTTAGCAGACCCTGACATTCACTCAAGCCTAGCACTGTGCCCTTGCCTGAGCCGGATTCTCTTTTGTTTGCCCCACTCCTGCTTCCCTCTGCCTAGTGCCTTGATTGGCTTCTGTCCTTGGAAGACCCGCACGCCATTCCCAGTCCCGCTGCCTTGCTCAGGGAATATCCCATCACAGACTGGGGACTTGACTCTTTCAGCTCCTTTCTCACACTGGCTGACCTACCCACTTCGTGGTAAGGTGGGGAGCAGAGGGCAGCATGCCCGCCCCCCCAGTGCCTGGTGACCCTGGGGAGCACCTGAAACACTGGCTAAGATCACATTTTTCTTTGTCCTGTCTCCTGCCTCACCTAGTTACCGCAATCTTCATCTTATGCCTCTAACAGCCCTTATTTTCATTTTGTAGTTGTTTTCAGAGCCTCACTCATTGAAGGCAGTTGTTTTTTGCTGTTGTCTTTTGTGTTGTTTTTGTTGTTGTTGTTAATCCTCACCCAAGGATATTTTTTCCATTGATTTTTAGAGAGAGCGGAAGGAGGGAGAGAGACAGAGAGAAAGAAACATCGATGTGAGAGAGACATATCAACTGATTGCCTCCTGCACTCGAGCCTGCAACTGAGGTACATGCCCTTGACCGGAATCGAACCCGAGACCCTTCAGTCTGCGGGCTGATGTTCTATCCATTGAGTCAAACCAGCCAGAGCTCATTGAAGGCAGTTTTGATTTATGTTTTATGGTAATTCTTAAACTCTTAAGCAAAACTTGTTTGAAATGTCTGTCACTCTTTTATTTATTACAGAAATAATATAACAAGGAATACATTTCTATATAACTTTATGTTGAAAAGACAAATTATTCTCAAATTTAAATATACTATCATGATTTGAAAATATCAAGACAAAGAAATGGAGGTGGGGTTGGGGAGAATGAGCCAATAAATAAGGAACATAGAGGACCAAATCAGGATCCAACCAATAGGAGTTTCTGAAAAAAGAGGACAGAAAAAACAGGGGAGAGGAAATGATCAAAGAAATAACACAGGGAAATTTCTTAGGGGTGGAGGATACAAGACCAGAGAGCTGACTGAAATAAGGCCCACACTTGGGAACAAAACTGAAATAATAGGTCACCAAGGATAAGGAGGGCACCCTAAAAGCTTCTACTGAAGGCCAGGGCCTTCATAAAACAATAAGAATGAGAGTGAATCCAGGTTTTCAATAGGAAAGTCGATTTGGAGGACAATTGAGCAGTGCCCTCAAAGTTTTAAAGGAATTTTATTTACAGCATAAGGTTCAATGCCCTAAGATTATCAATCAAGAAGAAAGGCTAAATAAGTTTCCAAACATAAAAGACTGGAAAATTTCACCCACCACACACCTCTGTATAGGATGTTACTTAATGGTATGCTCTGGCAAAATAAGGAAGAAAATCAACAGCAACCCCAAATCTCAGAAACTGTGGGTTGAAGTCAGGAAATCATTAAAAGGAAGTTCCAGGATGATTACCATCCAGATTGAAGCAGGAGGACAGAAGGTTCTAGAAGGTAGATCTTGCCCTAGCCCAGGGGTGGGCAAACTTTTTGACTGGAGGGCCACAATGGGTTCTTAAACTGGACCGGAGGGCCGGAACAAAAGCATGGATGGAGTGTTTGTGTGAACTAATATAAATTCAAAGTAAACATCATTAAATAAAAGGGT